>NC_072777.1:4310151-4660012 GCF_022539595.1 Amphiprion ocellaris
AATAACTTTGTGCATATATATATATATATATATATATATATATATATATATATATATATATATATAAACTGTGAAAACATGAATATGCAGGGCTGTGTTATTTTATCTGATTCCATTTTGTTGTTTTTCACAGTAAAGATCAGGGGTGTCAAACTCATAACATAAACCCCAATCTGATCTCCAGTGAGCCCCACCAGTAAAATCACAGCATAATAACCTATAAATAACCAAAACTCCAACTTTTCCCCTTTGTTTTAGTTCAAAAAAAGTACATTCTGAAAATATTCACATTTAATGAACTATCTTTTTACAAAATATTATGAATCTGAAATTTCTTAAGGAAAACAAGTTCAATATCAACAGTAGCCTGTTATGCCTCAGTTCATCATTTACACATGCATTGTAACTGCCAGATAACAGTTTATCTACAAAAACACAAAACATTCAGTCACAGGTATCTGGAACTGAACAATCTAGTATTTTACTTCATGATCAGAACAACTTGTCAAGTTCTAGAAATTATTTTAAATTTACAGTTTTACAAATTTACAATTTACAGTTAATGTTGTTGTGATTTTTATCATTTGTAAAGTCGTCCCCGCGGGCCGCAATGGACCGTCTGGTGGGCCGGTTTTGGCCCACAGGCCGTATGTTTGACATTGCTGGTAAAAAATAATCAGAGGAGATGAGCCGAGTATGTGACGTGATCGAGTACGCTGGTGTTCTGACTGCACATTAACGATGCGTTCTCCTGTTCTCTGGAGTCTGAACGGCCAGCGCATACACCATAGATATATATAGAAGATCATTATTATTCATATTTTTTTATACAGTCTATGGGCCAGCACAATTTCAGTATTGTTGTACGCCGCGAAAAACAGGCCGACGTTAAAACAATAGTTCAGCTAACTAGTTCCGTGTTGAAGGACCTTTTCCTCCCAGTCGCCCGCGCCCCCCCTGACATGCCTCTGCGCCCCCCTAGGGGGGCGCGCCCCACTATTTGAGAAACACTGCCTTATAGTAACTGCATCAAATCTAAGTTAAACAGCAGGTATTTGCTCTTATGTAAAATTCGAAACTAGCACTTTAGATTTAGTATTTTAAGAATAAATTCCCCAAAGTAAGAAAATGGTGCAACAAACGTCAACACACCTTTAATGACTGAGATTCAAATCCTTTTTTCCCTCTATTCTTTGTTTGTCCAGGGTAATCATCCTCTGCAAAGAAGACACCAGTGTTATATAAATCTCTCTTCTTCAGAGACTATTTTTTTTCAGCTGTTCTTTGCTAGAAGGGTTTTGTTGCTTTATCTTTGTCTTTATACAGCTTGTTCTACTGGATTTACATCTAGAGAGATACTTGCTCTGGTCATAGTTTTCACTTTTTTCTTCTTTAGAAAGTCTTGTGTGATTTTGGCAGTGTACTGTAGGTCATAAGCACACTGGAATATTCCTCTTCTGCCAAGCTTCTGCAGACTGGGAGTCATCTTGCCAGTCAGTATTTTGATATATCCACAGGACTTCATGGTGCAAAATAAGAATATATACACTACCAGTCAAAAGTTTGGGCTCACCCAGGCAATTTCATGTTTTCCATGAAAACTCACACTTTTATTCATGTACTAACATAACTGCACAAGGGTTTTCTAGTCATCAATGAGCCTTTCAACACCATTAGCTAACACAATGTAGCATTAGAACACAGGAGTGAAAATTGTGTCACCTTATAGCAGTGATTCTCAAATTTTTTCTGTCGGGCCCCCCTTCAGAGGACAAAAAACTTTCGTGCCCCCCCAATAACTTTGTGCATATATATATATATATATATATATATATATATATATAAACTGTGAAAACATGAATATGCAGGGCTGTGTTATTTTATCTGATTCCATTTTGTTGTTTTTCACAGTAAAGATCAGGGGTGTCAAACTCATAACATAAACCCCAATCTGATCTCCAGTGAGCCCCACCAGTAAAATCACAGCATAATAACCTATAAATAACCAAAACTCCAACTTTTCCCCTTTGTTTTAGTTCAAAAAAAGTACATTCTGAAAATATTCACATTTAATGAACTATCTTTTTACAAAATATTATGAATCTGAAATTTCTTAAGGAAAACAAGTTCAATATCAACAGTAGCCTGTTATGCCTCAGTTCATCATTTACACATGCATTGTAACTGCCAGATAACAGTTTATCTACAAAAACACAAAACATTCAGTCACAGGTATCTGGAACTGAACAATCTAGTATTTTACTTCATGATCAGAACAACTTGTCAAGTTCTAGAAATTATTTTAAATTTACAGTTTTACAAATTTACAATTTACAGTTAATGTTGTTGTGATTTTTATCATTTGTAAAGTCGTCCCCGCGGGCCGCAATGGACCGTCTGGTGGGCCGGTTTTGGCCCACAGGCCGTATGTTTGACATTGCTGGTAAAAAATAATCAGAGGAGATGAGCCGAGTATGTGACGTGATCGAGTACGCTGGTGTTCTGACTGCACATTAACGATGCGTTCTCCTGTTCTCTGGAGTCTGAACGGCCAGCGCATACACCATAGATATATATAGAAGATCATTATTATTCATATTTTTTTATACAGTCTATGGGCCAGCACAATTTCAGTATTGTTGTACGCCGCGAAAAACAGGCCGACGTTAAAACAATAGTTCAGCTAACTAGTTCCGTGTTGAAGGACCTTTTCCTCCCAGTCGCCCGCGCCCCCCCTGACATGCCTCTGCGCCCCCCTAGGGGGGCGCGCCCCACTATTTGAGAAACACTGCCTTATAGTAACTGCATCAAATCTAAGTTAAACAGCAGGTATTTGCTCTTATGTAAAATTCGAAACTAGCACTTTAGATTTAGTATTTTAAGAATAAATTCCCCAAAGTAAGAAAATGGTGCAACAAACGTCAACACACCTTTAATGACTGAGATTCAAATCCTTTTTTCCCTCTATTCTTTGTTTGTCCAGGGTAATCATCCTCTGCAAAGAAGACACCAGTGTTATATAAATCTCTCTTCTTCAGAGACTATTTTTTTTCAGCTGTTCTTTGCTAGAAGGGTTTTGTTGCTTTATCTTTGTCTTTATACAGCTTGTTCTACTGGATTTACATCTAGAGAGATACTTGCTCTGGTCATAGTTTTCACTTTTTTCTTCTTTAGAAAGTCTTGTGTGATTTTGGCAGTGTACTGTAGGTCATAAGCACACTGGAATATTCCTCTTCTGCCAAGCTTCTGCAGACTGGGAGTCATCTTGCCAGTCAGTATTTTGATATATCCACAGGACTTCATGGTGCAAAATAAGAATATATACACTACCAGTCAAAAGTTTGGGCTCACCCAGGCAATTTCATGTTTTCCATGAAAACTCACACTTTTATTCATGTACTAACATAACTGCACAAGGGTTTTCTAGTCATCAATGAGCCTTTCAGCACCATTAGCTAACACAATGTAGCATTAGAACACAGGAGTGATGGTTGCTGGAAATGTTCCTCTGTACCTCTATGGAGATATTCCATTAAAAATCAGCTGTTTCCAGCTACAATAGTCATTTACCACATTAACAATGTCTAGACTGGATTTATCATTCATTTAATGTTATGTTCATTGAAAAAAAATGCTTTTCTTTCAAAAATAAGGACATTTCTAAGTGACCCCAAACTTTTGAACAGTAGTGTCTGATTTTCATACAGGTGTGCATTCGTAGTCAAAAAGTAAAAGCTACACTGTTAGTTTTCCCTCTGCTCATCTAAGATTGAGTCTGTTTTTCCACTCCTGTGATTTGCAGAAATTGAGCGTTCTCTTTAAAAATGATGGGTTTACTGACTTGAAGAAATCAGGTGTTTTGTCCTGTAATGAACTGAACCTTCAGCTGAACAGATGCTTTGATTCAGAGAAGACACATTTCTTTTTAGTTTACTTTTTTTGGGAAAACTCAAACACCCTCAAGGCCGTCTCCTCTGAAAAGAAGTAAGGTGGGGTTTTATTTGGTACATAGCAGAGTGCTCGAGCTTTGATTTTGCAGCAGAAATCTCAGGTGGTGTTTTGTGTGTATTACCTTTGATGCTTGTTCATGATAAAAAAAACTGTAATTTCAGTGCTGCCTATTGGCAATCTTCATAATTTTGCCTGATTGGTACAAAATGTTCTGTGATCTTTATGCTGCTGTGCAAAGAAATCATATTTTAGAAAAGCTATTCCTAAAGCCATTGTGTGGTTTTTATGTGCTATTATATATGTTTTTTTGTCAGTGAACAGCCTATTAAGAAATGCAAGTCTCAGAATGGATGCCAGACAGGACAGTTTTGTGTAATCTCGCAGCTTTGTTTAGGTCAGCTGGAGGTGGTTGAGCATGAATTCATATCAACAGACTGATTTGTCTATGTGGAGATCTTTAATTGGATGCACATTACTGAAGAAAATCCTCTCCCCGACCCCTCTTTGTTTCATCTTTAGAGGCAAACCGCAATTAAGTCACAAACACACTGGAGGGGAAAGCCGCTCATCGCTCTCCATTGACTTTGTATTCCGCGGAGGTGCCTTCTTGTCACTTTGGTGTGGTGGGATGCACAACCAAAGAACCAAGAATTAACTTTTTATTAACTGCCAAACCAAAAGAGCTGAGGCTTAACGGACACGAGATTTGACATAGGCATGAAGAAGTGAGGCAGAATGGGAAACCTGCAGGTTCCTGATCCTCTCTATGTCGACATTACGTCACTGTATTTCTGTATAAAGCGTTCTGACATGATGTAACTTGTGCTGGAGCTAAATGTGGATGAATTAGAAAACTAAGCAGCAGTGTTGTGTTGTGCTTTAGGTAACTGCACCCCAATGTCCATCCACATCAGCTCTATGAAGGAAGTGCAAATTTTCTTTCATGTGATTTACCAACTCTTTAGAATCTTGAAAAAAGGACACACCATTCCAGTTAAATTTCTCTCTGGCAGCTTCTTACAGAAATGCATCAATTTCATGTCTGAATGAGCATCCCGGTCACTTTTCTGTAAAAGTTTTTATGGCGATCTTGCTGGGTCAGATCTACTAATTTTTATGCATCATTTTCAACAAGGCAGAAGTCTGAGCTGCGTGGCGTCGTTTTAACAGATAGGCATGCATTAGTGACTATTTGAAGCTGTGTGGACCAATTTGGTGAAAGCTACTTCCTCAAACTGGCATTAAAACTTTCTCTAGACTGCAAATCAAACATTTACATGCTTTTAGACTTTCTGTAGTAGATATTCTGATCTAGCAGGGGTAATAGAAAGCTTTATTTCCTCTCTAAAGGCCGCAGCTCCTGTGATATTCTCCTGATAGCTTGGATGACCTCTTGAGTGTCAACTTTGTCTCTAAACTCAGTCTCTCTGAGCTCCAGAAGTATTGCCTGCTCTCCTTGTTCGATGACAAACACCCTGGAGAAGGCTGCTTCCACTTTTCAGCACCAATATTCCAAAACAGATAGCACAAAACACCGCTGGTGAACCAAAATTACAAAACACGTCAAATTCACTTTGCCCTATGGTCATTACAAGCTGAGATGTCCATAAAAATAAAACAGCTGAGAAGAAGAGAATAATTGAGGGGGTTAGAAACAGAGTGGTCAAACCCACAAAAAATCCAAACTGAGTTTTCTATAATTTCTGTAATATTTTATGGTCTAAATTTTGTTCAGTTGTAGCTTGAGAAGATTATTATTCTTTCCTACGAACCTGACCCCTGATGTACTCTATTATAAGGTTGTTTCTAGAGAACAGTAGCATGAAAAGAAAACACACTTTCTGTAGACTTTATGCTCCAATCTGAATGTGAAATCGAACCAACATCCTTCCTGTGTGTCAAACGGTAGGGACATCACTGTTTTCCGTAGAGGTTTACTTTAATGCCACTTAAACCCACCATGGCAATGTTTGAAACAAAAAATCCCAACAAAACCAACACGGTAGTGTCCCATTTCAGAGGCTGCGTCTGAGTGTTTTTTAAATGAGACACACTGCACCTACAACAGACTTCTTGTTTGCTCCTATCGACTACCAGTAAAATGACTAACCCCCTCATGTCATTCTGCAGGTTTTCAGTCATTTTTATAAGTAATTTTACCTGTAAAATCACAGCATAATAACCTACAAGTAATGACAACTCCAGAGTTTTAGTGCAAAAAAGTTTACATTTAATGAACTATCTTTTTACAAAACATTATTAGCAAACCGAAATTTCTTAAGAAAAATAAATTCAATTTCAACAAATTATACCGCAGTTTATCATTTACACATTACAACTTAGTCACAGGTATCTGGAACTGAATGATATAGTATTTTACTTTATGATCAAAATGACAAAAGTCAGACAAAAAAAAGACAAAAAACAACAAAAACAAGACAAAATATTACAAAAATGAGACACAAAACGACAAAAGTGAGAAAACGACAAAAGCGAGAAACAAAATGACAAAAATGAGACAGAACATGAAACAAAACAAAAAAGAGGCAAAAATGTGATAAAAAAGGTAGAAAGGGACAAAAAAATGACAAAAGCAAGACAAAAAATTACATAAATGACACAAACAAGAAAAAATGACAAAAGCAAGAAACAAAACAACAAAAAAATAGACAACACGAGCGAGATGAAAAAACACAAAACAACAAAAAAGATACACAAAACAACGAATAAAGCAAGACAAAATGACCAAAATAAGACAAAAAACACAAGCGAGACAAAAAGGAAAAGTATAACGACAAAAGCGAGAAATGAAACAACAAAAACATGAGACAAACGACAAAAATCAAGCAAAAGAAGACAAAAACAAGACAAAGTATTACAAAAAAGAGACACAAAATGACAAAACAGCAATGAGCGATGTAATATTTTACTTTACAATCACAACAACTTGTCATGGTCTAGAAATTATTTAAAATTTTTAGTTTTACAAATTTACAATCTACAGTTAATGTCTTCTCTGGAATTTTTATACTTTATAAAGTCGTCCTGCGGGCTGGATTGGACCCTCTGGAGGGCCGGTTTTAGCCTGTGAGCCACATGTTTGACACCCCTGATCTAAGGGTTAATGAAATGGGACAGCCTTTGTTGGCTTCCAAATGCAGCCTTCGAAGGATGCAGCCTCTGAATCGGGCTAATGTGTCTAACTGAAGCTAACGACGTCGTACAGTTAAACTTCTTCTGCTGTTTTTTTCCCCTACCATCATTTAATGAGTGAGGAAAGAAGTTGTCGGGCTTTTATTGTCTCTTACGATTGCCTTCGTTCCTTCAAGAGATCGTAGAAACCCTGACATGTTCCTGCACGTGATCGTTACGTAACCTGCTCTGTGGTGTCATTAATGATGTGATCTGGGGCCCGTACTGAGGAAATCCTGTGGTTAATGTATTATTCATGCAGGCAATGTTATAGCCAAGTGTGGGACTAACTGAAGGACCTGGAGAGTAATTGGTGTTTAACCTTTGATTGGAGTCCTGCAAGAGAAAACTATGGAAGCAGGACAGAATATGGAGCTGCTAAGTGCTCGAATGCTTCAATTCATGCTTGTTAAATCAAATTCCCACCCACTCACCCACCCACGCATTAAGTGCTGTACTTGTCTATTATTGACTGTGATTATTCACAACTGGGTGACAAAATTCCCAAGTGAAACCCACAGTTGTATCTCAGTACATACATGTAAAACTCGTTCACAGAGCCCCTCTAAGCTTGTCTGACTTTGACATAACATTCAAAACTGAGAATAGAAACAATGATTAATGCGTTTGATTCAGAAAGAATTGAATAAAGTGCAGCTTTAAATTAGAGGGTGTCCATTTGCTTGTCGTTTGTTCACCCAGACGTGTTAAAATCCTGTCTCCCATTGGATGTAATCATGAAAATACTGAGACTTGATTGACAATTTCCTCACATTAGGTGTGACCCTGCTCCAGTGCGAGACTGGAAAGTCATTAGAAGGCACCCTGCAGGCCCTATCCGGAGACAGATGACAGCATTAATAAAGAAAAGTGGGAGTAGTTCATTATGCAGACGCCTTATGAAACGTTAAATAATGAAACTCATCCTGTATGTTGTTGCGTGTGTGGAGTCGGGTTCATGTGAGCCATACGTCTCTTAGGTTTTTGCTCAACGCCTCATTTTCTGGCTGCATAGGAGATGATGGGTCTGGAGAGAAGATGAAAGGCAGTGGACCTCTGATGGAGTCGTATTGATCTTTCCATATGAGAAACTCTACATACAAAGGCCTCCATGCACTTCGGCGTATGGATTAATTTTTTTCATTCTTCATTCATGTCGGAGTAGCTAGAGAACAGAGGGTGTGAATAATAAACTCCAGTCGGAGTCTGAGCCTTTACACCGCTTCATTTCTCACTACTGAAATCTCTCAAAGCTATTCTTGTGTGCCTATCAGCAATCATAGCACAGCTGAGCTTTGCGGAAAAATTTTCCCGTCTGGCAAGTTTAGTTTTTTGGTCCCGTAATGAAGCAATGCAATGGGGATTTTCTTTTGTGTTACATCACATGAAATTTTTGCTTTCCCTTACAATTCTTTGAATCTGCAGTGCTTCTGTTGTGTATGACAGGAGCTTAGGAATACGTAGCACATCGTAATGTGTTACTGTAGCTATTATTACATGCATTAAGCATCACACAGCTGTAATCATAACAATATGATTACAGCCACAATCAGAGCAGCAGGCTGTAGACTTTCTGTGCCGGCCTCGTAAAAAGAGCAGGACACAGCCCAATGTGCATGCTAAAATTAAAAGAAAGATATGAATTATTTATTCCTCTAAATAAAACAAAATAAATTCCTTCAGAAATATGGTGCAAAAAAACAGGCATGTATAAACCCTGATACTTGAGACTATAATGAAACCTAGGATGTCTAATATTAAACCCTGGTCAGCTACACAGCAGCTCTGCCATACCACAGCAAACCTCTACTGGAAGTAAAGGTCTGGTGTTCATGTGACATCTAGTTATGAGCACAGAGTGTATATAAGAGATGCATGTAGCCTCACCATCTGAAAAATAAAGCCGATTCAGAATGGCCAGTAGGGGGCAACTCCTCTGTTTGCAAAAAGAAGTCAGACTATGGAAGTCTATGAGAGAATTACACGACTTCTCTGATTTGCTACCTCTGTGAACATTTTCCTAATGGGTTTTGGGTTTCTACTGCTGTTTTTTTTGCCTTTTTGAATGCAGCGTGACGTTGCTTTTGTAAAATATGGTCCCATTTAAAATAAAACGGACAATAAAGCAGGTTATGTGAAGAGAAGACTTGGAGTTGCAGGTTTGACAGGTCAAGGTTGCAACAAGAAAGACATTGCTAAGACGTCAGGATAAGAAAAAGGCTTGCCTGGGCCATGAAACACCGACAATGGACTACTGAAGACTGGAAGAAGGTTTATGGACTGACGAATCAAAATTTGAAATCTTTGATTCATCATGCAGGATTTTTGTACGCCATCCAGTAGGAGAAAGGATGGTTCCTCAGTGTGTGACATCAACTTTCAAACTTTTGACCGGTAGTTAATATTGCAACACCATAGAAAATAAATACAGCAATGAAAGTCTGTACCTTCCAGTGAAGAGGCAAAGTTGAGCTCTCAGTTATGTAACACCTACTATTTTAAAATAAAGCCCTCTAAATTCAGTTATACCACTGAACATTAACTTTTTTTTTTGTTTGATAATATTCAATTCATACAGTAGAACAATTCACAATCATAAACCACATTTCATAGCTGGAAAGCGGAGACTGATTCCAACATTTGACCCCTGTAAAAGTGTCATCAGGCACTTTTTAAAATGCCATACTCACAGGAGATTAGTCCGACAACATGCACGACGGCACTACGTCAGTATGTTGCAGTTAATTTATACTGGCAGTTTGGATTAAATGGTACATGTTCTGCTCTTTTTTCTTCCTGTGTCTCATTTCTCTCAGGATTTGGGAACATCTCTCCGCACACAGAAGGAGGCAGGATCTTCTGTATAATCTACGCTCTGCTGGGAATTCCCCTGTTTGGAATCTTACTGGCTGGTGTCGGTGACCAGCTGGGGACCATTTTTGGAAAGGGCATCGCCAGAGTAGAAAAGATGATCGTGGTGAGCTCCTTTGGTTATGTAAGCTTGTTTTTGTCTTTGCCATGGATACAAGGAATCACATACACCAATCAGCCGCAACATTATGACCACTCACAGGTGCAGTGAATAACATCGATCATCTTGTCATAGTGCAACGTTCTGCTGGGAAACCTTGAGTCCTGACATTCATGTGGATGTTTGACATGTACCACCCACCTAAACAGTGCAGGTCAACCAACCCCTCAACCCTCAACCCTCTATGGCAACAGCAGTCCTTGATGCCAGTTGCCACCCTCAGCAGGACAATGCACCTGGACATACTGCAAGGAGTGGCCCGGGGAACACGATAGAGCTAAGGTGTTCACCCTGGTTCCACACTCACCAGATCCAGATCTTTTTGAGCATCTGTGGGATGGTCCAGGATAAGCCTGATCTAGGTAGGTCCCACTCTGCAAACCACAGGACCCTCAGAATTCACTGGTACCATCCTGGTACCACAGGACATCCCTAGAGGTCCTGTGTCCATGTCCCACTGGATCAGAGGAGTTTTAGCACCTTAAAGGGGACCAACGCAATATTAGGCAGGTGGTCATAATCTTATGCCTGATCGGTGTCTACATCTGAGGACACTTCATTCAATAGCTGTCAAGACATGGCATTAAAAAACAAAAATGTCAGCCTCATAAGGGAAAACTCGGTCAGTAGACAAAATTATTAGGACCATGAATGACTGGACAAAGGCTCATACTAATGCATCCAGTGGTTCTTGAGCTTTTTCTGGACAGACATTGCCATTCTAAAAGGAAATCTGAATTTAACACGTTGCATCTTGTTTGTTTAATAATTTAACTAACAGAATCTGTATTTTACAAAATGTATTTTGGGGAGGGGTACTATAGCCTAACAGCTGGATGCAGTGACCTTCTGGAAGCCTGTCACTAATTAACAATAGTAATATAACAATAGTAGGCAGGTGGTCATAATGTGATGCCTGATCGGTATATGGTTTAAGTTTTAAATTTTTGAATTTATTGTGTACCTAAAATCAAAATACATCTGTCAAGTTCGGTATTGAAAGCATCGTGTTAAGAAGTGCAGCATGTGATGGACGCAAACAGAATCACAGCACCTAACCAAACTCTCAGGTGAATGCATATTTGTGTGCAATGAGCTCCTTCAGTTTCACAGAACTGCCACATCTGACAATGCAAAGGCAGCTACATAGCTGATTTACTGTAGCTGTTCCTCTAAGCTTTACAGTAGAAGATTCACAAGTGTGAGGTTTGCTTTTGGCTCAGACTTCTGCAGCCTGTACTTAACTGTGTGTGGATGCAGTTTCAGGGGGTTGCCATGTCAACAGACTCCTGAAGAGTGATCTAAAATGCAGTTTGTTTCACTACTGAAAGCTCAGTTCAGTAAATTACTGTTGGTGTTTTCATTGCCTCACCATCATCATCCTTGTTTGTGGAGCGAACCAGCAGCAGCACAGATGGTGGGACTGTAATGATGGAAGTCACACATTGACTTCTGTCACTTACAAGTACATACGATTTACACATGCTCACAACCACGTGGAACACGGAGAATATAGATGGACTACGAAGAACAGTCTGGTTGATGGCTAGTCATTAAAATTTGCCTGGAAACGCCAACCTTACCGCTAAGCAGCTGCTCTGTGCAACTTGGTCAGGATTATATATGACAAAAACAGGGACGGCCGAAGACTTTCCTCCTGTCTGGTCTCGTCTTTGACCAAAAACTAAAGTGTTTTCATAACTGAGCAGGGTCAGACCTAAATGCATTTGTTCAATATCATGTTTAAATGAAAAAAATTAGAGGTTTAAGAGCTCTTATGTGCAGCTGTCCTGGTGAAAATATGCACCTGTATTGAGAGCACTGAGCGGTAAAATAAATATACACAGAGTAACAGTGCTTTGTGCTGCATTAGATTTGTTCTTACGTTCTTCATAGCTCTCCATTACAACCTGTTCCTCTTGACTGGACTGGGCGACACACACAAAAAGTGAAATAATTGGTCTTCTATGACAGCTTGCACAAAGCCTGCTGCAGACAAACAAAGCTAATAACCACCCTTATCATACCCATTTTATGATTTGGGGTTTTAGGCTTTGTCAAGTTAGCTAGCTCAAAGAAAGCTTGGCTATGTTGAATGATTCAGTTTAGGAATAGATTGTGGATTTGGATAAAAGTTCCAAAGTGTACATATAATCTCTTTTGCTACACATCAGTGTTGACTTTTTAGTATTATTGTAGATACTGGTCTTTTCCTGAATTTGACCAAGTGCCTAAACAAAACCTGATGTTTCATGAATACAGATGAAATACTGTAAAGATTCAGTGGCAACACTGTGCAACTTGTAAGATTTGTTGATTACCTGTGTTTTGTAATAACAAAAGTCTACTTCCTTTTTGCTGAACAAGTATTATGTCACCATTGATTCAAGGTATAATTCACTTGGGCCCAAGATAAACATATTTTCACCAAATGTTGTATATAAGTGCAGTCATGTTTCCAATAGTGCTGAAAAATGTCAAGTAGTTCTACTTCTTGGATAAAAGTCAGATAAAATGATAATAGAGGCCCCTAAAACAGTCACTGATTTCAGTTAATAGCCTCCAGTTTCAGTATGAAAGCACTGACAACAGCAATTTTTCAAGATCCGGATACTTGGCCAGAACACGTTAATTATGATTTTGATTTATTGCTGCCTCTGTTGCTCCCCGGGGAGGAAGAGAGAGGTTGTAAGCTTATTTGAACAATGCAAGGCTACCTCCTGCTGTACAGTCAAAATGCTGAAGAACAACCTCAGCTCCACCAGTCCCTTTGGAATACAATAATGTTCAGTGTTCAGCTGATTTGTAAGGTTAACTGTAGATCACCTTAAACTCTATATGCTCCACTGCTCTGTGCGGTTCAACAAGGACATAAGACCTCATAGACACACTGATCTGAGCTTGGCTTGATCTTTATAGTTCCCCTCAGAGGCACTGTGCTTTGGGCTTACGTAACGTGAAAGGAAAAGGGCATGATGCACAGGGAACCGCTGGAAAACAGTCACCTCAAGTGGAAAGGCAGCACAGAAAACAGCAGCATGAAGGATCTACTGTAATATACTGTAACCGTGAAGAGAAATTGAAATTCGCATATTTACAGCCGGCAGCTCAAGCTGTAACCGTAATGAATCCATTAGGATATCTGCTACTATGACTGCATGTGGATTATTGGGTAAGTCGTTGGTATTACAGCACATGTGAGGTCCGTTAAAGTCATGTGTCACCTCTTGTGGGTGGGCGGACCATCTGACGGCAAAAGTTATGTCACATGAACTTCGCAGCTTGACGTTTGAGATGTAAGAAAACATAAAATGTGCTCCTAGAAGGAGGTCGAAGGAAATGAGTCATCACAGTGTTTAGTGAGCAAAAAGAATAAACGCCTGTGGGAAATCAGGCAAAGGGAGGGGGGGGCGGCTTGTTTTCAAGTTAATTTCAGCATTCATTTCCTACAAGGATAACTGTGGACTGAACAGAAGAAATGTCAATGTTGGGCAATTAACTATTGTGACAGGAAGACGCAATGCTTCACGACAGTATTTAGATAAAAGCAATGTCAATGCCATAACATCAAACCATTCTGCCTACTGAAATCCAGGCTCATGGTTTGCATTCATAGCTGCTGCACTGCTCTCTGTGTGTTTAAATTGTTTGTGGCATCCACAGATACTGACACTACTGTTCAAAAGTTTGGACTCACTTAGAAATGTTCTTCTTTTTGAAAGAAAAGCAGTTTTTTTTCAATGTAGATAACATTAAATTACAGAGGGTACTTGGTTTACAATGTCCTCGACCTACGCTGTTTCATCATTATGTATTGAATTGTGCTACATTCTAACTTTTTGCCCTTCATTATGGCTCCCAAGTGTAAGTCAGACTCTTCTGATGGCAGTGCTTCGAGGAAAAGGAAAGCCATCTCCATGGAAGTGAAATTAGATATAATAAAACGCTCAGAACAGGGCGAAACATAGACAAACATCGGTCAAGTTGTAAAAACAGTGCAACATTTTGTATCGACCCTCTGTGATGGAGTGAGACTTTATCTGGTCCTCTCATCGTTTATTGAGCCTTCACACAGGCTACTAAAAACCTATCACTTAGCTCCAGAATTAGCCGCCGTTCCCAGCTCTCTCTAGCTCGACACACAAACACACACACACACACACACACACACATACACACTAGCTGGAAACAGCTGATTTTTAATGGAATATCTCCATAGAGGTACAGAGGAACATTTCCAGCAACCATCACTCCTGTGTTCTAATGCTACATTATGTTAGCTAATGGTGTTGAAAGGCTCATTGATGATTAGAAAACCCTTGTGCATTTATGTTAGCACATGGATAAAAGTGTGAGTTTTCATGGAAAACATGAAATTGACTGGGTGACCCCAAACTTTTGAACGCTAGTGTATTTCAAAAGCTAATTTTCTTTATCTGGACATCATCTATCCCCTGTACAGAAGTGGAAAGTCAGCCAGACGAAGATCCGTGTCATCTCCACGCTGCTCTTCATCCTGTTCGGGTGCCTCATCTTCGTGGCCCTGCCAGCGGTCATCTTCCAGCAGATCGAAGGCTGGAGCACACTGGAGTCCATCTACTTTGTTGTCATCACCCTCACCACCATCGGCTTTGGAGACTTTGTCGCCGGAGAAAAAGGTCACTTGATCGCCTTTTGTATTTATAGGCCGTCTTTCATTTTTATGTCTGGCACCTCGTTTAGAATCAGTGTATTTATAGCTGAAGGATTCTTCAGCGAGCCAGACTCAAAGATGTGCACAGCAGTGATGAGCCACCCACTGGCCTGCTCTGTGCTCCACTTTATGATACTTGTACTCTCACAGTTTTTCTTATGCAACTCTATCACTGCACTATGTTTAACACTCCACAAATCTAAACTTATTACTGCCAAAAAAACCTCAAACAGGTTATGAATTTTCTTGCTCAGATCATAATAGTACATTAAAATCAATATTAATCTGAGTTTTCGGCAAATAACACTGTGTGAAATACGATAAATTTCAGACATATTTCATACATGAAAGAGCCATTAGATGCAATGTGACACATGGCAGCCACACCTTTTAAACAGTTAATAAATATAATTACAAGATAAGCACTCAGAGCGCGCAGTATTCCGCCAAGCCTGCTTAATCATTGTATGATTTCCGACAGATGAAACCTTTAAACAATTCGTGGTCCGCAGTTGTCGATTTGTTGTAGGATCGCAATCATGTGATGTAGTTCACTTGCGGTCATAGTTACAGTGACGCCGTGCCGCTATCTCGCAATGATACAAAAATGTTAAACAACTCCGTGGATCCAGACTATAAGCCACATCACTGCCAAAATCTAATCACTTGGTCCTTGTGTCATTTCTGACCTTCCCTGAAAACTTCATCCAAATCTGTTAGTCCATTTTTGAGTAATGTTGCTAACCGACAGACAGACAAACCAACGCCGATCGTCACATAACTTCGCCACATTCCTTAGTAATAATCTGGAAACAAATTGAAAACGTAAATAGAAAAATATTTATAGAATATAGAATTTACTTTTTTTCCAGTATTGGTAACACTTGCAGAAAAAAATTGTATTATATATTGATTCCAGGATTTAAAAATGTTAGTAAAATAAAATATGTAATCAAAGATATTAATCTTTTCTGATTTATAGAATTCTAACTTTGTTATGCAGCTCAAGTGTTCTCTCTACTTCTAGCCAGTGTTGTGATGTTTCCATAGAAGTGCAGGACTTTATATTGCAATGAAAAATTTGCCCACACTAAGTGAAAATGTGACAGGAGCAAAAAAAGAAAGCATAGAACTGGGGTTCATAAGGTTAATTAGTAATAAAGGAGTAGTTTGCGCTAACCACCAGATGTTTGAGAGTTAATTAGACTATGAAAGAACTGATTGTTTTTCTGTTTTGCAGATATTTATGACTTAATCGCTACCTAATGATGCCTTAATATAGCGTCTCTCAGTCTGTTCTGTAGCGACACAGCATTATCTAGTGTTCAGTCATGAGGTATTAAGGAACTGCTTATTAAGAATTCATTAATTCCCTGTACCATTTTGTGAAATGTTACCATGGTGGACTACTTCTTGACCGGGAGTGATTACTATCATGAAAAAGTAATCATGAATAAACAGTTTACTTTTATGGCTTTATTTTAATCTTCAGACATAGCTCAACTGTCTCCCCTTTTCACAGTTTGATGCAAAATTAAGCTAACCAGCTGCTAGCCTCAAATTCATATTTAGCATACAGATATGAGAGAGGTAATCACAAATCCATCTAACTAAAGAAACTGAATAAGCGTACTGCATTTCCCAAAATGTCGCACTATTTCTATCACTAATTTGTTGTAATTTCATTTCAAAATTTTAGAAGCAACATCTTTAGCATTGAGGGTAAATAATCAAAAACTGACTGCACACATTTTCCTCATACAGGCTGTGTATGTGAGATAGAAAAAAAATAAGAGGCATGTGCTCATTTTTTTGACTGTGTTTGTGTTACTTACATTATAAGGACCCAAATGCATTTACACAGTCACTTCATGGGGATGTGTCTTTCTAATGGGGATGAAAATCAAGTCCTCATAATTGAGGGTACATGGTTTAAGGTTTGTGTAAAGTCAAAGTAAGTCTGCAGGAAATAAATGCAAGTCCATGTCCTCTGAAGTCACGGTGTGCGTGTCAGTTTGTGTGTGTGCAGCAGGTGCTGTTAGCTTAATTTGACCTGCTTGGCAGATAACAAGGAAGAGGCAGATGGGAAAAATCACAAACACTTAGCTGCTAGATTAAACTTCCCTGAGCAGGCCTAATGATTATAGATTAGATTACACCACCTGTGCCAACCCCCAGTTGTTACAGTAAACTAATCAGCCTGGACTCCTGTTAGTTTAACTGGTGCTGCAATGGATGGTTATCTAACTGCACACTGAGCAGACTGGCTGTGCTGTTGGATCCCAGCTGATAGTTTAAGAAGTCACTGAAAGGCACAGACAATAACAGGACCTGATGTGGCTCGTACATGTACTGAAGATAATATTGGCACAGGGACTTTACTTACATCAGAGGGTGATGTTGGATAAATCCATGCAGCTGATGGAACATAGATTCCAGCTTGGGTTATCATGGCAAGATCTATTATCATTTCAAAACATCTTTTCCTGTGTTGCTCATATATAAATATCTGTATGTGGCTCAACCCAGATACATTACCAGTCAAGAGTTTGGACACACCATCCCATTTAATTTTTTTTCTTTATTTTAATGACTACTTACATTGTAGATTCTCACTGAAGGCATCAAAACTATGAATGAACACATGTAGAATTATTTAGTAAACAAAAAATGTGAAAGAAATCAAAACGTTTTATATTTTTCATTCTTCAAAATAGTCACCCTTTGATTTGATGACTGCTTTGCACACTCTTGGCCTTCTCTGGATGAGCTTCATGAGGTAGAACCTGAAATGGTTTTCCAATGTACGTCACCTTTCCCGCCCCAGGAAACTCTTGGTCTTCCTTTATTTGGGTGGTCTTCATGTGAGCCAGTTTCGTTGTAGCGCCTAATGGTTTTTGCAACTGGACTTGGGGATACATTCAAAGTTTTTGCAATTTTCCAGACTGACTGACCTTCAGTTCTTAAAGTAATGATGGACTGTTGTTTCTCTTTACTTAGCTGATTGGTTCTTGCCATAATATGGATTCTAACAGTTGTCAAATAGGGCTGTCAGCTGTGTACCAACCTGACTTCTGTACAACACAACTGATGGTCCCATCCCCATTAAGAAGGCAAGAAATTCCACAAAATATCCTTGACAAGGAACACCTGTGAAGTGGAAACCATTTCAGGTTCTACCTCATGAAACTCACTGAGAGAATGCCAAGAGTGTGTAAAGCAGTAATCAAAGCAAAAGGTGGCTACTTTGAAGAATCTAAAATATAAAACATATTTAGAGATATTTCAAAATTGTTTGTTTGCTACATAATTCCCTTTATCTTGCTTCATAGTGTTGATGTCTTCAGTATATATCTACAATGTAGAAAGTAGTAAAAAGAATAAAGAAAAAACAATGCACGAGAAGGTGTGTCCAAACTTTTGACTGGTAGTGTATCTAGTTCATTATATTCTGTGAACTCCTGCAGAGGTCAGTGTTTCTGTGGTTTACCTGCTAACCTGCTACAAATCTCATTTAAGTTCGTAAAATTCAGGATAATGGCAACTCAGGCTGTTTTTTATTAACCCTCTGTTCAAGGGGCTCCCGGGCATTTTATGCTGCTGCCTCATGTTTTATTCACTCTAGGCTCATTTTCCACAGCAAAAGTCCTGCACCTCTAGGGAAACAACAAAACTATGGCTAGAAGGAAAGAGAAACTTTTGTGCAGGACACAAAGACATTTTTAAGTTTCTCTTTCTTTGCTTTTTTCAAAAATCATATAAAAAGTTTGATTTATTCTATTTATTATTTTACAAAAGTAAAAACTGGAAACAACATACGATTTTTCCAAGTTCCCACAACTGTTACCAACACTAGAAAAAATGGTGACTTGATTATAAATATTTCACTATTTACATTTTTAATTTGTGTCCAATCTGTTGGTTGTAAACATAGCCTGCAGTGTTTGTCACTTGACTGTAGGTCACAGCTGATTTACTAATGACTTCACAGTTGCATCAACCTCTTTTAATTTTTATTCGGTTTTACAGAATTTGGTTAGAGCTAACATTTTATTTTTCAGACACATAGATTTAATTAATTTACTGGGCAGAACATGTCATCACACATTAACGAAAGTCACCAGTCTGTCTGTTTACATGTCTCTGGTGAATGGTGTTTTTTGGAGATTGTTTTATTTTTTAAATATGGCGTGACTTTCAAACCCATCAGTGGATTTTGGGATTCAGAGGGTTAAATTCAAACATCTCTTATCATAAATATTCTTTTGAAGGTTTATATAACGACATACTTACAGTTAAATGGTGTCACATCATCCTCAGTTTATTTTTAGTGCCAGAAATAAGGTTATTGATTATATGACTGATAACACCAAGTTAATTAATTATTTTGCCTTGAAGAAGGACATGTGATCAGTAATGTACAGTGAAAGGCACATATGGATTGTCAGACCCATTACAAGGCTTTGTATAGTATTAGAGCAGCAACATCATCAATAATAACACATTCTACACATGACTAAAGTAGTTCCACTTTAAACGGACTCAGACGCACAGGGGCAATTAAAGGCCATGCTACAGCAGAAAGACTACTGACTAAAAGAGAAATACTGAGGCTCATTGAATGATACGAGGATAAAAGTGAAGGAAAGATTTCATTTGACTCAGTGTATCAGGCCTTCATTCATGATACTCAGACTAAAATAAATCCTGCTTGCTTTTTCTCACATTGATAAGGTTCAGTAAGTAGCCCAAGAGGATGTAAGAACCTTTTATAACACACTTGTTGGGTCCTTTGTTCGGCAGGTGGGTCAGAGAGTCTTAATTATCTCGACTATTACAAGCCCGGGGTGTGGTTCTGGATCCTGGTGGGTTTGGCGTACTTTGCTGCAGTGCTCAGCATGATTGGAGACTGGTTTCGGGTCATCTCCAAGAAAACTAAAGAAGAGGTAAGTGCTACGTAACATTAAGGTCATGCACATGGGAGATAAGAAACCTTTTTCTATTAAATAAGGACAAACTGAGCATTATCTTGATATAAAGACAGATAGGGAGAATTTTGGGAGTCAGTGATTGTCTGTTTGTAGCTTTATGTTAAATTGTCAGTGCTCACTGACATTTTCTTGGTCTTAGTGATGAATCTAGTGATCCAGCCATCCAGGAAAATATCAACTTTTCCCCACAAGTAAGACATTTAAGTCCAAAATCATTATTCTTGACTAATAGGAAAAGTACAGGGTTATGTTTTTTCACTGGGCACATGATAAGCAGTGTCCAGCACACAAACTGGCAAGAGTTACTACTTGTGCTTTCCAAGAATCAACCAGTCAGCCCCTTGCGTCACAAGATTTTGTCACTGTTAATGAGTAAGCAGATAGAGACTCTTAACTGGGTCATAGGTTCTTATACAATGATGAACCAAAGTTGTAGTTAGCATTGTCCCCATTAGAGTCGGCATACTGACAGATTTGCTTTTTGTTTTTGTTTTTTTTTATTCTGACATACAGCAGTTGAGGAACACTGTGCTTGTAATTTTGCACATCTCTGTCTCCCTAATCTCCCGAAACATGGCAAGATTAACTTTTATAGAAGCTCAAGGCAAAAGATTTGCTGATTGGCTCTTATCAATCTACCAAGTGGTGTACTATATAAGTTAAAATGCTGTTATGAAGAGGCTAAAATCACAGTTTTCCCCTCTATAAAGCACGGTGAGAAGATTGTACAACTATGTAAAACACTCCAAAGTCAATATTTTACCAACATTACAAATTCATTATCAAACTTTCACAGACCTTACTGCTCTTGGGCTTCGAGGCTCCTGGTCATTTGTAATCCAGTCTTGTCTAGGATATCTGTGGAATTGTGATGCGATTAAGCCCAAGTGGGAATAACAGATAACAGCCAGTCCTCAAATGGAAGCGATGGAGGCAGGAGATATAGGAAGACCTGGAGAAAGAAATTCAAATCCTGCCTTACTTGCAAACCTTTGCTTATTCAATTGGTTGCACCATAAAGTGATTTTTTGTTTAAGAAAGTTTCAAAAAGGTGCCTTTTGAAAATCATAGATGCCCATACTGAAAGCAGCACTGCAACCTGCTAAACGGTGTGCATTATACAAGTATATGTGTACACTACCTTTTCAAAAGTTTGGGGTCACCCAGACAATTTAGTTGTAGCTTCTGATCTCGATGGTCATTGAGATCAGGAAGCGGGCAAGCAACTCAAAAAGGAAACCATACTTTCCTTGTTGAGTTGTCGGTTTAAAAGTAACGCTATTTTACTGACAATTTCGGGTTTTCCATGAAAACACACTTTTATTCACGTGGTACAATAATGCACAAGGGTTTTCTAATCATCAATGAGCCTTTCAACACCATTAGCTAACACAGTGTAGCATTAGAACACAGGAGTGATGGTTGCTGGAAATGTTCCTCTGTACCCCTATGGAGATATTCCATTAAAAATCAGCCGTTTCCAGCTAGAACAGTCATTTACCACATTAACAATGTCTAGACTGGATCTATCATTCATTTAATGTTATTTTCATTGAAAAAAAAAATGCCTTGCCTTCAAAAATAAGGACATTTCTAAGTGACCCCAAACTTTTGAACAGTAGTGTACATACAGTATGTTAAACAGCTGAGAACGTGTCTTTAACTTTAGCTGTATGGTTCAAACATGTCTTGTTCTTTCATATTTAACCCTCTGAGCCCCTAAGCAGTTTCTAGGCCTTTTTTTGTTCCTTTCACATGGTAACTCATTGTGGGTTCATTGTTCACTGCTGATGATGCACCATTCCTGGTTTTGTACTCGTGGCTTAGTTGACGTGCTTCTTGTTTCTTTTGTTTCCATCCTGTCCTCTATCTGCTCTGTGTAGACACAGCCTGCAGTTCAGCCCAGTTTAGCCAATACGTCCCTGTATTCTTATTTTATTTTTCAGTAACTGTTTAATAGTTGCATCTAGGAGTGCAGATTTTATTATACACTTATTATATGCATTTTTTTTAATACCAAAAATAAAGTGATTTTGATTAGATATCATAGCTTAAGTTTCAATTTGGTTCCCAACAGAATGACATTTTTTGAAATACTGTCAGAGAGTTAAAACTTTAATGCTTGCTTTTTGATCGTTCCTGGTAATTATATTAAAGATGCCATGTGTTTCAATCCTGCCCATGTTTGGAGGTACAGAAGGTTAAAGAAAGCATCACATCAGAGTTTGTAATGCCTCTCTACATGCATTAGACCTCTTCACTCTGATGCTGCAGCTGCTGCTTAACGTTGAACCCTTCGCACCTCTGCAGCAGCCTGACTCCCCTCATGGTGCCTGAGTAATACCTCAGTGTTTTCCAGTTCACTCTGCAAGGCATAAATCTGAAGTGATGAATCTCCATCCTGTCTTTTCCCCGTGAAGTCAATGCCATCTCATGCAGGATTTGGATGAAATATTTGGTGTGTTTGCACTGGCTGGTGCTGAGTAATAAGATACCTCACTGTTCTGGCAGGTTCATTATTTACATGTAAAAAGCTACAGAGAGCCACACATGCGCCCTCCTGCATAAACCGACCACAGGCTCATCTTATTTCTTTATCCTATGGATCATAAAGAAGGCTTGGAGGGGCTGTATGGACGTCTGCAGTGGGAATCCTTCCACGGGCATAATTAGGAGTGCAGTTGTGGAGGCTGTGAGCTCTGAGGAGAATTACATTACTGAGGGAGAAGGTTTCTAGAGGTTGGGGGAAGGGATGAGGACGAGGGAAAGTGAGAAGACGGATAGGAAAGCGGGTGGCGTTTTTTGCTCCGATGTGCACACGCATGCAATCACTCATGTCATAAATTTCAATTCAAGTGCTCTAAGCAGGCACACCTCGGAGTCTAATAAATAAATAACCAGCCTGAAGAGAGAGGCCTAATGCATTATGAAGGCTGAATCAGTGATGTATTTGCTTCTCTCTCTGCTGTCACCTTTCAAAAACCCCAAACAAACACAGAGCCGATCAGGTACAGTATATAGTCGCACCAAAGGGTCACACTCTGCTGAACTTTAAAAAGGTAATTTCATATTTATTGCCTGAAGCTTCTGCACTTATCTCAACAGGCAAGTGATGATTGGGGAAGATTATGTCTGCAGCCTGAAATGCAATCGCTAGCTTGCTGTTAGACAGTAGAAATCACAGCACGAACTTCTAAAATTCACCTACAATCCCTAAATATTTTTCTACTTTTATTCCTTTTTTAAATAGACTAAATGAGCATTGTTGCTTAAAAGAGTTGTTCATGTTACTTATTCACACGCTAAATGACATCTCACCACATCAATTTCAAAAACGATCTCCTCTGGTACAAGTTTCTCTTCTTTTCCCCTCCATAAATCTCCACATCTGCCTTTCGCCTGGGATGACGGATGACCATTTACTGCAAATAATAGATGAAGGTTATGAAGTACTTTCAGGGGCAGCGCTAATTGGAGGGCGGGCAGGACATGTGGAGGAATGCTCGAGGGAAACAGTGGTCTGAACAAATTAATGGACGTGGTATTTATGATCACAAGAGCGAGTTCCATTAATACTTGGTCAGCAGTTGACATTTGGGAGGTCACTTCTATTAACCCGCTCTGTCTGACAATGAATACATTCAAAAGGAAAGACGGGAATTGTGCGCGGATATGATAGCTCGTAATTATTTTACAAATCATGTTGTCTTGTGACACACCATGACAGTTTGAGTTTTTTCCTTTTTGCTCCCGTCACATTTTTTTCACAGTGGACTCATTTTTTACTGCAATATAAAGTTTTGTACCTCGATGGAAACAGCACAGCCATGGCAGGAAGTAGAGAAAACTCAGAAATGTCATTAAGTTATAATTCCATACATCAAAGCAACTGCAGATATAGATTGTTTGAACTTTTGCATCTAACAGTTAATCCATGAGATGGTTTATCATTACAACATAAAACAGATGTCATTTTAATGTGTTTACCGTAACTATTATAAAATGAAAGTCATGTTTGAATGAGGAATATGTCTCAATTACATGCTTTGGTTAAGTTCTACTTCCTGCCTGGGTTAAGACGTGGAGAGATAATTATGTAAATGTAAGTATATATTGACCAGTCACTGAGCAGCTGAAGGACCACTGAAGGCTCCAAGGTTACATGACTTAACACAAACAATTCATGGTGTCTCAACACAGGCGTAAAGATGAACTTGTAATATGTAAAACAAACATATTTCTCAAATAATATGTTCTCTGCACCACTCAGTCCAACGTGAATATCACAATATAGCATCATATTATAATTTGATATATTTGAAATAATAATATACACCGATCAGCCACAACATTATGACCACTGACAGGTGAAGTGAATCACATTGATCATATTGGTACTATGTGATGTTCTGCTGGAAAACCTTGGATTTTGGCGTCCGTGTTGATGAGACTTAGACATCCAAATAAATGTTGTCCCAGAACAAACACACTCCTTGGAAGTCCTAAATGCCACTGCAGGAAAATGTACATCACCACATCGCAAAAACAATAAACAATCAGGAACATCTTGGGGAACATGACAATCACCCAAGATGTTGACTTGACCTCCAAACTTCCTAGACCCCATTCTGATCCATCATCAACAGGATGCATTGGAACAAGTTTGATTCCCAGAGACCCCACTGCACAACCCAGAGAACCCAAAAGATCCACTGCCAACATCCTGGTTCCAGACTCCATAGAACACCCTGAGAGGTCCTCTGGTCCAGACCCAATGGTTCGACCACATAAGTGGGACCAACACAATATTTGGCAGGTGGTCATGATGTTATGCCTGACCGGTGTACATAGTATGTTGCTGTAGTACATAACATGAAAATACTTCTTCTTATAATGATAAACTTCTCATGTTCTAATGTGACCCGCTGAATTTAAGCATATTGCTAAGCGGAGGAAAAGAAACTAACAAGAGTCCATATATAATTGGAATAATTGGAATCTGCCTTGCTGTTTGAATATTGCAGCCATTAAAGTTAGATTTATCAATTATCTTTTATTTGATTATTTTATTCTTACAATCATCACTACCTGTGCAATCTGTGCAAAGGGGCTGCATACGAGTTATTTCATAACATCAGTTGGTTCATCAATTAATCAACAGAAAATTAATCAACAACTATCAAAGAAAATTGTTGTATTAGCTGTGAATTCGTGGATCTGACCCCTCTCTTTTACCAGCACCACCAAACATCAGCTTTTCTGACGTGGCAGCAACACGCTACTGTATTTTATCACACATGCTAACCAGATAGAAACAAACAGACAGTCTCTTCTAGCAGCAGATGTATATGTAGCAACACATCAGTGATGAAGAACATGTTGTGCTCGATCCCCTGTTGACATCAGTCTTCTTTCTGTTTCTGCAGGTCGGGGAGTTTCGTGCACATGCAGCCGAGTGGACAGCAAACGTGTCGGCCGAGTTCAAAGAGACCCGCAGGCGCCTCAGCGTCGACATCTATGACAAGTTCCAGCGTGCTGCATCCATCAAGCGCAAGCTGTCATCCGAGCTGGGTATCAATGCGTCCATCAACCAGGAAATGACCCCTGGCAAGAGGACGCTGTCAGCCAACCTGTATGAGGACAGAGATGCTTACCCCAGCCTGAGCCTCTCCCTCAGTCCTACACCAGGAGCCCTGACCAGGAACGGCAGCCTCTATCTGAACGGCCTCAGCCCAGAATGCGCTGATCGGCGGGAGATCGCCATCATCGAAAATCTCAAATGAGGAACAGCGTGAAAATAAGATTTATGGAGCTGAGTAAAACACATAGATAGTGGACAGAGATTTCAAACACTTTTGTGCTTCTTGACTGAGGATCACTGATGAGGTACGCGTTCATTAAGTAGATTGTGCTCCAATAATCAGTCATCGAGCTGCGTACCTTCATGTGCACTCATTCTATGAAAGGAGTCATCCCTGCAACACGATCGACAGCTGTGCGAGTGACTGAGCCAAATCAAAAGCATGATCCAGACTGGAACAAATGAATGCATCAGAGGCAACAGACTTACGAACAGGAAGGGACACAGAGGAGGCAACACACTGGACCACCTCCTCTCATGTACCCTGTAAAACATGCAGACCTGAATACATTCATCCAACTTGGGAAGCAATAGATGTATCTGTTCTCATCTCTTTCCAGAGGCCCTGAAATCTGCATCAGATAAGAAGGATCCTCACTGGCATAAAACACTGCATCGTCGACAGTGAACACTGGTTTTTGGTGTCCTGCGCTAACACAAAGGAATGTCACTTTTGTCTTTCGGTTTACACTTCTCGCAGTATAAATTTATATGCCTTGCATTTGCCGGTCAGTCTGCCCTCACTGAAGAGACGAATGTCGACATCTTAGTTCCCTCATAACTGAAATTCAGCTTCTCATCCTAAGGAATAATCCAATTGTGCCTTACTGAAAACCACAGTGAACATGTGAGGGTAGAGGACGACGACGCATGTAAGAATGAGCAACGCTTTGTATGTCCACTCATACTTGTTATATTTGAGCCCAGCAGTAATAAAGACTTATTTAGGATGAGACTTTTATTTAACTAATTTCAAGAGGAATCTATAGTATGCATGACAACTGAGTGGAGAAACTGTTGCTTGAGATAAGATTTGGGAAAATATCACCTCTTATTCTAACATTTTAGGAATTCATCACCCATCTCGATGTGCTGGGACAGTTGCATTAACCACACAGTGCCAGGCTTGCTGATCAAACCCCACTTCCCCCCCTATACCAAAGTAATGAGCCTGCTTTCCTGAAAGAAGAAGAAATAGGTTTGCAGTCTGATCAAAGCATCCCCAGTCCTGTATGTTATTTCTAAATCCCGATCTGCAGGGTTTCTTGAAGTCGAACCAAATGTTAGTTGTTTT
Organism: Amphiprion ocellaris; assembly: GCF_022539595.1. Taxonomy (NCBI): domain Eukaryota; kingdom Metazoa; phylum Chordata; class Actinopteri; family Pomacentridae; genus Amphiprion; species Amphiprion ocellaris. The sequence continues at coordinate 4,336,945 of NC_072777.1, forward strand.
TTTTCCTGGAAACATTGAGCTTGGTGCATCAACGCTATTATTTTCTGTTCCAAATAAACCCCTGGCATGTGTGGTACCATAGCAGTGCAATCTCTGCAGCTTGGAGGCATATCTCTACCTTACTGCTTTTCCTGCTCGAGCTAGCCGAGAAGCGTTTCCTCAGCTGATAAAGACGAGGTTTGTTACGTCTTGCCAATACTGAATGTATACCATCAGAAACCTTCATTTACTGTGTAAATTGCAGCGACTCTGGATCACTTAAATGCTAAATGTGTCAACATCCTGTCACCTTATAGTAACTGCAGTGAATCTATGTTAAACAGGTATTTGCTCTTACGTAAAATTCTAAACTAGCAGTTTAGATTTAGTATTTTAAGAATAAATTCCTCAAAGTAAGAAAATGGTGCAACAAAAGTCAACACACCTTTAATGACTGAGATTCAAATCTTCCTTTTTTTTCCTCTATTCTTTGTTTGTCCAGGGTAATCATCCTCTGCAAAGAAGACACCAGTGTTACATAAATCTCTCTTCTTCAGAGACTATTTTTTTTCAGCTGTTCTTTGCTGGAAGGCTTTTGTTGCTTTATCTTTCTCTTTATACAGCTTGTTCTACTGGGTGTACGTCTTGAGACATACTTGTTCAGGTCATACTTTTTTCTTCTTTAGAAACTCTTGTGTGATTTTGGCAGTGTACTGTAGGTCATAAGCACACTGGAATATTCCTCTTCTGCCAAGCTTCTGCAGACTGGGAGTCATCTTGCCAGCCAGTATTTTGTGATATCCACAGGACTTCATGGTGCAAAATATAAATTTCCTCTTTCCAACCCCTTTAGCACTCATCCAGCCAACCCTGTGCTTGACTGTCAGGACTGTGCATCCACTGTGGTAGTCTGGCTAGGTTCATACTAAACATACTGGAGCCCATCTGAACCAAACTTATTTTTGTTTTGTCTCATCTTGTCTCACAATCAGATGTTCAGGCAATTATTTTCCAAAGCTGAGAGAGTTCCAGCGTGTCACTTTATCACCAAGTTATTGAAATTTACAGATGCACTCGGTTTAGTTTCAATGTTCGTTGCATTGACTTTCTACTGTGAAGCCTTTATTTTCAAGTTTGCTATGTGTCAAGTGTCTGTTTTTGATTGTTCATAAGAGGAAGTGCTCCACTGTTCAAATGGAAAATAATACGATTATTAAGAGTTGATGCAGTTTAAAATCATTTGACACTAAAGTGCACCTCTGCTGTAGTTATGTGTTGATTGGAAATCAAGAAAATGGTCGCAGTGTCATTCAGGCGCCATTTATGTCACACTTACATTGTTTTTTAAGTTAGTCCAGTTTTGTCTAGGGTATTTCTACAAGGATGGATTGCATTTTATGTCAATTTTTTGGTGTCTCCCAGTTAACTGGTTTGGATTGTGCATCTTTTATGGATTTTATTCAGTGCATTTATCCAGCAAGATATGCTGTAGTATTCTCAGTAGATTTGACAGTGCCATTTATCATCTGTAGCATCGCAAAACACTCTAATACAGTGTGACTCGCACACCGTGTGTCCTGTGCTACTGTATGCCAAATATCTGTATAATTTATGAGTCTGTAGAGGTATGTTTATCGTATGTTTTGTGTTTAAAATCTAATACATTTTTGCTTTATAAGCACATTTCAGGGCAACATGATTCTGTATAATTTTACTCCTTAAATATACAACAGAAGCCATTGGCACCAGCTCTTGGTGAACTCAGTTTATTTGTAACTTAAGTGCTTACAAAGTGGCATTTTATACATTACTAAATTAAAAGAGGTCACAACAAATGAACTTGGTCTCAAAAAAAAAGATGATTGCGACTAAATTTTTACACCCAACACATAGCAGGTGTGAAATATGTGACCTTATTAATTAATTACTCATCTAAGAGACCAGAGGAAATGACAGTCAACAAATGTGACCTGACATTTTGTATAAATATGCATACCTGAAGATTTTAAATTCAATTTTACAAAAAACAGCACTGTTAGCCTAAATTACCAAATAATATATATGGGTCATTCCACAATTGGAGGACATTTGGGCTTCAAAATTTTTGGAAAAAAAACCTTTTACAATTTTCTGCTATATATTCATCTATAATAGGTAATAAACTATCAAAGGCTTGATTGGCTCAGCTTCCACATCAATGGTAGCATTTTTATTCCATGTTTTCTGTGTTGTTTGCTAACCCTACTCTAATCACAGTAACAGGGTTGCTAATCCATGCTAATGTGATCTTTTTCTCAGCAGTAGAAGCTAGATATTTAGCTGCTGTTACTGCTGACCAAGAGGACAAACTGACTGATGGAAAACGTCAAAAGAATTAGTCTGATCCTGATAATATGAGGTAGAGTGAGACATTCAATCAAGGCTGACCATGTGATGAAAATATTAAAAATAGAAGAGCTTTGCTCTACCCATTCTTTAGGAAAACTGTTTGATGTTAATTCCAGCGTTTCATGCGATTCACTGTTTTCTTCTTCTATCAGCTAAAATGTTCTGCTAACGGTTGTTGTGGGACATGCGTTCCATGCATAGTAATTATTATTTAAAATATCATTTAGATTGAAAAAAAATGTTCCCACAATTACAAGAGGCATCAATGAAAAAAATAATGCCAAAAAAGGAGATTTAAATTTAATTTTAACAATTTTATTTGAGATTCAGTTTGGTCATCAGGGGGTGGGACAAGAGAAAAATGACATTTTAGAGGGAACTCCAGACTTGTTTGGTATGTTAAAACTATTTTCAAACATTGTTTACTCCTATATTTTTTTTTTTTAGATTTGGTCTCAGGACAAGAACATTTACACAACAACTGCATGTTTTAGTATTTCATACATGGATTATATGAAATTTGTTGGGTGGGACATAAAATATCCTCCAATTCTGGAATGACCCATATAACTAATTCTGAAAGAAATTTTTCATATACATTTTTAAATAAAACTAATAAATCCTACTGCTAACTAACCCTACCAATCAGTTCACTCATTACTAAAGTCTTTAAGACATTCTTTGTTTTGCTGGTTGATCTCAGGCTTAAAACTAGCAGGACTTTACCATCAAACTTTGTACATGATTCAAAATCACTCAGTGCAACACAATCCGTGCCATTACTAGCAGGTTTGAGCTCTTTCTCAGCACTGAAGCTCATGGTTTTCTTGAAAGGTTGTCCTCACCAGGAGCGGTGATTCGTGCAGAGCCTGACTGTAAGGTCAACAGCTGTCTCGTTCAATCAAGTCAAAGAGGAGTCACCGAGAACTCGTACGATAAAAATGAGGAGGTTTCTGAAAGCATCAGTACGTTGGTTTGTCTTTGCTGCGTTTCTGTGAAGCAATCAATAGAAGCTGCACATTTACTGTATGTTGTATTGACCTGCAATAGACTGGAAAGCAAAGACGAGTACATTAAAGCTGAGGCGCCTGAGGAAATCCCACCCAGCCTCAGTGTAGCTGCTCAAAGCGAAGCCCCCTAAAGGTCGTCGTATTGCTTATTCCCAGTCAGCCGTGTGATTGACAGCCTGTCAGCGCCGCAGTAACTCAAAGAGGGTTGTCGATGAAGTGTTGCGTAATATGTCAGGCTGCGGAAGCCCACCCACGTGGACAAGCGTGCATGATTGTGACAGTGGGCGTGCATGTGCAATAAGGAATGTGTGTGCATCGAGGGTTTGAGGAAACTCATTTCATATCCGCTCACACAAGCATTTTTCACATGGCATCCTCTTTATTCTCCCAAGGTGACAGATTTTAATTAAGTCTGTGGCTCAAATCAAAACTCCCAGCTGAAGCGTGTTGAATGTATCTACCCATTCATGACGGCGTTCATTGCGAATGTAAGCACATTCATCGTTTAATGTTGTGATTAATGTTTGCAAAGGAGCTTGAATAGCTCAGAGCAGATGCTGTGAAAACAAGCTCTGGCCCTCATTGATTCAAATATCACAAGATTCAGAAATTAGAGTAGATTAAAGGGTTTCAGAAAATTATACTAAATGTATCAATGGTATCAGAAATTGTTTTTATGAGCCACAGCTTTGGTGTGGATTTAATCATTTGCCTAAACTGTATGCATGAGACGATTGTGAGAAGAGAAGAAAGGACAAATTCACTGTTTCTTCTGTCATTTTCCAATTTCCAATAAACATACAGTATTGTCAAAAGTCTGGGGTCACTTAGAAATGTTCTTATTTTTGAAAGAAAAGCAGAAGATAACATTAAACGAATCATAAATCCAGTCTAGACATAGTTAATGTGGTAAATGACTATTCTAGCTGGAAACAGCTGATTTTTAATGGAATATCTCCATAGAGGTACAGAGGAACATTTCCAGCAACCATCACTCCTGTGTTCTAATGCTACATTGTGTTAGCTAATGGTGTTGAAAGGCTCATTGATGATTAGAAAACCCTTGTGCAATTATGTTAGTACATGGATAAAAGTGTGAGTTTCATGGAAAACATGAAATTGTCTGGGTGACCCCAGACTTTTGAACGGTTGTGTAACTGTGAAAAATATAATTAAAGGGGTCGTGTGCACAGATGCACATTTTTTAACATCATTTCAGCAAGTATTGCATGCTACTTTAAACGTTACTTCCAGTGTTTATAGATCAGATGCGGCTGTTATTCCAGGCTTTGCTTTGGGTTAAATAACAGCAGAGCATCATATGTTTCTAGTATGTTAATATGTTAATGTTGGTATGTCACTTCTAATCATGACTCACTTTTCTGAAAGTTTAGAATAAAATATTTTCTATGAAATAAAAACTGAAGGTCACTGTTTCTTTGTTGTTGTGAAATGAGTGCATTAACTCTGAACTCCGAGCAGTTTCTGGGCATTTCTTTCTCTGTCTGTTGGATTTTTATTCACTGTGGTCTAATTTTTCCTGCACCTCCATGGAAACAGCACAACCATGGCTCGAGGTAAAGAGACCTAAAAAAAAAAAAAGTCTTTTGTGCTGTATAACAGTCGTTATGCCTTAAATCATAAAAAAGAAAAAAAATGAAAGTTGAATTTATTAGATTTTTATAAACTTAAAAAAAAAAAAAAAACTTGGAATCAAGATGCACAACATTTATCCAAGTGCCCACAGGTGTTACCAATACAGGAAAAAATAGGGGCTCCACATACTATGTACACTACAGGCCAAAAGTTTAGAAGCTAGATCAGATTTGTATAAAAAAAAAAACCCAAAACTCATAGTTTCATTGGTATACTTTTACATTGGTATACAATTGTCTGGAAACATCAATGCATGCCTAAAGGTAAATGGAGGAAAATGGTGCATATCATTGAAAGCAAAGTCTGATCATGCAGGCAATGCATCTCAAAATGCACCACATTTTTAATGAGTGGTGAGCACCGAGAGCAGTTCAGGTCTTAATGCTGAACCTTTGCAATGTGGAAATCTGGTCGATTTATCCCCTTAAGGCCACTACACTGCGCGATTTTTGGCCATCCCAGATGAAAGATGGCAATCGCGAGAGCATCGTGGCGATATCTTTGGTCGTGGCCGTAAATCGGTGGTCCTACGTCGCACAGTGAGACAGGTTCAAGGATGGCCGTTATCATGGTGACCAAAGACAAGCTGCGATAAATTCTGACTGTCAGAAATTTGGGTTGATCGTCTCAGTGTGATGCTGCTGCGACCTACAACTAACTAACCAATAGAAATGCAGAATGAATTGACGTACTGATCAGCGCGACACTGGCGCTTATCCCAAATAGATGATTTGTGGCAACAATGGAAAAACACATCAAAACAAGTATGTGGGATTTAAACCAAGAAGACAGTCTAGTAGAGTTGTGGCAGCAGACGCCTTTTTGACGTGTCCTCCAGCTCGAACCACAACCGGACAGAGAAGGACGTAGTATGGAAGGACATAACGGAAGTGCAGCTCCCAGGTTAGCAACTTAACATTAGCGGCTAGCAAACACACACAAACACCGCTGTAAATACATAGTTTATGTTATTAAATAGATAAAAATTAAATCCGTCCATGTTTTGCTGGTTTCCCTGTGATTGTAGGAGCTCCGTTTATGCTTCCGTTGTTTATTTTTCATGGATGGACGGCGCACACTTATTGCGCATTCACGTCGACTCACGTACATCGCAGACTGAGATTCAGCTGCGTTTTCATCGTGCAATTTGCACACAGCAAACTTCACGTCGTGGCCAAAGACTATTAGATTCATGTCGTACAGTGTGGCAAGCTGTGAACTTCTAAGACTGTTAAAATCGCACAGTGTGTAGAAGGAGGGACCACAGCAGAATAATCTAAAGTTGTACTGAGTGATCGACTTTATTCTATGGTGAAACATTTCTATCCTGATGGAAGTGAACTCTTCCAGAATAACAAAGCTTCGTTCCATGGAGCTGAATGGTTTGATCAGGATGACAATCATAAGTTATGGTCCTCACAGTCAGCAGAACTGAATGCACAGATGCGTTAGACAGCACTCTCCATCACCATCTGAAACAAGGGAACATCATCTGGAAGAGTTTTGCTCCAGTCTCAATTTCAGTTCCAGAGACTTGGAGGATCAATTCCAAGCTGTGCTGAAGCTGTTCTGGCAGCATGTTGCAGCCCTTCACCTCACTCAGACACTTAATGTCGGTTTTTCCTTTAATCCGTCTCCTGTCTGGACTGCAGTGCATTATCACCACTTTGTAGTGTTGTGAATAATTTCTCTTGCTGATTTCTGCCAGAATAGCCGTATTTTTCTGAACAAATTAGACTGTGTTCGATCGAGCCAGAAAAACAACCTGTGGTCCCATGCAGCTCAACAGTAAGTGTCACAGGAGGAGTGTAATCACACAATGACAGCCTGATAATGGATTATGCCTGACAAACTGATGTGAGTCAGAAGTTACAAAATGTTCTTGATGGATCACAAGCACAGATTGGACTAAGAAGATTACTACGAATCACTGATTTGGCTCCATCACTTTACTTGTGCATCTTTACCACACAAATTTGAAACGGAAGGTTTCGCTTTTCACCATTTGTCTGATAAAAGGATTTATAGCTTGTCTTCAGGGCTGCACAGAGCCTTGGTGGATACCACTGTTGCCATGCAGCAAGAAGATCCCTGGTTCCCGTTGTGGTTTCTCAAACACCAATAACGTGCAGGTGAAGAAAAGAAGCTCTGCTGATACGGGCTTGATTGTGTAACAAAAGTTTATTATTACAAAGGAAACCAGGATCAAACAAGCACCATGGATTTGCTTGGAAGATGACTCAGCTGAAATAAGTCCATCTCCACAAAGTGTAACCACAGTTTAGAACACACTTTTATAGGTTCAGACATAGGTCAATAATGTAAAGCAGGCTGTGAAAAACACTCCAGAAAGGTTTTCTTTGAAAAAAAATCATCATGAATTTTGGCGCGAAAAACGCCATAGTATACTATGTCGAAAAATGTCATTTTTCAACATGTTGTAAAAATGTGCCATATGATGAAATAATGTAAAGCAGGCTGTGAAAAACACTCCAGAAAGTTTTTTTTTTTTTTTTTTTTTTAAATCATGAATTTTGGCGCAAAAAAACGCCATAGTATACTATGTCGAAAAAAAATTTGATTTTTCAACATGTTGTAAAAACGTGCCACATGATGAAATAATGTAAAGCAGGCTGTGAAAAACACTCCAGAAAGGTTTTCTTTGAAAAAAAAATCATCATGAATTTTGGCGCGAAAAACGCCATAGTATACTATGTCGAAAAATATCATTTTTCAACATGTTGTAAAAACGTGCCATATGATGAAATAATGTAAAGAAGGCCGTTAAAAACACTCCAGAAAGGTTTTCTTTGAAAAAAAAATCATCATGAATTTTGGCGCAAAAAAACGCCATAGTATACTATGTCGAAAAATATCATTTTTCAACATGTTGTGAAAACATGCCATATGATGAAATAATGTAAAGGAGGCCATGAAAAACACTGCAGAAAGGTTTTCTTTGAAAAAAAAATCACCATGAATTTTGGCGCAAAAAAACGCCATATTATACTATGTCTAAAAATAATGGGATTTTTCAACATGTTGTAAAAATGTGCCATATGATGAAATAATGTAAAGCAGGCCGTGAAAAACATTCCAGAAAGGTTTTCTTTGAAAAAAAATCATGAATTTTGGCGCAAAAAAACCCCCATAGTATACTATGTCAAATGAAAATGGGATTTTTCAACATGTTGTGAAAACATGCCATATGATGAAATAATGTAAAGGAGGCTGTGAAAAACACTCCAGAAAGGTTTTCTTTGAAACAAAAATCATCATGAATTTTGGCGCAAAAAAACGCCATAGTATACTATGTCTAAAAATAATGGGATTTTTCAACATGTTTTAAAAACGTGCCACATGATGAAATAATGTAAAGGAGGCCGTGAAAAACATTCCAGAAAGGTTTTCTTTGAAAAAAAATCATTAATTTTGGCGCAAAAAAAAACGCCATAGTATACTATGTCGAAAAATGTCATTTTTCAACATGTTGTAAAAATGTGCCATATGATGAAATAATGTAAAGCAGGCTGTGAAAAACACTCCAGAAAGGTTTTCTTTGGAAAAAAAATCATGAATTTTGGCGCGAAAAAACGCCATAGTATACTATGTCGAAAAATGTCATTTTTCAACATGTTGTAAAAACGTGCCATATGATGAAATAATCTAAAGGAGGCCGTTAAAAACAAATATCAAAAAAAAAAAATCATCATGAATTTTGGCGCGAAAAAACGCTATGTCGAAAAAAAAATGGCATGTAAAAACGTGCCATCATAGTATAGCATGCCAACCAAAAATTATCATAGTATAGCATGTCGTCCAAAAAACATCATAGTATAGCATGTCATCCAAAAAATGTCATAGTATAGCATGTCGCTCTAATAACATCATAGTTTAGCATGTCGCTCTAAAAACGTCATAGAAATGCCTTTAGTCCACAAAACGTTGTTATGTCCCGGCTGTCTGAAGTAGGTGAGGAGCAACATAAAAACAGTCCAAACGTCGGTTTCCAGAGGGTTAGACGAGTATTTATTTGAAAGAGTAAGTTTACAACAACACAACATGTGAGGGGGTTAAAAACAAATGGGTGTTAGTAAAATAAAAATAAACAGAACTAAAAGTGAACTTCACGTTGACACTGATGGGCATTCCAACCAGGAACAAAGTAAAAGATAATCAATACGAAAAAAAACTCTTCCTGTTCACCTCTTAAAACTCAAAACCACACCGCAGTAGCACCCTAAAGTAAAACTACCAATGGGTTCCCTGTTTTCCTATGTGAACAATTCAAAGGTCCCTCTCTATCTCCCCACACATCCACCAACCACTGGAACACATCTCCAAAGTTCTGCCTGGCCAGCTCAGCTGATTATCACTATTTTATTTTTTACTGATTTACGGTCATAAATACATTTAAAAATGGCGCTACTTTGGCTCTGAACCTTAATCTACCTGTGGTCGCTCTGTCTTCTGGAGTGATTTGATTGGTTATACGTCACGAATAAAACTCCTTTAACTTAACATCTGTAAACAAAACAAAAACATATCAACAAAGTTTTCTCTTAGAGTTTGTGTTCTCCTAAGTTTAACTCCAAGATTTTAAATACTTTCATTTACTGCAAATGAATATCTACTCCAAATGTCTCACTAATAATCATTATCAGCCTTAAAAACCCACAAAACACCCCTCTCAACCACACTTAGTACAGTCCGGTTCCCCCTTCTATAAATCTGCTTGGAATCGTCCACTTCCTGTTTGTCAAAGTGGCCTTCTACCTGGACAGGTTTTGTTGGAGCTCATGCAACAAACATTTTGGGTAACTGCACTTTAATATGGATGGATGACACTGAATTAGAGTCTGTTTTAATGAGACTGAGTTAAGATGTGTAGCTCTGTCATTAAATAGTAAATTATTTCTCAGAATTCACAGAGAAAAGTCTGAAATGTTTGCTAGGTTAGTGTCCCACATGTTCTTTGGCTCAGCTAAAGCTAACTCTCTCCAACTTCTGGATCTCTTGAGTTGCTTGTTGTTAAAATATCTTGCTAGAGGTGCTGAAGCTCAGAAAGTCTGAGATGTTTGTTCAGAATAAGCTCATTCTCAAGTCTTATCTGAACTGTCCTCTTTTGTTTGAACTTTCCCTAAACTTAGGAGTTAATGACAGAGCAGCACATCCAGACTCAGTCTCATTTATGTAGAGATTAAACTTCAGTGTCATTCATTGATGTTAAAGTGCAGTTTTTCAATTGTTTGTTGCACTTGCTCCCGACCAAACCAGTCCAGGTGGAAGATGATGTGAAGAGAAAGCTTCAGAGGATGAATATCACACATTTACGTTGGAAATAAATGTCTTTTAATTTGACATTGTCGTGCAAAAGTTGGATTTCCCTTTAATGATGTTCAAATCTTTGTTGAGTGTTTTGTTGATGTTTGTTTCTAAATGTTTTTTGACACTCAGCCCCAAAGATTAAAACCTTTTATGGCTCACAAGCTGCAACAATTCACACATTATCAACTATCTTTCTGACTAAACTAAGATAAAAAGTGAAAAACTGCCTGATTCCTGCATCATGAATGTAAATCTTTTTGGTTTTTATGACAGTAAACTGAATATATTTGGGTTTGACATTTTCTAAACCAAAAGAAGAAATGAATTAGTGGAGAAAACAATCAACAGATTAATGGACAAAGAAAATGTGTTTTCCAACATATATGGCTGAATTACTCCAACATTACAAGGTACATACAATTTTAATTCAATTTTATTTAAATACAGGTCAAATTGTCTCAAGACGCTTTATTTTTATATTTTTTTGTCATATTTAAAATATAACAAAGTAAGAAATTTAAACCTCTTGACTAATCCAATTTATTATTTGTTTTTCTAAGAGACTAATCGACAACTAAAATAACTTTCTCCAGTAAAACTAATAAACATGAGGTCAAATAGAAGGAAGAGTTTTAAATACTGCAGTCCCACGACGACAAGAATAAAGTTTGACAACAAAAACTAAATCTGCTGGTTGATTCCATTAAAGTCCTAATAAATGATAATAAAGTGTGATACTAAAGGTTTGTGGTGCTAAAAATGTCAAAGTAAAGATATCAAGTTGAACATCTGGATGGAGGTTGATAAAAGTTTCTCTCCCTTCATTTCTCTGGAGCGACTCCATGGATTTTATGGATGGTGGTTAAAGACCTGCACTTCTAGTCGTCTTCCTTCTAGTCGCTGTAAAAAGTCAGTCCATCCTGGCCGACTTCAACACCTTTTAATGACAACTTGTTCAGCCTCCGACCTGGTGGAAACTCCAGAAGCTGGGGAAAACCTGTGGAGACTCGAAGAACTCGTGGAAACTCGAAAAACTTGTCGGGCGGGGGAAGGTGTGGTGGGTGGTGTGGGGAGGTGGGGGAGTAGAGGGGGGAGGCCGCCACCCACCTCCCCGCCCCCTCTCCGCCCTGACTCCACCCAGACTCCGCCTTGGCTCCACCCATGTGGTCACTTGAGAAACTACGATGCCAAAGGGACGACGAAATCATTTCTTTTCATCTGATCTGTAGCTCAGTGAGTTAAGGATTTGCCTATGGAGCTGCAGGTCGCTGGTTCAAGACCAGACACTTCTTAAATTTTCTCAAAATACTGACAAAGACAAAGAAAGAAAACTGCCGGTGGTGGGTCTTGAACCTGCGACCCTCCGCTTGGGAGTCTATCCTCTTAACCCCCTGAGCTATTCGCTCAGATACTAATTCTTCTTTTTTTTGCGCATTTATCATCTATTTTTTGTCGTTTTCGAGTTTTTTTTTAACTCGAGTCTTGACTCGACCGTTTTTCTCAGGAGGTTGGGCTTCAGCCTTTGTGCTGGAGGGTTGAACCCTCACTTCCAAGACTTTCCAAAGCCTCCACACCTCCCGAGTCCTCAGGACCTGAGCTTTCACACAGTCTGAGGGCTGAAATTTTCTAAGTCCCACAGTAGATCTCTGTTAGTTTGAACCTTCAGACAGTCCAAGGACTGATATCTTCTAAGTTCCTGAGCACTTCTCTGTTAGTTTGAACCTTCAGACAGTCTGAGGACTGATATCTTCTAAGTTCTTCAGTAGTTCTCTGTTAGTTTGAACCTGCAGACAGTCTGAGAACTGAAAACCTAAAAATTCTTGAGTAGTTCTCTGTTAGTTTGAACCTTCAGACAGTCTGAGGACTGAAGTTTTAAAAGTTTCTCAGTACTTCTCTGTTAGTTTGAACTTTCTAGTTAACAGAAGCCTTAAAACTTGTGACCATGAGTCTTGATTTCACATTTAGACCATCCATCTGAGTTCTTCTCAGACCTTCACCTGTGGGTTTTTTAGAAATCCTCAACAAACTTTGATTCTCTTCACTGAACAGTAAAGTTTGTGGAGATCAGAAGGTAACATTAGTTTGATCAGTCCCTTCAACTACTAGTAGACTTTATCTGGAAAGCAGTTTTCTGAAATGAGTTCTTAGTAAATCTGTCCACAATCAAACCAAGAACATAGAAAAAGGAAATGTTTGAAGAAACAACTTGATGTTTTCATTTCAGACTAGAAAACGCTTTAAGATCTTGATCTGTTTTTGCTCTTTTTGATCGTTTTATTGTCTCTTCTGTTTAATTTGATCTTCTAAAGTCTAACTGGTGTCTTTTCAAATGTTTTGTCTTTAGTTTGATTCTTCTTCAATGTTTAGTTTTGCTCTTTTCTCACCTTTTATTCTTTTCTAATGTCTGATTTGACATGTCGAAATGTTTTGTCTTTTTAATGTTTGTTGTTTTTTCGAATGTTTTATCGGCTTGCTTGAAAAATTTCCTTTTCTTTCCCAATGTTTAATTTTTCGATTAAATCATTAAGGTTTTTCTTTTTAAATGTTTTACCACCTTTTGATGTTTAATTTTCTTTTTAAATGCTGTTTAATTCCTATTTAAAGTTTTATTGTCTTTAAGATTTAATTTTCAAATTAAACATTTAATTTTTTAATTAAATGTTTTGTCCTTTTAAAGGTTTAACAATCAAATTAAATGTTGTCTGTTTTATTAAATGTTTAATATTCTTGTATAATTGTGTTTAAATGTTTAATTCTCTAAAATATTTCATCTTTAATGTTTAATATTTTTGTTTAAAAAATTTTGTTTAATTTCATAATTATATGTTTTGTAGACTGTTTAATTATCTAACTAAATATTTTGTTTGTTGAATATAATTTAATTGTATTTAATGTTTAAATTTCTTTTTAAAAGTTTGACTGCATTAAATGTTTTTTCCCTTTGATTTAATTGTTTTTTTAAATGTAGTTTATTTCTTTAATCTTTTTTATCTGTCAAGATTTTAATCCCAACCTTAAAAATGAAACAAACCCTTAAACCACAATGAAAATATTTCTGTTGTCACAATCATGAGTTAGTCAATTATTCAGTTTATCAATTCAACTTTATTTGTTTAGCACCTTTCACACAGATGACAAAACTAAACAAGCAAAGAGAAAAAAAACTATGCTAAAACTATGATTGAAACTCACAAACATATTTTTAAAAAAAAGATTTAACATGGTAATAAAATTTTTTGTGTCCAGGGGATGGAGGGAGTTTATTGAAGTCTTCTTGGGCTCACATGGGAAATCATTTAAAATATAAACTCGATATTCAGTCTACGGAAACTGGAAACTGCAGAGCGACAGAAGAAGCAACAATATCTCCTGTTTTCTCCTTTAATGAGTCGACTCTTCTTGTGCTTTCAGACCAAAGAACTACAGACTCTTCACAACCTGCTCAAACTCTTGGTACAGGACCTCACCACACGGGTCAAGAAGGTTTCTGTCTCATTTCTACTCTGAAGCTCACCTTCTCCTGCTCAAACTGCTGACAAATGTTTCTGCTGCTCTAAAGTCTGGTCTCCAGAACTTCCTAAAAACTCTCAAAGTCTCTTCTGCTGCAGGTTGCTTTGTAGAACTGTTCCAGAAAACCTCATTAAACCACATGGAGGGGCCTCAATATAGTCGTCCAAATGAAACCGTACAAAAACCAAACTAGCACAACCCAAATGCTAAAGTCTCCTGCAGCCTACCAGAGAACCTCTGAGAACAGAGAATCAGGACAGGAACTCTTACCTTCTGGACAACCAATGTTGGTTCACAAACAAGAATACAGAATGTGTCTGACCAGAAACCTCTAAAGACTCACTACAGCCAAGATAAAGACACAACTCAGCTGCACCAAATCCACTAATCACTGCACACATTAGTACCATGTGCTAACTGTGGCTAAAGAACCACATTTACCAAGACAACTATCCAGTACAAAGCCCTAAAACACACCAAGAAACACATTAAAGCCTATTTTACTGCTGTAAGCTGTAAGCCAACGCCTAAAGAACAAGCTACAGCAACAGAGCCAAACCCAGTTCAGGTGAAGCAGAGGAAATGTTTGTCTACAGCTAAATAAAGCAGGAAGACACGGAGCTGCTCAGGTGTTCCTGATAACACCAAGCAGCCACCTGGACAGCCAATAGGAACACAGCTTACTGGAAGTCCAAAGGGCTGGCTTAGTCAAGGAAATTTAGTTTAAAGTTGAAGCAGAAAGTTAACAAAGAAAGTTGAAAACCACCTTCTGATCCCTGAAATCTCTGAGTTTTTACACAAAGAACGCCTGAACATGTCAAACTGGTTCCATAGTAGAACCATCATTGTAAAAACGTCATAGTATGGTGTGTTGCTCAAAAAACATTATGACCCGGCTGTCTAGGGTCGCCGAGGAGCAACACAAAAACAGGACAAACGCTGGTTTCCAGGGGGTTAGGAGGATATTTATTTGAAAGAGGAAGTTTACAACAACACAACATGTGAGCAGAAAAATCACAAAGTCTGTCTTTAGTTCAGCTGAAAATATTAGTTTTTGTCTTTTTTATTGACCAGACTTTTCAGGAAGTAGATGAAGAATAATTAAAGTAGAAGTCCAACTTATTTTGGATCCTTGTGGAGAGTTTAATCTTAGAGTTTGTAAAGCTGTTGAGTTTTTAGAGTCACATGGATTGTTTTGACATTTAATAACCGAGTCCTGAAATAAAATTACAGTTGTGGATTTCTGTCATTTAGTCTGGACTAAACAAATAACAGCAGCATAAATCTCAAATGTCATTATGAGGAGTCTGGATTGAGGTTTCTCACTTGATAATGATCAAAACATGAAGTTTAGGTTGGTTTAAGGGAATATTCCACCTAAAACCTCAAATATAGACCCGAAAGGGTGGTTTAGAAAAAATCCTTCAATGCAGAGCACAAAAAGTTAGTATGGAGGAATATTCCACCTGAAATGTAGACCTGAGAAGTTGGTTTGGAAGAATATACCATCCTAAACATCCTTAAATGTAGACTAAAAGACGGTTTGGGAGAAAATTCCACCTAAAATCCTCCAATGTAGACCTAAAAGGTGAGTTTAATGGTAGATTCCACCTAAAATTCACTGCTGTAGACCTTGAGGTTGGTCTGATGGTATATTCGACCCAACATCCTTGAACATAAACTTAAAAAGTTCGTTCAAAGGAATATTCCACCTAAAATCCTTCAACATAGACCAAAAAATCTTAGTGTAAAGGAGTATTCCACCTTGAATGTAGACCTAAAGGATGGTTTGGAGAAATATTCTACTCTAAAATCTTCCAATGTAGACCTAAAAGGTTGATCTGATGGTATATTCTACCCAACATCCTGGAACATTTACCTAAAAGGTTGGTTTAATGGTATATTCCCAGAAGAACCCTTGAACATTGGGCTTATTGGTATATTCCACCCAAAATACTTGTACATATACCAAGAAGTCAGTGTAAAGGAAATGTAGACCTAAAAGGATAGTTTAAAGGAATATTTAAAGGATTAATTTCATTATTTAATAATCTTAATTATCAGTCAGAACCCTGGCAAACTTATTTTCATCAGTTTCTTTAGTGGAAGTCACAAATAAAGGAGCTCTTGGTTTTTCCCAGCGTTACTGAGTCCAAAGCTGCTGTTTCAACACAGAACGTTCACATGGATCCACAAACCTCTCAGCACTCAAACACCCACAGACAGGAGGCCGGCTGGGCTGAGGCTCGGCGGCGTCCTCAGACCCACTAGTCGGGGAGTCACTGAACTTGTTGGTCCGGTTTGAAGGCCTCCATGTGGTCCAGTAGAAGTCCACGTAGTCGGTGTTGGCTTTGAACCGCAGTGACTGGCCACCATCAGGTGGACCGGCTCGTCCTCATAGGACTCCTCCTGTAGCCTTGACGGAACCAGAGGAACATTCAGTAGCTGTTGGAGTTCTTCCTGTCAGGCTCGTGGTAGAACGGCTCTGAAGAATCTTGTACTTGTCTTATCTGGAACAATCTAACAGCCTAAACTGTTAACAGCAGTGTAAAGAAGCAAACACACAGGCATAGATTAGGACTCAAACTAGATTTATTTTAGAAAACAAATCAGCTTAGAGGCATTTGTTCACACGTGGCAGAATAGGAGGCCATCCAATCAGATTCGAGGTCTTCACTCTGTTGGTTGTTTGTTGGGTGAGACTCTTGGACCTCCATCAGCTGACGTGGATGTTTGATGGTCTTCCTCTCTAGTGCCAGATGATTCATCCATGAATTCAGCAGCTACAGACTGAAATGAAGCTCATGCTGCCGTTATTGAATTCCTGTTCCAGATCAAATGTTCAGAGCTCACCTTGAATGCAGCCGTCTGCTGTCTGATAGTTTTTCTCATTGTAGTCTTCAATAAAGTCTTTTTCCTCATGTCAGGATGTGGTGAGACTCTTTCTCAGTCTCTGCAGACGTCCCTCATTGTGCATCTCCAGAGAAGAAACAGAAAAACTGGTCACTGCTTCAGCATCACACGCTCTCCAGCATTGAGAGTGTTTCAGGAATTCATTCATTGTGTTGTGAACTTTGAAGGAGCAGAAACTTTACAGCTGCCAAAGATATGAGCTCCAATTCTGGATGTTTTAGGAAATGAAGTTCATCAAATGAACACTTGATTATTGCTGATAACTCATTAAATTACTGAAGAAATCCAACATAAAAACCTGTAAACTCTCAGGCAGCTTTTGTTAAAGTTTGTCTATAATTCTATCATCATGTTCTGGAACCAGGACTCTGCAGAAGTTCCTTCAATCAGATACTTGTGTGTTTCTATTTAAGGCCTCAGGTTTGAACGTACAGCAGAGGATTAGAAAGGAGTGATTTTAATATTTAAATCAGTCCACTAAATGTTTGGAGTAAAAATGATTAAAATTTAGATAGATTTGTGTCAAATAATATTGTAGAGTCTCACTTAAATATATTCAAATGAGTTCAGTGTATTTACATTTTATAGAATGTTTGATTTCTTAATCTCAATACTGTAGATTCTGACCCCTAAATATTATAATAATGATGTCAATTTAAATAATAAATAATACTGTAGTGCAGAGTCATAAATTTTAATCAGCTAAACTTACATAATAAATATCACTGCACAATCTTACCCTGAACAGTCATATTATTGAGGTAAATTTACATAAATCCTGATATTCTAGAGTCTTAACTGGAATATTTCTAACATGAATCTTTTTGTATTGTGCTGATAAACAACAATAACCTAACTTTCAGATAATATTTATTGTCTGTGATTGTGAGACTAAATTCCTCCACATTCTGGAACTTTCCATGCAGAAGCTGTAGGAATAAATAAAAATAAAATCTGTTCATTTCCACATTATGCACATTTATTTATTGTTAATATCTCAGACTGAATGGTATCTGGCAGTAAAAACAAACTCATCTGCTGGACTGAATTTCCCAAAATGGAAACATGGACAGAATTTAACACTCATGTATCCATGGCAACGCTAAAGTTTCTGCTTCTTACCAAAGTTCACAAGACAAGTAAAGATTTTAATGTAAAACTTCAGGGATGACTGCTGACCATAAGTATTCTGATCAATACTTCATGCTCAATATCAGGACAGATGTTACAATTCCAGCTGTTGCATTAGACTGCAGTTATTCACAGAGAAATTAAAACATCACATTCCTCATAAAAACTAGATGGGACTTTTATTAAATAAAGTGTTGGTGAATAAACAGTGTAAAAAGTGCAAAGCAGCTCCATTAAATCAGGAGATGTGAGACTTCCACAGCATGGATCACCATCTGCTGTGTTGATTCATAGCTGAATGTCAGAATGAACTGAGCTAGAAAAGCTGCTTTGAGCTGCAACATTACGGTCTGACAATCCAACACCATCACAGTTTTCATCTGGTTGTTTTGCTCCAACATGCTGTGAAGTTCAGTTTTTACCTGAATCAATACAGAGATTCTATTTCCAACCAAGACTGGAATAAAAATTAGAATGTTATGAGGTTATTAATGCAACTAAATCCTGTCAGATGGAAGGATTTACTTCTAAGTTCTAATTCAAGTTTCAGTTGGAGCTCATTGCATTCACAAAGAAAAACAGCGAAACCTTCATAGCAACATTTAATAAATCTAAAGCTTCCCTGTTGGCTCATTGGTGGAGTTTGTTACTGAGCATCTGAACCTTAAATCCAGTGAGACGACCATCTTCAGTCGAGGCCAGTCAGAGAACTTCAAGACCTTCCATCAGCTGGACCAGATGTGGCATCATCTCCCTCTGAACATCTGGATGACAGGAGAAAAGACAGAAATCAAACACAGATCACAGAAACACAATTTATTCACTTTCATCATTTTATAAAAGTAGCATGAACTTTATTAAAACTTGACAACATCAGTAATGAAAGTAAATGTTTTTATCTCATGTTGAAGCTAAATTTAAAGTGAATTTTAATGACAGTTTATCCTGAGAGGAGTGAGAATGGAGCTTTTCTTTCCTTTTTAGAATATTCCCTCAAAATATTCTGTTTATTATTGGCTTTAGAAGCATTTTTCTTTACTTTTTCATTTTTAGATACCTCAGACTGATGCACTTTGCTGGTTTGCAGATAATTTCATGTACAATGACAATAAAGATCTTCTATTATAACATATTTTGCTAAAACAAGAACTGCAAACCTTCTCAACCATCCTCTCAGTCTGCAAAATTCCAACTGCGACAAAGAATTATCTGATGTAGTTATTATTATAATCTTTACTGAACCAGCCCTGGAATTAATAAAAATCTGTATATGGATATGATTTTCTCTGATGGAACCACTAAAACTGCATACAATAAAGTAAATGTCTTCTGCACTGCACACATACTACACTTTTGTAGAACTCTGGATGTCAGAGTAAAGGCAGACAGATCCACTGATCAGCCACAACATTCTGACCACTGACAGCTGAAGAGAACAACATCCATCATCTTGTTCTAATGCAACGTTCTGCTGGGAAACCTTGACGTTCATGTGGATGTTTGACATGTACCACCACCTAAACACTGCAGGACAAACAACCCCCTAGTCTCCATGGCAACAGCAGTCCTTGATGCCAGCTGCCTCCCTCAGCAGGACAAATTAAACTGCTCAGGAGTGGTCCGAGGAACACGACAGAGCTAAGCTGTTCACCTGGGTTCCACACTCCCCACATCCAGATCTGATTGAGCATCTGTGGGATGGTCCAGGATCAGCCTGGTCTAGGTAGGACCCACCCTGCAACCCACAGGATCCACAGAATCCACAGGATCCCCAGAGGTTCTGATGAACCACTGGGTCAGAGGAGTTTTAGCAGCATAAAGGGACCAACACAGTATTAGTCAGGTGGTCAGAATGTTATACTGTTATATTGTCATGCTGATTATATGATCAGTAAATGTTACCATCAATTATAACATCCACATTGATCAGGAAAAACAATAACTATCAGTTCATTCAGAAACTGTGGGGTTAAACCTAAAAACACAGACCTCAACAGCAGTTTGTTTCAAAGCAGAACACCAGCCGGTTTTCCCTAAAGAAGCTTTCAGAGCAACAATTAAATTTTAAATTCAATTCATATGGTCGTACTGATGACTGTTAGTGTTGGTGTTCTGTCAGGTTTGTAGGTTTTCTGTGTGTTAACATGCTGCTGTAACAAAGTAATTTTTGTGAAGGATCAATAAAGTATTATTCCATTCTATCCTCAGATGCTGCGTTACACTAAAAGGGCACGGCTCATGACTCGGTGTCCTTCAAACAAGAGCCTGTGTGATTTACAGCTGAATGGTGACCGACTTTACATAGACACAGAAAGCAACAGATGTGCTTTTAGCTCAGGAGTGGTTTTAAAACAACCCTAATGTACAGAATTTACATTTTATCATTTTATTTGGTGATATTTGCTTCCTTCCTTCCTTCCTTCCCTTCTCATTCTGATCATGCAGCAGGAAGTGGACTACTCTTTCTATAATTACCGCTGTGAGTCCTTGCAGTCACTCAGAAGCACTCAGAAGACTGCTTGTGATTTACAGCAGCAGAGCAGGAGCGCTTTGTATCCTGCAGAAAAGCGTCCACAGAGCAGGTCTGCTTGGAAAATTGGTCGGTTCATTAGCGATTCTGTCTGCAGTCTGACATCAGAGACAAACGGTGACTCAGCCAGCAACCTCCACCGTGTCGGGTTGGAGATGTACAAGGAGACAGCGGAGGGGAGGTTACCTCACACATTCAGCTGCAACAGTGTGTGTGGGCGAGTGGGTTTTATATATGTGTGTGTGTGTGTGTGTGTGTGTGTGTGTGTGTGTGTGTGTGTGTTGTGTGTGTGTGTGGACTGACTTTATGTGACAGTCCGTATGCAGACTGTACAATTCTGCAGGTTTACTGAGCTCTTAATTAACCTCACAGAGTCTTTTCCTGTCACTTTATCATTTGGATTTAGTTGCTTTGGACCACTTGTGAAGCCACACTGGATAAAACAGAGAGTATCGCTTGGTTGTATCGCTTACAGAGACACCCGCTGCAGCACCCATTGAGCTGCTGTATTGACACCCTCAGCTGAAAAGGGTTTGTGTCACTGTCGATACACAAAAGGTCATCTGAGTGTCTCTAAAAGTCCATCAATGCTCAGTATGCTCAGCACCCAATAATTGTCTTGTCTAGACAATAAAACTCTTAAGGAATAATACAATGATTTGATTTGGTGTTACAGCTCACTAGGAGAAAGGAAGCAGCATAAAAACAACCAGTTGTGCTAAATTTGAGAGCATTTAACCCTTAGATGCATGAGTGATTGGACCCTACTATTTATAGGGATGATAATTAAAGACAAAACACTTTTGCCTTCAGGATTATTTGATCAAGGTCAGATAAATATTCTGGGGTCAGTACATTCAGAGACTTAAAAACAAATGAGAGAATCTTAAACCTCTTGTCGCCCTGCGGGTCAAAATTTACCCATTTTAAAGTTTGAAAATGTGGCGAAAAAAAAATTCACAGTGAAACTTCTGATGTCCACTTTTTCAACATTTTTGGGAAATCCTTGATCATTTTTTGGTGGAAAAAAAAGAAATGTTAAAAATGTTTCTTAAGAACATTCACACACAAAAAAAAATCAACCAAAATCCATCGAATTTTGCTGGATTTTGGTTGATTTTTTTGTGAATGTTCTTAAATAAAATATTTGAAGTTTTACTGATATATATGGAATCACTTTAGATATTTTTAGGATTTTTTTTGAAGATTTTTACTAATTTTTTGAAAATATTTACAAGAATTTTCTTGCCACATTTGGGGGATTTTTTTTTTTTTAAATAAAACTTTTAAGGGTAAACTTTTAAGGAATTATTGGAATTTTCTTCCTGAAGGTTTTGCAAATTTTCTGAAATTTGGGGAATTTTTTTGCTGAATTTTTGGAATTTTTTTCAGACAAGGAAACAATATTCTTTGGTGCCTGTCAATGAGGACAACATGAGAGTTAAAATCAATCCTGTACCTAACCAGAAGCCAGTGAAGTGAGGATGTACCACCCACCTAAACATTGCAGGTCAACCAACCCCTCAACGCACCACCCTCCATGGCAACAGCAGTCCTTGATGCCAGTTGCCACCCTCAGGATGACAATGCACCCCAACACACTGCAAAAACTGCTCAGGAGTGGCCCGGTGAACACGACAGAGCTAAGGTGTTCACCCTGGTTCCACAATCCCCAGATCCAGATCTTACTGAGCATCTGTGGGATGGTCCAGGATAAGCCTGATCTAGGTAGGTCCCACTCTGCAAACCACAGGACCCACAGGACATCCCCAGAGGTCCAGTGTCCATGTCCCACTGGGTCAGAGGAGTTTTAGCAGCTTAAAGGGAACCAACACAGTATTAGGCAGGTGGTCAGAATGTTACACCTGATCGTTTCAACATCTGGGGGGGGGGGGGGGGGGGGGGGCTATAGCCTAACAGCTGGATGCAGTGACCTTCTGGAAGCCTGTCACTAATTAACAATAAACACCAAACATTTGTTTTTGAGTCATCTAAGACATTGCTAATTAGTGAGCTTTAGAGGTTCTAGTCGCCGTTTCCCCATTCATCTCCTCATTAAACTATCAGCAAGCTGGCAGATAAGCATATTTCACACTATTCCTGCAGCTTCCTTTGTTGGAGGACAGCAAACCTGCTCATGAGGAACCTGTTGCTCTGTGCAGACAAAGAAACAAAACAAAAATCCTGCCATTTGCGCTGCTTTGTGTCCTTGATTTGCCTTTTTGAATGAGATAATCGCAAAACCAATTCTAAAAGTCAACCTGACAACAAAGAGCAGCTCTTTGGGCAAAATTTAAACTTTGACCTTTCTCTGATTCTCACAGCATTTTCCTGTTGTGTCCAGGCTGCTGCAGATAGGATATCCTCTCATGCTGGGAAGATAAATGACATCCTGACCTTTACTGCTTCGATGCTCCCTGCAGAGCATGAATAGATATAGTTAGAGGAGGCGTCCTTGATAAATCCGAGTGACAGCAGACCCACCAACATGGCTCTTTAGTGTCTAGCTAATATTGGTGCAATCTAAAAACAAAGAATACTTGTTTTCCTTTCAGATTCATCGTTTTGATATTAAATGCTGTTATACAAGCTGAGTCGAGGCTTGCTTTATATTCAGCATCACATGGGTTTTGGACAACTTTGTCGTTTGATCTGAAGCATCTCTGAGAGGCTGTGCAGCGGAAAGTCTTTGCCCGAGGCATTGAAACTGACTTCACAAGCTCAGGTTTGGAAAGATTCCTCCTCCATTAGATACAGTTGTGATTTGACAGAACAGATGTCAGGTTGCCTCTGTGCCCTTAACTTTTTTTTTTTTTGGGTGAATTTGCCTGAGACAAGTGGAAGGAAATGATTGTCTCAGTTCAGCCTGACCTCGATGAAGAAAGAAAAACATTAATGGTCGATTGCCTAAAGCTGCAATGAGCAGAAAGGCAAAAAATATATAAAAAATCTAAAAAAAAATGTAATGTGAACTTGCAGCTCTCCCCTCTCTGTTCTAAGCCCCATTTCTAACCACATGAACGTGCACTTCAAGCTAAAAGCTTCACTAAGGATGCAAACCGAGGCCAAAGAGTGAAGGTTGTTCCATCTAATCCATTTCACCACCACATGCTGCTCTTAGCGTTGACTTTGTTATTTATACTATCTCATTTAAGTAGTGAAAAGCCTTGTGATTCACTAAAATCTTATGCCATTAGCTAGATTTTCTAAAGCCTATAAACAAAGATAAGAAGAGGTGCAGAGTTCCGTTTTCCTCTCAGACCACTTGAATTACAAAATGTTGAAAGGTTAGCATGCGATTTTTTTGTAATAAATCCTGAAAGTGGTGCCTACCTCAACTTTAAGGGTGTTAAAATGACCATCGTTCACATGTGAGTGTGTGAATGAGTGAATGTAAAGGTGTGTTGTCACTGCACAACCCAATTAAACCTCATTCTTAACTACTTTGGACTAAAACAAGGAGCATGTCTTGGTCCCTGAGGTGGCGCTGGAGCTGGATGGACTGTTGGCCCAGACCTCACTTGACGTTTTGTTCAAGAAATTAATAGTTGGATTGATCAAAAAAGTGGCTGATGGGGTGCAAATCTTGTTCTAGAGGAATTGTTGATTTACAGTGGGTCATTTCTAACAGCTCAAACAGAGATATTTCAATTTCTTGTCAGTCGAAACCTCAAAAATATTCAGTGATAAAGAAAAGCAGCCCTACTTCACATTTCTTGATAGCTTTGCTTTTAAAAATAATCATTTCATAATCAACAATCAAATCTATTTCCTCAATATAGATATAGAGACATAGATTTATATAAATAATGCTATAATTTTGGCATTTTTCTTTTTTACTAAAAAAACAAAAAACAAATCCTGCCTTTGAGACTTGCTCAGTTTGAACTTCAGCAAGTTGTCTTGACCACGTCTACATGTCTAAATGCATTGAGCTGCAGCCATGTGACTGGCTGATTAGCTATTTGTGTTAACAAGCAATTGAACTGGTGTACCTAATAAAGTGGCTGGTGAGTGTACATTGATGATAATGTTAGCTGTTCCCTCTGAGCAGCTTCAGTTTTCCTTAAAAACTGGCAGCATTTAGCTCAGTCTGTCCCAGGAGCTGAGGGCTGTCAGTGCTGATAGGGAGGTCAGTGTGGAGTCTGCACTGCTGTCACTGCTGCTATGTTTTAAATGCCTTTCACCCTCTGCAATAGCCAACCTCTGCAAGTTCAATAGATGCCCTTGGTCTGAAAGGTGTAGTGTTAAAGCTTGAATGCACCTGCAGATTCTATCTGAAGAAAACCTTTGAGTCTCTTTGTGCCTCCATTTCTGCTACCGGCCTGAAAAATTCCAGCTACGTGATTATTTATAACCGTAACATTCCTCAGCGCTGACAATGAGGGGAGAAAAATAAAATTAAATGAGTCAGATATGGATCGAAAGGCTGCATGACAGGTAACATATCAGGAATAGACAAACTCTCTCAGGTAAAACTGATTGTAATTCGTGACATTTTTAGCAATGCAAAGTCCCCTGAAAGACTGAAATACATTGAAGAATAAAGTCTCTCTACATTTATATACAGCTGTTAGGTTTTTTTCCTAAACTCCAGAGATATGGAAACTCAAAAATCTCTGCAGGCAAAAGTATGCTGGGATAAGTGTCAACTCTCCCTTAAGTCCAAACCGGATAAACAAGAGTAAGAAAGGAATAGAAATTAGATTCTCAATGATTTTACAGCTGAGTTTCTGCAGGCATGGTTGCTTGGCAACCTCACATCGACAACAAGAGATTTAGACATCACTTCACCTGACCTCTATTTACTAAAGAATAGTTACAAAATATGATTGAACAAGTGAAACACACTGTCTTAATTATAGTAATATTAGCAGAAGTATATTTGAATTTTGCCATTCTGTGAAAATCATGGTTTTTTACATTGTTTTCATGTCCATATGATGCTTCTTCGCATGCTGGAACAAATACCATGAGCAAAATAAGAAGTATTTCCACCTTGAAACTCAAGGGTACCAATGACAATCTCAAAAACATGGATTCGGATGGAACAAAGCTAAGGAGCAAAGCCTTTCATTCTGCAGGGTGGAGCTTTCTTTGATGCCATTAGACAAATAGTATTATTTGTCCCAGTTGGTTTCAAGATTGAACATATATGTTTGTATTATAATTTCTGAACAGATTTTTAGGTAACACACAGACGACTTTGTGTCCCCTACTTATGAGTTCAACTAATCAATGACTAGAGAGAGACTGTAGCTAAATGTTTGGTTGGATTTAGTCAGGAAACACAACTTGAATAGGTTTAGGGAAACATAATGATTTGTCTGGATGACCTTTTTCATCAAGTTCCTCTGGATCGGTTGCTTGGAAACCTCACAGCAATGAGATTGAACAATTACAGCTTCGGAGATAGTGGTAGGCTTACATAACTGATTATATATAACTTTGGACAAAGCCAGGCTCGCTGTGTCCTCTTGTCTCTTTGCAGTCTTTATTTGCAGCACTTTAAACTTGTGGAGACACAGCAAATGTTCAGTCGACCCATCCGTCCACCTTCTCCCTGAACAGCTTTTGCAGTTTTGTAAAAACAACGCATGACTTCTTTGTTTGGTTTTGTTTCTCGCAAAATGTGTCTTTTTGGGGCATTTGCTTTAACAAGTGCTGCCATCTCACGAGTCAAAAAAAGTCAGAAAAAAAACGGGAGAAAAATAGAAAGAAGAAATCCATGGGTGAACTAGTCTTTAAAAATGTACAGCTGTTCATGTTGTAGGTAGAATCTGAAAAAGATGCATCACCTTGAACACAAAAGAATTTCTGTGAAGTGACAGCTTATTTTTTGTCGTCTTATTTTGAAGACTGAGGTGGAAACATTTTAAGAATAGACCTTTTTACATCAGACATCTTGATTTTAAATGCATGATCTGAATAATAGCTCTGTTCCATTTTAGCTCCCACTAAGCCATGACTGATGGGAGAACACTACGTCAGCCTTTGTGTTGTTAGTGCTATTAATTACACCTTCCAGAGACGCCATGTCAAAGCCTGTTATGAACACATTATGATTATGTGACCGACCACTTTTGCACTCCTGTTTCCTACAGCATGTAGATGCCTCTTTATTGCCTGGGATGATTGAAAAGGCCACTGTATTTTGCTTTTGTAATTCCTCCCTCCTCACTGTACAGCGACACAACTAACACATTTACACCTACTCAGGTGCTGTATTTATAACCATGTGTGCTGACGAATAGAAATGATACATTGTCGGTACCTGTAAAATCTATTTTTATTGTCTGTATGTCTTTAAAAACAAGATAAGCACTTAGAGAATGCACTATTCCTCAAAGGCTGCTCAACGGATGAAATCTTGAAAAAATTTGTGGCAGAAATCACGGCAACATAGAATGTGGCCATTTAATAAAGAGATGTACCCACAAACAAAATCACTTTGCGCTGAGCACAGGTGTGTGTTATGCATGTGTACGTTATGTATGGATACCGAATGGCGTAACCGAAATATGTAGCGGGCGGTGGGAATTGATGGGACTCAGAAACATTCCTATAATTTAATCAACTGTTCCTTGTATCATCTGTGACGGTCCTGATAAGTCTGCAGTGGTGGATTTGTAGTAGGATCACAATCATGTGATCATCAGCAGGCAGCTGATGTAGTGTTCACTTGTTGTCATAGTTACAGTGACGCTGTGACACTATCTGGCAATGATACAGAAATCTTTAACAAATCTGTGGATCCAGACTATAAGCTGCATCACTGCCAAAATCTAATCACTTGGTCCTTTTGTCATTTCCGACCTTCTCTGAAAATTTCATCCAAATCCATTAGTCCATTTTTGAGTAAAGTTGCTAACAGACAGACGGACGAACGTACGCCGATCATCAAACAACTCCACCGTTCCTTGGCGGAGTAATAAAATAAATTCACATCACAGTAAGAGTTTTCTTCCTGAAGAGGGTGTGGACAGCAGAAGTTCAGCTGCACTGAAAGCTACAGACACTGAAACAGTCTGTTTAGAACAGAACTAAAAGCAGGAATTTTACAATCATGGTGACATGAAACATCTTTGAAGTGTTTTACACTCAAAAATTGAAAGACTTCTTCTGAGGACATGTGAGAGTTTTATTAATTTGCTGAAAAGGGACAATATGGGACCTTTAAAACTGCTCTTGTGAAAAATTATTTTTGATTTCAACAATGAATCAAAGGAATATTGGAAAGGTGTTGCTTGTAGTAGTGAACTGGAAAACAATTAAAAACTGACTCTGCAGTTCCTCTTAGGAATAATGTAACTAGTTCTATCTTGTGGTTCGTGTCTTGCAAATTCAGTGTTGTGCCTCAGTTTCACAGTTATCAGCATAATTTCTTGGCTTTGTGAGAAAGTTCCCTTAAACCCACTGTAGACTACCTCCAGAGCACCAAGTGGCAGGCAAAGTTGGTGAACGTATGCCTGTACACATAGTGGAAGCTTTAGCAGCTAAACCCAGGATATCACCACAGGAGTTGTGAAATCCTGACAGATTTTAAAACCAGGCGGCATCATAGACACTTCACAGATATCCTTCCCGCTAATCTCAGACTTGCAAGCACTACAACTATGGACATAAAGTTCTGCATCACACACCACAGATATTATTCAGATTCCGGTGCCAGTGGGAGCAATCATGAATGATCCTATGGAGATGGAACCAAAACGAAGCCTGAAGAGCAACAACCTGCTGTAACACCAATAATCCAACAGCAGAGGTTAAAGGAGAATATGTTTGGGCAGATGTAGGTTGCCTGTGTTTCATTCTTTGGTTCACCATGAAATCACATGAGGTGGAGCTTTTTGCTGATTGCCATACCTCCATAATCTCAATAATATCCTGTAGTGAGTGAGGTACCATTGTTTTCCAGTTTTGTGGTGTAAACATGACTGTGATCAGAGTGAAGAGTAGTTCTAAATCTGTTAAAATTCCTGCAGTGTGAGTCCGACCCAAAGAAGGAAAGTAAATACTAGATCCCTGCTTTATTCATATAATATCATCTGAATGAGACAGAAGGTTTTCACACAGTCACACATTACCTGGCACAAAAAGGTAAAAAATCTTGTTATCATCGACTCTGGACTTAATTTTAGAAGTCACACTGCACCACGACTAAAGTGTGTTTCTATCAGTTCAGGAATATGGCCAGACTCAGAACATTTCTCACACAACTTTTATCTCCAGCAGGCTGAACTATTATTACATCTTCAGTCTGGTGTCTCTACTGCTGATCTTGTACAGAACTCTGTCAGAAAACCAGACGGAGAGCCCACTTTACTACAATTTTTTTTAAAAAAAGAAAATTGCTTTAATGGTTTAAATCACCAAATGACTCTGCTACAGGTGCCTGCTTCATCCATCCTGATTATTCCTCAGAGATAAAATGCAGCCCTTGTTATCAAAAACAGTCTTTTTACTGCTGTTTTTTTCTGAAATCTTCGACCTGACTTACTTGTGGCTTTAATTCATTTTTGTTTGTATTTTAGTATCAATGCTCTTGTTTTTACAGTTTAATCAAAAACGCAACAATACTCAGCTTTTTGTGTTTCATTTTAGAATCGAATTGTACTCATACACTAGTCTTCAAAAGTTTGGGGTCACCTAGACAATTTCATGTTCTCCATGAAAACTTCCACTTTTATCCATGTACTAACATAACTGCACAAGGGTTTTCTAATCATCAATGAGCCTTTCAACACCATTAGCTAACACAATGTAGCATTAGAACACAGGAGTGATGGTTGCTGGAAATGTTCCTCTGTACCACTATGGAGATATTCCATTAAAAATCAGCTGTTTCCAGCTACAATAGTCATTTACCACATTAACAATGTCTACACTGTATTATCTTGATTGAAAAAAAAAACTGCTTTTCTTTCAAATATAAGGACATTTCTAAATGACCACAAAAATTTGAACGTTAGTGTAACTACAGTTGATTATAGCAGCAACTACCAATTAGCTGAATCAGTCATACTAGTTTAAATGTCAGACATGATTTAGACGTCACAGCTAGAGGTGACAGCTTCACAGCCACTTTGCCAACCATTTGTTGACGCTTCTGTTTATCAAGCTGTAAATATCAGAATGACAATTCAGAGGCTCAGCAGAATGTTTTTATGACTTGGTTGCACATAATCAGACACGAACATCAGAAACGTGACAAGATGATGCTGCTCAGTGTTTACTGTGATTACAGCAACAAATTTGTCAAAAAAAATTAACAAATTTTTCACTCCCCATCCCTCAGTGGGCCAGAAATTTATTTCTAAAGTAAAGTACGAGATTACTTGTGGAGTACCACAAGGATCAATTTTAGGATTGTTGCCTTTCAATTAGTCCATCAAGGAGACAGAGCCTCGACAGAGTTATGTGACGATTGGCGTACACTTGTCTGTTCACAATATTACTCAAAAACGGACGAACGGATTTGGATGAAATTTTCAGGGAAGGTCAGAAATGACACAAGGACCAAGTGATGTGGCTTATAGTCTGGATCCACGGATTTGTTAAAGATTTCTGCATCATTGCGAGATAGCGGCACGGCGTCACTGTAACCATGACAACAAGTGAACACTATGTCAGCTGCCTGCTGATGATCACATGATTGTGATCCTACTACAAATCAATCACTGCAGACTAATCGGGACTTATCCGTCCCGACTTACAAGGGACCATTGATTAAATTGTGTGGGTGTTCCTGAGTCCCATCAATTCCCGCCGCCCGCTACATATTTCGGTTACGCAATTCGGTATCCGTACATAACGTACACATGCACAACACATGTCTGTGCTTAACTCAAGGTTATTTTGTTTGTGGATAAATCTATATTAAATGGCCACATTCTTTGTTGCCATGATTCTGATCATCAATAACTAGTAAACAAATGCTGCATTTAAAAAAAATGCTGCATTTCTGCCATATGGGGGAATGAACAGCCTTGACAGAGGACTGCGCTCTCTGAGTGCTTTTCAAGTTTGTGCACCACCTATTGTATGATATTGTCAGTGATAAAGAGCTTGGGGTTTAAATATCAATATTACATTTCTTTAAAAGTATTAAAGGCAACTTACATTTAAATGGAATGATCTCAAAAACATGTTTTTTGAGGATTAGCTGCAAAATGAAATGAAAACCTTTCATTACAAAAATATTACAAGAACACGACCTCACCAGGTAATTTTTGACCCGCTTATGCATCTAAAGGTTAATGTGTAAATCAGTCAGATAAGTTTTATTATTATAATGTTTTTTCTGTGTTGGAAAGCACTTTGGCTCCACATGTGTTGTTTTAAATCGCCCATACAAAAAACAGGGACTTGTTTTTATGTGACTTTGAGGTTTTCATTGCTTCCATCAAGATGAATGATAAAGTATGCGGTTTATTTGCTGTGTCCTTTTCTTGGAGTGCTTGTAATATAAAATGAAACAGTGGTTCCTATACACTCTACCAACTCCTTGAGGAGCAAAAATAATTTCAGTGAAGTCAGGTTCAGACTGCTGATTGAAGCGGTTACATAAGTCCACTTATGAGAGGCTCAGCACAAACCTGTACATCAGCAT
Organism: Amphiprion ocellaris; assembly: GCF_022539595.1. Classification (NCBI taxonomy): domain Eukaryota; kingdom Metazoa; phylum Chordata; class Actinopteri; family Pomacentridae; genus Amphiprion; species Amphiprion ocellaris. Next base: position 4,368,002 of record NC_072777.1, read on the forward strand.
CTCTGCAGTCTGCAGGTTTGAAGACAGGAACCAATAAACTATGTGATGCAGAGCTGGATAAAAGTCTTCATCTGAGCAGATTGAGACTTTTGAGGAAATATAAATGGAAGTTGGTGTAAAAGACACGGAAACACTGTCATTGTTTTAGTCTTTCCCACCAAACCAGGGAAGCAGGGAATAAAAAAAAAAAATCAGTGCAGATAAGCCAGGTAGCTAATCTTTTATCGGAACGAAACTCATGCAGAAACAGTCAACATAAGCGATCAAACATGGCAGTGAGAAAGCAGAGGAGCTTAAGTCGACAGGTGCAAACAGTAATTAGTCAACGCAGATGTTAACACCGAGTCTAATTAACTCAAGGAGAGGAAACCAGAGCGAACATCTAGTCATCACCGCAGCTCCTGTGGTGTTTTTTTGTGTTTCTGATCTCCCTGCTCTGTTCCTCACCTGCACTGAGTCCTGCAGTATAAATACATAAATATATAAGACAAGCTCTCCAGCCACACTCTGCGAGCTTTCACTGTCTGACAATAAATCAGCTGATTCTAGTGTGAAATCTCTTGTTTTTGTGTCCATGTGTTCTCATGCTCGCTGTCTTTCTGACTACACCTGGCAGAGATGCTTCTCTCTATGCCAGGGTTGTCAAACATGCGGCCCGTGGGCCAAAACCGGCCCTCCAGAGGGTCCAATCCCCCCCAACCGTATAAAGTGTAAAAATTACAGACAAGACATTAACTGCAAATTGTAAAACCATAAATTTAAATAATTTCTAGACCTTGACAAGTTGTTTTGATCATAAAGTAAAATACTAGATTGTTCCTTTGTCATTTTGTCTCGTTTTTGTAATATTTTGCTGTTTTTTTGTCTGACTTTGGTCGTTTGTCTCATGTTTTTGTCAATTTGTTTTTCGTTTTTGTCGTTTTGTCTTTTCTTCTCACCTGTGTCGTTTGTCCATTTTGCTGTAGCTTTGTAACTTTTGTCTCATTTTTTTGTCATTTTTGTTTCCTTTGTCTCTTTTTTGTCTTTTTGTTTCTCGTTTTTGTGTCTCATTTTTGTAATATTTTGTATTGTTTTGTTTCTGTTTGTGTTTTGTGTCTGACTTTTGTTGTTTGTCTCGTGATTTGTCCTTTTGTTTCTCGTTTTGTCATTTTGTGTTTCGCTTTATTCATTGTTCATCAAATTCTCAGTGAATCTGTTCTGAAATGTCTGTTTCAGTCTCCCTGTCGGTGTTTTTAGATGAGAGATGCATTCACTGTTTGGTTCTTTTAAATGTTCACCATCAACTCATTTACATTCTGGGTAGATAAAAGCAGGAAGGGTGAAGCTTATACGATACATAGGATCCAGAACTCCATGATGCAATGCATGAGACACACAGTGCAACACATTACATGACCTTCAAATAATACCTTATAATTACCAGCTTCTTCTAAACAAGACATGAGCTCCTCTGAAAACATGATTTATGAAATTATGTGAAGACTCTAAAATATTGACAATATCCTTTTTCTGCCACATATTTCTATTTTCCTGTATCTTCACAATCATTGATCATGTGTGAAATTAGGCCGTTATTGATGTATGATTTATGTATTAGGAGGATTAATCACCGACTCGCTGTAATAAAAATACCAGCACGTGCGCTATTCTTGCCATCACCACTGAAGTGTGACATTGGAATATTTTAGAAACCTCTCTTACTTTAACCCAAAGATAAGAAATTAATAACTTTCTCAATGCAAGCTGCTGCAAAACTGAATAACAAACTCGATGCTTGGGGGAAATGAAAGCAGGCAGGAGCAGCTATTTTTCATCTATTTTCTGATTCCTATTATTCATGTTCTTATTAATAGGAATAATGATAAATTGAAGCTAAATCAAGTGCTTAATAAATGTTGTGTCTGTCATTTGGGACCACAGAAAAAAGAAAAACTGCCCTTAAGGCCACGATATCGTTCACACACTGATAAATGCATTAGGTACTGTTTCCTTTGCAATGTAGTCTAGCGAAAAAAAGCTCTATGCAAGTCTGGTTCAACTCACAGGAAAGCTCATAGGAAGAGTGCTTTATGAACCCTCTTTTGACCCCAACCTCCTCTTTTTTTTTTATAAACATTAATCACAGTTATGTGACGATTGGCTTATGCTTGTCCGTCTGTTTGTCTGTTTGCAACATTACTCAAAAACGGATTTGGATGAAAGTTTCAGGGAAGATCAGAAATGACACAAGGACCAAGTGATTAGATTTTGGCAGCGATGCGGCTTATAGTCTGGATCCACGGATCTGTTAAAGATTTCTGTATGATTGCGAGATAGCAGCATGGCATCACTGTAACCATGACAACAAGTAAACACTACATCAGCTGCCTGCTGATGATCACATGATTGAGATCCTACTACAAATCCACCGCTGCGGACTTATCAGGACTTATCCATCAGAAATGATCCAAGGAACACAGAGTAAACTGTGGGGGTGTTTCTGAGTTCCATCAATTCTGGCCGCCCGCTACATATTTAGGTCACGTGATTCAGTATCCGTACATAACGTACACATTCATAACATACACCTGTGGTCAGCGCGAGGTTATTTTGTTTGTGGGTACATCTATATTAAATGGCTACTTTCTATGTTGACATGACTTCTGATCATCAATAACTAATAAACAAATGCTGCATTTCTAAAATAAATAAATGCAGCATTTCTGATAATTCCATGTGGGGGAATGAACGGCCTTGGCGGAGTACTGCGCTCTCTGAGTGCTTTTCTAGTTCATTTTGTGAAAATGCACCAAGTAGTCGCAGCATAAACTAAAATAATAAAGGCCTTTAAAGGTAGATTATAATTTAACATCCATCGGGGACACAAGGCCTCCAGCATCTGGTAGTAACACAGCCTTAAGGCTTGTTAGCTTAAAGTTAGCTTCAGTGTACAAACAAAAATCAAGAAGCTAAATTCTTTGAATTGTTCTAACATAATTAAAATATTAGTATATTTTCAGCCCTGAAGAGTGTCTGTAGATCTTCCTGTTGGCCCCAACATACTCCACTAACCAGCCCAGGTTAAGTCTATAGAGCTCTCAAGGCTGCTGAGAAAGTTTATTTCTGTGTGAGATCATAGTCTGTGGTGACCTATGTGAGTGTCTCAATATTTTTAACAACAATTTGGCTGTTCAAAAGTTTGGAGTCACTTAGAAATGTCTTTATATTTGAGAGAAAAGCTGTTTTTTTTTTTTTCAATGAAGATAACATTAAATGAATGATAAATCCAGTGTAGACATTGTTAATGTGGGAAATGACTATTCTAGCTGGAAACAGCTGATTTTTAATGGAATATCTCCATAGGGGTACAGAGGAACATTTCCAGCAACCATCACTCCTGTGTTCTAATGCTACATTGTGTTAGCTAATGGTGTTGAAAGGCTCATTGATGATCAGAAAACCCTTGTGCAGTTATGTTAGCACATGGATAAAAGTGTGAGTTTTCATCAAAAACATGGAATTGTCTGGGTGACCCTAAACTTTTGAACGCTAGTGTATGTTATATGCAACAGATATGATTTAATATATGGTAAGATTTTGAAATATATGGTAGGATTTAGCACGACTCCATATCATTCTAAGACCATTAAACTTTTGGATTTATCTATCCAGCACTAGCAGCCATCCAACCATGAATGTCGGCAACCCCAGGAACCAATTTAACACTTTCCACTTATATTTCACATACAAAACCACAAATAACACATTCAAGATGTCTTTAGATTTGTTGAAGTACTTAACTTCTATGTGTAGTTATGTACCTTTTGCATGTTCAGCATTCCGTTTTTCAGTTCAGTGCTTACCGGCTCTGTGGTGCCGTCTGGCTGGATTCAGGCAAAAGATGTCTTCAGAGGAGTAGCAGGTTTTTCAACTAGACAATACCAAGTGCTGCCACTTCAAGGGGTGGACCAGGTGAATTCGATTTAAATATTCATTTGTTTATCTGATTTGTGTTGGGTAATTGGATATATGTTGGGTTTGTTTCTTTTTTTTTTTAATTAAGTACACCAGTTGTACTCTTTTGTGCTTTTTGTTGTTGTGTTGGTGTTTTAAATTTCCCTTGTTATGTGGAACTGCCCTGAATAGCTAGTATACACTCACCACCCACTTTATTAGGTACACCTGTTGAATTGCATGTGAACACAAATAGCTAATCAGCCACAACTCAATGAATTCAGGCATGTAGAAGTGGTCAAGACAACTTGCTGAGGTTCAAGTTAAGCATCAGAATGGGGAAGAAAGGAGATTTAAGTGACTTTGAATGTGGCATGGTTGTTGGTCTGAGTATTTCACAAACTGCTGATCTACTGGGATTTTCACACACAACCATCTCTAGGATTTACAGAGAATGATCCCAAAAAGAGAAAATATCCAGTGAGCAGCAGTTGTGTGGATCAAAATGCCTTGTTGATGTGAGAGGTCAGAGGAGAATGGACAGACTGGTTGGAGATGATAGAAAGGGAACAGGAACTCTAATAACCACTGGTTACAACCAACAAATGCAGAATACCATCTCTGAACACACAACACGTCCAACCTTGAAGAAGATGGACTACAGCAGCAGAAGACCACACCTGGTGCTACTCCTGTCAGCTAAGAACAGGAAACTGAGGCTACAATTGGCACAGGTTCACCAAAACTGGACAATATGGAAAAATGTTGCCTGGTCTGATGAGTCTCCATTTCAGCTGCAACATTCAGATGATCAGAATTTGGTGTAAACAACATGAAAGCATGGATCCATCCTGCCTTGTATCAACGGTTCAGGCTGCTGCTGGTGGTGTAATGGTGTGGGGGAGATTTTCTTTCCACACTTTGGGCCCCTTAGTACCAACTGATCATGGTTTAAACTCCACAGTCTACCTGAGTATTGTTGCTAACCATGTCCATCCCTTTATGACCACAGTGGATCATCTTCTGATGCTACTTCCAGCAGGATAATGCTCCATGTCACAAAGCTCAAATCATCTCAAACTAGTTTCCTGAACATGACAATGAGTTCACTGTACTCCAATGACCTCCACAGTCACCAGATCTCAATCCAATAGAACCTTTGGGATCTGGTGGAACGGGAGATTGGCATCATGGATGTTCAGCCGACAAATCTGCAGCAACTGTGTGATGCTATCATGTCAATATGGAGCAGAATCTCTGAGGAATGTTTCCAACGCTTTGTTGAAAGTATGACAACAAGAATTAAAGCAGTTCTGAAGGTAGAAGGGGGACCAACCTTTCACTAACAGGGTGTACCTAATAAAGTGGCCAGTGGTTGTATGTCCTCTTCTGTTCAGTGTTATTTGATAAGTACATTTGGTGCTGAAATATTTTGTTGCTAGTAGCTTTAACCCTTTGATGTGCAGTGTGGGTCAGGAGATACTCATTTTCCATTGGATTTGGGTCACTTTTGACGCATGTCGTGCATCAGAGGGTTAATTAAGTTCTGCTCTTTTGACTGCTTTTTTGGGCCTGAATTTAGTATTGATTTTTGTAACTGTCATTTTTTGGGTGAAATAAAAACCCCGTTTTTCATTTACCTCCGAGTTCTCATGCTTTCCAGCTCACACATGCCTATTTGTAGCAGTTGTTATTTGCAACATCTATCTGAATGACCTGATTTAGAAAAATGTATTAGACAAACACATACATGTTGCTCTTTGTATTCAGCAAAACAAGCTGGATATAATCAATATTTTTGTTCTTGTCAAAAAAACTCCCATAAAAATCCCAAAACTAATGACAAATTGGTGTCAGTTAGTTTGACCTGTTTATCCATACACATGCATGTGTTTAAGGTATGTTGGTGTCCAAAAACTGTTAAAAACAAACGAGCATTCTAGTTTATTATTATAGTGCGTCATACTGCACAATGGAAACTTACAGGAGCAACAAATGTATATTAACATCCAGCTGAAAATAGTTCCCTACAGACTGAAAATTGATCTTTGAGTAATATTTGCTTAAAACCACAGTGCCAAACTGCTTGAGGAAATAATTTAGGCTTTTTAAAATTAAATTATACATTAGTGAAACATTTTTTTTAAAATTTTTTGATCTTCAGTAGGAACAAACTTGGGCCAGAGTGCCACAGACAGAACAGAAGTATGTAGGAAGTTACATTTTGCCACATGACGTGATATATTGTTAGGTTTTTTTGGACTTTTTTGACAAAAGATACAGAATGAACTTGTCAGACAGACAAATCTAGATCCTCCATGCAGCAGAGCAGGAAGTCACCGCTGCGAACACATTTGTCCAATGCTGCGCATCCTCTGAGCCGCTGCTGTCACTGCCGTCAATGTGTTAAATTTTGGACTTTGAGGTGTTTTATCTTTTTGTGCAGGAAGGAAACATCTGGCATGGTGTCTTTTCCCACTGGAAGATATGAATACTTTCATGTTAAGTTTGTTTTCTGATGTGGAAAAGTGATCTCAGCAAGCACTGACAGGAGGGAACAGGATGACTCCTTCCTCCTGCCTTAAAAACCTGCTGCCTGCCAAACAGCTGTAACCTTCCAGAGCCAAACAATCAGCTGCAGCCGCCGACAGACACGTAGGATTAAACCTGTAAAACCCTCAGGCGGCAACGGGCCATTTTCCTCACTATGAGCACAATATTTCCCTCATGTATTGCTCAATATCACACCTCTAATCTCCAAATACTGCAGACTGATTTGTCCACAGCAGCAAAAACACATGTGCACCGTTCCACACCGGGGATCTGATGCTAATCTGTTGTTGGGTAAATACAAATTCAGCCGATTCAAGCGTTTAAGCACACTTTTGTTTACTCAAATCCAATCAGGATGTCCTGTAATCTTTTCATCCAAACAATGACTCCACGAGGCAACTGTATAGCAAAGAACTTTATCAATATTAAAGCATTAGACAGCTTTGCTATGAGCAGATAAGCACATTTTATCTCTAAAACAGCACAGATCTAAAAGAACAATAAACATGGCCGACAAGTAGGCTATTAATATGACATCAGTGCTGATCTGAGCTGGCCTTTTGTAGGACAAAGCCTTTATTAGCAGTTGGACGGGTGGTTATATTCTAATTAGTGTTATATGCATGAATGTTATGAGGCACCGAATCTCCTTCGCACTGAATCTGAAGGCAGAACATCTCGTCTTAACACCTCTACATATTTTTGGTCCTTATCCATCCACATGGTCGTTTCAGTTTTGCAACAGGAGAACCTCAATACATATTTAGGAAATGCTGATTCCCTGCAGCTCCAGATGCAGATTTAATAATCAAATCGGTATAAAATCGACTGTTTTTTTTGTTTTTGTTTTTCATTAAGAAGCTCCTTCTACCATCATACGGCGTTAACCCTGTTTCGGCTCCATATTTATGCGATATAGGCAGCTGCTGTGGCCTTCGATCTCTTAACCGAGACGTCAGAATCAGAAGTCACGATCCCAGTCAGAGAACTCCTCATCAGCCTTCGTCTGGTCATGAGGGAATCGATCGAAGTTGATGTAGCAGGGACCCTGAAGGAGGGAAAAGTGCTGCTAAATATAGAATAACTGATCAAGCGTCAAGCCTGTCCCTTAACTTATTTCCAACAACAGTTTGTGTCATTGCTGTCAATATATTAAATTTTAGACATTTTGGACCATTTGTAAAGCTTTTTTGATGGTTTTTAACAGATTTTTGGACAATTTCAAGCCATATTGGATCATTTTCTGTCACTTTGGACCATTTTTAAAGCTTTCTGGATGGTTTTAACTCATTTTTAACTCATTTTTAGACAATTTAAAGCCATACTGGGCTATTTTGTGTCATTTTGGATCATTTTTTAAAGCTGTTCTGAGGGTTTTTAACTCTTTTTTGGACAATTTCATGCCATATTAGATCATTTTCTGTGATTCTGGACTATTCTTAAAGCTTTTTTGATGGTTTTAAATTCATTTTTGGACAATTTTTGGCTAGTTTGATGTGAGATATTTCTGCAAAACCTCACAGTCCCAGTGAGGCACAATAGCTAAAGTTTTTAATTTTAAATTAAATTGGAATTTGCAAAATTTGTTTTGAATATTAAAAAACCTAGAGATTTGCAAACACCATCACAGTCTTAACATCTACTCCACAAAATCGTCTCTACCACTGTAACTGCCGTCTTCTTTTGATTTCTTCTCTTTAAGTCACAATAAAAGTTTCATGTAACATTAAAAACCCTCGGCTGCCGGTTTGGACTTGCCTTGCGGATGAGCCGAAGTGTGGGGGCGTCCAGCTGACCCACTCGCAGCTTGTGCCAGTTCATGCTGCTGAACCACCTGAAGGGAGGAGAGGATGGGGATTACAGGTCCAACATACAGAATCAAAAATAACATGATTTTTAGTAGTACTGTAGGTGAAAAGCTCTTTCAGAATTGGGGGAACATTGAGGGACAGAATACAAGAGAATATGACCACAAGTAAAGATTTACACTGTCGTTCAAAGGTTTGGGGTCACTTAGAAATGTCCTTATTTTTGAAATAAAAGTAGTTATTTTCAATCAAGACAACATGAAATGAATTAGAAATACAATCTAGACATTGTTAATGTGGTAAATGACTATTCTAGCTGGAAACAGCTGGTTTTTAATGGAATATCTCCATAGGGGTACAGAGGAACATTTCCAGCAACCATCACTCCTGTGTTCTAATGCTACATTGTGTTAGCTAATGGTGTTGAAAGGCTCATTGATGATTAGAAAACCCTTGTGCAGTTATGTTAGTACATTAATAAAAGGTGAGTTTTCATGGAAAACATGAAATTATCTGGGCGACCCCAAACTTTTGAACAGTAGTGCATACATTTATAAGAAACATAATATATGCCGGCTGCAGAGTGCTACCTTTTCCTTTTCACTGAATGGCTGCGTGTTCTCAGACATTTAATGTATGGCAATAGAAACAGATTCAAAAATGCTCAATGCAACAAACAGTGTTGATGATTAGTTAACGCCTTGTATCTCAGGAGGAAACAACTTAGACAATAGCATGATTTTGGACTCGTATAGGATGACACATTGTCATTGGTTACCTGTGATGCCGGACATCTTTGATTCCGTTCTTGGTGTTTCCTAACCTCTGACCCGGCCGAGGCCTGCAAAAACATTCAGACAATTCAGTCTCATCATGAGCTTCCACCTTCCTTCCAAGTGTGCATTCAAAAACCATCAGAATCCATTTGCATCTTATAGTACGGTGGATTAACCTGCTCCACAATTCATGCTGTATGAAAGGCCCAAACCTCCACTTAATGTAGAAAATATATCAGGCAGCACACTGAGGTAAATTTGAATACACATTGCAGCATTATCAGAATCAAAAATTGTCATCTGTTTGCCATCAGTAGGTGATATTTTTCATACCTGCACAGTTTACTGATTATGGACTTGGATGCTTCATTCAAGTAAGGTGGATACTTGAGCACCCCGTCCAGAATTTTGGCATAAATCTTCTGGGGCTCTGAGCTGGAAAAGGGAGGGCTAGGAAATTGGAAAAGAGAGAATAGATGGAAGTTAATAAATCCTTTGAGTGTTTGGCATAAAAAAATAAAAAAAAAAACTGTATCAGTCAGTTACTTCTTGCTGGGGAACCTGAACATGCAGATGTCAGTCATACTTCCCTGCTGCCATCTGCTGGTTAATTTTAAAGCTATTTATGTGGCTCCATTATTACAAAATGCTTTTTGCAGAATAAAAAGAAATTGAACACCTCAGTCTATTTATGTAAATTTGTGAGCTATCAACATAAAAGATATTATTAGGATTGGGGATAGTGTTAGCATCATTACCTTCCCACCAACAGCTCAAAGATCAGGATGCCAAGAGACCAAAAATCGACTGCAAAGTCATGTCCCTGGTTCTTGATGATCTCTGGCGCCATGTACTCAGGAGTGCCAACAAACGAGTAGGTTTTCTCACCGCGTACCAACTCCTTAGCAAAACCAAAGTCGACCTGTGCAAAAACAGACACCCACACACATCACATGTAAGTCACCCTGTAGGTATAGAAACCCTGCTGATTAAGTCCCCATAAATGGAAACAGACAGAAAAACATCCCCCGCTGTACTTCTGGAATATATAATCTGTACTTGGAGCTAAAGAAGTGGAGCAAAAGTCAAGTCAGCTTTATTTATATAGCACATTTAAAAAACAACCAAGGCTGACAAAAGTGCTTTACAGGCTCAAAATAGAAAACAAGACATAATCTGTGAGGAAATGTACAGAGCAAGATAGACAGTGATGTATACCAGGATGTCAACACTCAACTACAATTAAAAGCCAGAGAGCACATATGTCTCTTCAGTAGGCACTTGGCCTTTTTTTTTTTGTTTTTTGTTTGGCTTTATTTGACAGGTTAGTATAGAGTCAGACAGGAAAGTAGGGAAAAGAATGGAGGGGAGACCTGCAGCAAAGAGCTGTGAGCTGGAATCGAACCCATGCCGCTGCAGCAGAGACTATAGCCCCTGTTCATGGGTCACCTGTTCAACCAGCTAAGCTATCTGGGTGCCTCAGTAGGAACTGGAGGGTATCAAGAGACCACTTACTTGTTCACATTAGAAACGCCGTTCTAATTTGAACAGGTAAGTGGTTCCACAAACTGGGCGGAGCCACAGAAAGGGGTTGGTTGCCTCGGTTTCTGAGTCTTGATCTGGGAACTTCAAGGGCCATCTGATTGGTCGACCTCAGCGATAAAACATGGACATGTAAAAGCTCAGATAAATAAGAAGGTGCCAACCCATTTAAGACCTTAACAACAAACAATACAATCTTAAAAGCAATTCTGAAGCAGACAGGAAGCCAGTGGAGTGAGGCTAAAACTGGAGTGATGTGCTCCCATTTCTTTGTCCCTGCTAGAAGTTCGGCAGCAGTGTTTTGTACCAACTGGAGGCGACAAATAGACGTCTGATCAAGACCCACAAACAGAGAGCTGCAGTAGTCTAGCCTAGATGTGATGAAGGCATGTATGACTCTCAAAGTTGCTGTGGGACAGACAGGGCTTTACTTTGGCCAACAGCCTCAACTGAAAGAATCTGGTTTTGACAACAGAACTGGTTTGTTTGTCAAATGTAAAAGCGTTGTCAAAAATCAAACCCAGCTTTTTGAGGAGGGTCGATTATAGATTTCCAGAGGGCCAAGAGCACCAACGCAGTCAACTGACTGACCTGGAAAAACAACAATCTCTGTTTTGGTTTCATTGAGACAAAGAAAAATAATGTCCAATCATGATTACAGATCCTCAAGTCAGTTTAGTAATGTACCAGAAGAAGCAGTGTTTCATCCCAGATAAGAACCCACCAGTTTGACGTAACCCTTCACGTCCAGCATCAGGTTCTCGGGCTTCAGGTCTCTGTACATGATGCTCTTCTTATGTAGGTAAGCGTAGGCCTCCACCACACAGGCAGTGCAGAACACCACGATGTTCTCGTCAAAACGTCCACTAATAATCACAGACATGTCAGAGGTTCAACTACTGCAGTCATAAACATCCTCTCCTGCTGGCTTTAACTTGAAAAAATGTATTACCTTCTGTCTTTTTTTTTTTTTTATCCCATTTTTAATTTATTCGAGCAGAAACAGCTCCTAAAAACTATGAGTTACTGGCGACATATATAGTGGCAGCTACTGTTTAATGTGTTTAAAATGCCGATCTCAACATGCACCAACTGCAATAAAATATGCTTCCAACTGTGGCTGTCATGATGTCAGAATGTCACTACACATATTTATTTATTTATATATTATGGAAGAATATTTTATTGCTACTGGTGTGTGTTGAGAATGTGGTGTTTTGTCTCTTTTTGAATAATAAATTACCTTCAAAATAAAAGTTCACGACTATACTGTATGCTGTTCCTGTGTTGGCACGTCAACCAGATAGTTACAGGCACTGGAATATTTATTATTACTAAATATCGTGGATATCAATTTCAAGTCATATTGGACCATTTTCTGTCATTCTGGACCATTTTAAAGCATTTTTGATGATTTTTAACTCATTTATGGACAACTTTAAGTCATATTTAATTATTTTTTGTCAATATGGACCATTTTTAAAGCCTTTTTGATGGTTTTTAACTCATTTGTAGACAATGTCAAGCCATATTGGACCATTTTCTGTCGTTTTGGACCATTTTTAAGGCTTTCTTGATGGATTTTAACTAATTTTTTGGACAATTTCAAGCCATATTGGGTCATTTTCTGTTAATTTGGACCATTTTAAAGCTTTCTCGATGGTTTTTAACAATTTTTGGACAAATTCAAGTCATATTGGATACTTTTCTGTCATTTTGGACCATTTTTAAAGCCTTTTTGATGTTTTTTTAACTCATTTTTTGGACAATTTCAAGCCATACTGGATCCTTTTCTGTCATTTTGGACCATTTTAGAAGCTTTTTTGATGATTTTTTTTTTACAAATTTTTGGACAATTTCAAGCCATATTGGGTTATTTTCTGTCATTTTGGAACATTTTTATAGCTTTTTGGATGGTTTTTATATCGTTTTTGGACAATTTCAGGTCATATTGGATAAAACACCTAAATGAGGACATGAGACTCTTAAATGTAATTTTCTCCACAGTGTTTTTCTCACACTTCTTTGAGTTTGGTCCAGATCTCTCCGCCGCCACAGAACTCCATGACCATGTAGATGTATCGCGTGTCTTTGAAAGCTCCGTGAAGTCTAGAAACAGTGAAAGTGGAAAACATTTCAAAGATCTCTGTGCATCCATCTGTTGTCTAATGTTAATAGAACACTGCAGTCGGTGTGTCTTTGTTGGTAGATACCTGACAATGAAGTCGCACTGAATAGCTTTGAGGATCTTCTTCTCAAACAGCATGTGCTCCTCCTGTCTTTTGGCGACAATGTGCTTCTTGCTGACTTTCTTCATGGCGTAATATTTCCCGTGATTCATGGTGGTCATCTTCAAATAACAAGAACAACGATCACTCGGAAACTTTTTCTGCTATAATTAACGTGTGTATTGGTATGTATGGGTGAGGGTGTTGCTGTATTTTCCAAGCAAGGAAAAGGTAAAAAGACAATATAAATAACCCAAAGAAGAGTGATGTTTTTCAATAATGTGTGTATAGTCCCTTCATGTTAGCTATCTTTATGTATTTCAACCAGGAAAAATTTAGGCTTTTACCTCGATCTCAAATAAATGCTTATATTTCAATTCCAGCAAATGAAATACAGACGAAACAAATGACCCACCAGCTCCACGCGACCAAATCCTCCAACTCCAAGTGTGACGGGATCTCCTTGGTAGCGACCCTCTTGATATAAGACAGGAACCAGATCCTTAAACCTCAGGGTGGAGATGGGACTGAGAAAGACAGAAGTTGTCATTCATAGCCACACCATTTCAAGGATCTCATTCATGCTATTGGTTCATCTCCTTCTTGGTAATACTTAGAGATTCTTCCTCTTTTTGTGCTCCTTAGTCCTGTGGAGGCCCTCAGGGATCTATTTTGGATCCCCTCTTGTTCACAATGTATATGCATCCCCAAGGCCATATCATGTCATATGTAGACATGGCACTGATACCCACCGCTATGCAGATGACACCCATTTCTATGTATGTTAGTCTGATGCCACCATATGTTAAAAGGAGTTGCTGAACTTAAATTGTATGTTCAAGGATTTCATGCAGCTGTAAAGTGATCAAAGTAGACCAGTTTTAACAATCTCTCTTCTCGTTTGTGTCCTTTTATTAGTAATGTTTGATAAAAGGCATGCAATGTAGGTGTTATTTTTGACCTGAGTTCCCTTTTAATGCTCAGGCGACCAAAGTGGTACAGTCTTGAGTTGCCCAAATAAGACATTTAACCCAGATCAGGTTCCTCTCTGCTGACCAGACTTAGAAAAGGTTATCCATGCTTTCACTTCCTTACATTATAACAGTCAAGATTGTACTTGACTGTTATAATGCACTTCAATCTGCTATCAATGGGCAAAAGATTTAAAAAGTACAGCAGATTCTAAATTCTGCTGCCTGGTATTTACGTGCACCAACTGAAGTGACCATATTACCCCAATCCTAGAGGTTTTTCTGCTTTTTTAAGATCTTACTGCTTGTTTTCAAAGCCTTGACTGGTCAGGCTTCTTTAATATCTGTGACCTGCTGAATCCCTATGAGCTTTATTTCCGTCTGAGATCATCCAACAGGGCAATACTAAGAGTTCAAAAGTCTCAACTTGTCACAAAAGGTTACTGGGTCTTTACTGTTCAGGCCCCTCAGCGGTGGAAAACCTCAGTATCCTCCTTTAAATCTCTTCTTAGGAGTCACTTGTCGTACATGGCTTCTATTTTTGTATTTACTTATTACATTGTGTGATATTTTATCTTTTGGATCTCTTTTTCTTGCCGTAACTGTTTTTATTGTAAAGGCCTTTGTAGCTACGCTTTGTAAAAGGTGCAATATAAAGTTCTTATTCCTATTTAGTGTTGATTGTGTTACATCTTTTATCTTGCGTTCATCCCCTTCAACAGCCACTCACCTTGATTTTTCAGGAGCTTGAGCCTCCTGCATCACTTTAGAGCTGCAAGTGGAAACAACAAAGACGTCAGGATGCTCTGAGTGAAATCAAGTAAAAGATTTACTGTTAAGAAGTCAGCAGTGTTGGGCGATACGTACTCATCAAACAGCTCCAGGTGCTCAATGGGGATTGTCTCTTCAAACACCCTAAACAAAAGGCATCATTTGTCAAACTGCGAGAGTCAGCAAGTGGCGATACACAACAGACAGCAAGCACAGCGCAGAAGCAACAGTGAGAGAAAGTAAATCCACTGGAGGAATGATTTCTCTGGGAAGTGGCAGCTGTCAGTGCAGAGCTTCACTGAACAGAATATCGCCTTGATTTACAGTCAAGAGTCAGACTCACTCCTTGTCGATGGAGAAGCAGGTGACAGGGCCATCAGCAGCACAGGTGGCAGTTCTCAAGACCTCCCTGCAAGAGGATAAACAGTGCAGAAGTTACACTTTCAACCAAGCTGCTGTATATGTGTGGAAAGAGGAGATTTCTGGCTGCATAAAAATGAAGTAGGGCTAAATATAGGTCCCTAAAATTAATTACATCTTCATGTTTAATACACTATTTAGTTATACTGCAGCAGGAATACAGTATATGAAAGGATACACACATTACACTGTAAATATTATATATAAAATAACTGTAAATATGAAAAAATATGTTAAATAAGTGTGATGTCATTTTTAAAAACTGGGGGGAAAAGGAGTTTACATAACAACAAATATCTGTAAAACAATGATTTTACAGCTGATTTAAACAGTCTAATTTTATGGTCACACATTGTACAAGAACGAATTACTAATTGTTAAAGTACAGATTGTGTTTGTTTTCTGTTTTTATAGGCAAGTTGGGAATAAATACTTTATAGATCTGTAATTTGACAAAATAGGGAAAATCTATAAAATGGTAGGCAAAACAAATGCCATTTTTATTACTTGATATACATATTTCTAAATTTCAAATGACAAAATGTTTAGAACCTATTTTTTGCTGATTTAAATACAGTAAAATGGTGCAATTTTCAGGTCAAACATTGTTTTGGCCTGGTTTTGTTTTGTTTTCCTATCTTTTCTCTCTTTTTTACAGTCAATATGTAAATTGATGATTGATTTCTGTTATATTACTGGTATTTTGACAAAACTGGAAAATCTGTTAAATAACATTTAAAGAAATACAGTCATTCAGTTCTTAGTATTAGAATTTTTCTTTCAAATTACAGCAAATATCTGTAAAAAAATTATATTTTCTGCTGATTTAAATACACTAAAAAATAGTGTCATTTTAAGATCAAACATTGCAACAGAACAACTTGTAATTTGTAAAACTACAGATTGACATAATTTACAGTTTTAGCCTTCTTTTTAGGGTTAACATGAAAATCAATACTTTTTTAAACTAGATTTTATATGCAGTTTAACAAATAGTAAAAATGTGTGAAATTACAGTAAACAGTTTAAAAACATTTGAGTTAAAAATTGTTGTAAAATTTTAATTTTTAGCTAATTCTGATATGCACATTAAGAAGAGTTATACAGAGTATAAGTTTTCCAAAGATATATATATTCTCTAAGCTGCACAATTCTGCTATTAAAACAGCAAAGCTGCCTCATATTCAACAATTCGAAGGCAGACAACATACTTACTAAAGACTATTTCAGTATCAATGTGCAATTATTTTTAAAAAATTTGCATTTCTGCTGTATTTCGTGGAGAGGCTTGGATTTTCTCCAGTAGCAGCGAGTGATAATTGGCAGGTTTTGCAACCAAAATGTGAAAGATGACAGCGGCTGAGGAAGGTGTAACGAGCGCTGGGTGTTGCACAAGCTTCTCACAAATGTCCTCAGGCATGTGTTGTGTTTCCATGGTTACCGTATGAGGGCCTGTTCCCCGAAATGCTCCCCTTTTCCCATCCTGCGGATCTGCTTCTGATGCCCATTCACGTTCTTTGTCACCAGGACCTGAGGGAGAAACACAAGCAGAGAATAAATCCACATACAGTAAAAACACACAACAGAGCTCCCTCAGATTTAAATAGAGGTTTATGCACATTATGACACCACATTACCTCTCCTTTGAGGATGATGTAGAAAGTGTTTGCTTCTGCTCCTTCTCGAACTATAACGTCTTTGTCCTGGTATTTCACCTGGAAAGGAACAAATTTAAAGACAAGAGCATTATGAGTCAGGTTCATATACTGATACACAATATGTTTGTAAAAACATCGATTTACTTTCTGGAATTTATTAAAAAAGCCTGTCAAAAACTCTCTGATCCTCGCTACTACAATTCAAAATGCCAACAGTGGCTCAGTGACCATCTATAGTCAGATCAGTATTCAGACAATGATGCTGTCCTTCGTAATTCTGCCTCTGTGCACCACCACAATGGATCAGAAATGAAGCCATCAAGATGAGACCTAATTGTTGAGTTAATATTATATTAATGTTGTGTTAATCGTTGATCATGGCAGACCTTGACATGCAGTTCAAAGTGGTGTCAAAGCAAGTGAAGCAGTCAAGCACTAGACTCAAAGTTGTCTCCAAATTACCAATTTGGCACATTATTAAAAAAGAAAGAATGCACGTCTCTGCTTTTTCCAGATGGTGTGGTTCTGTTGGCGTCCTCTGACCATGACTGTCAGCGGCAATGGAGCGGTTTGCAGGTTTGCAGGTGAGTGCGAAGCGGTCGGGATGTGGAGCCACACCTCCAAGTCCGAGGTCATGACTCTCTGCCAGAAACCGGTGGATTGCTCCCTCAGGGTTGGAGGAGAGTTGCTTCCCCAAGTGAAGGAGTTCACGTATATCAGGATCTTGTTCACGAGTGATGGGAAAATGGAGCGAGACATGGGCAGGTGGCTTGGTGCGGCGTCAGCAGTAATGCAGGCGTTGTACCGAACTGTCGCAGTGAAGAGTGAGCTGAGCCACAAGGCAAAGCTCTCGATTTACCAGTCCATCTATGTTCCAACCCTCACCTAGTGTCATGAGCTCTGAGTAGTGACCAAAAGAATGAAATCAAGGGTACAAGCGGCTGAAATGAGCTTCCTCCGTAGGGTGGCTGGGCTCAGCCTTAGAGATAGGGTGAGGAGCTCAGACATCCAGAGAGAGCTCGGAGTAGAGCCAGTGCTCCTTTCTGTCGAAAGGAACCAGTTGACGTGGTTTGGACATCTGATTCGGATGCCTCTGGGGAGACTTCCTCTGGAGGTTTTCTGAGCATGTCCGTCTGGGAGGAGATCCTGGGATAGACCCAGAAACCCCTGGAAGGATTATGCAGCTCGTCTGGCCTGGGAACACTTTGCGATCCCCCAGGAAGAGCTGGAAAACATCTCCAGGGGGAGGGACATCTGGAATGACCTGCTTCGTCTGCTGACACCACGACCTGACCCCAGATAAGCGGAAGAAAATGGATGGATGGATGGATGGATGGAATGTAATAGCGACATCAGCAGCACCAAATGGCCTGATAGACAGTGGAAGAACGACTTCCCAACACTGAGTCAAGTCATCGAGTAGGTGTGTGTATCAATGCCAAAGTGTACAATCAAGAGACACCTTCATGTTAACGCAATATTTCTGTTAAACCCCTCGACTTAAAGCTGAAAATCTCCACTTCATCATGATTGCTTCATTTCTAAACCACTGTGGTGGTGTACAGAGGCAAAATTACAAACATTATGCAGCTGTACAAATACTGATGGACCTGACTGTTGGAATTTGTGTGTGCTACAAACTGGATTCTTATTGTGACTGTGAGACAACGATTACAGGTACTCACCTCCTCCATGGAGTCAATGATTTTGGACAACTGGACGTCATTCAGGTCCTTCAGGGTGCGAGACCTGTGACAGAAAATCCAAGTTTAGTTGGGAATAAGGGGACATGTGATCCCACCCTGCTACGATAGGGTTACATTAAAAGAAGCAGCAGGAAAGATATAATGGATTGGATATTAAACTCAGAGTGTTATAACTCACGTCTTCAGGAAGCCCATGAGTTGCTCTCGTTTCTTCTTGGACTTGTTGGTGATGATGGTTCTGTAGGTTTGTCGCTCCATGAACCACAGATGCACCGCTGTCTTTGCTACAACATGAGATTAGAGACTGAAATTAACAGAAAACAGTACTGAGCATATAATTAGATATGATCACCCATGTCTAATTCACATTGAACATTTTTTTACTCATAAGATACTCACATTAGTTGAGCCACTTTTAGTTCTCAGTTAAAACCTTTAACACTTGGTTGACTCAGGTCATTGGTGTCAGGATGCTACCACTTTAGCTAACCAGAGGAGGTCAGTATTAGAATAAGTTTAAATCTAGCTAGTCAAATAAGCAGAAAGAATCAAAAAGGATGTACATGGCACCTCACATAGCTACAAACGACATAAAATGAGGACAAAAAGTTGCAACAAAGGCAAAAACTAACACAAGGAAAAGCAAAAATGAACACAAAATGATAGAAAGTGACCACAAATAGATATGAAATAACCACAAAAAATACGAAATGACCACAAAAAAACAAAATAGGCTCAAAAAGAAGTTAAAAAAAAGAAAATTTGCAAAACAGTCACAAAGACATAAAACACAATTAGGCTAAATGACCACAAAAAAAGATTAAAAACTGTCAAAATGACACAAAAAGACACAAAATAATCACCACAAAAAGACACAAAATAATTACAAACAGAGAGAAAATGACCGCAAAAACACAAAATAACCATAAAGAGATATGAAATAACCACAAAAAGACATGGAATGACCATAAAAAACCCAAAAGAAGCTCAAAAAGAATCAAAAAATAGTACGAAAAGATGCAAAACAACCACAAAGACATAGAACATCTACACAATTAGGCTAAATTACAACAGTGACACAAAACAGTCACAAAAAATGCTCTATGACCACAAATCTACCAGGTCAGGACGACCACAGTGGATGCATCGTCCTGACAATGAAGAACAACTCTGATGAATTCTGAATTTATTGCTGAGAACAGAGTGAACCGGTGGTACTTTTACTCATGTAGGACTTTCCATGCGGTATTTTTACTTTAAACAAATACTTTTGCTAAAGTAAAGGCACTGAATACTTCCATCATGGTGAAATGTGTAGAAAACCTCCATACACACAAAACCCCCAAGTCAACCCATCAATCAATGCTAAAAACTAAAGTCCACTATATGGGTCATTCCAGAATTGGAGGTCATTTTACGTCCCACCGATCAAATTTCAAATAATTCATGTACAAAATACTAAAACATGCAGTTGTTGTGTAAATTTATTTGGCCAAATCTAAAAAAACAAACAAACAAACAAACAAAAAAAACTCTGAATGAAGAATGTTTGAAAATATTTCTAAAAATACCAAATAAATCTGGAGTTCCCCCTAAAATGGTATTTTTCTCTTGTTCCACCCCCTGATGACCAAATTGAATCACATAAAACAGTTAAAATGAAATTTAGATTTCCTTTTTTTGCATAATTTTTTTCAATTTTTTTGTCTCTTCTGATTGTGGTAAAAAAAAAAATAATCAACATAATATTTTCAATAATAATTATTATGCATGGAATGTGTGTCCCACAACAACGTTATTAGCGTAACCTTTTTATCTGCTAGAAGAAGAAGAAAACAGTGAATCACATGATATGATGGAAATGACATTATCAAACAGTTTTCCAAAAGAATGGGCAGAGCAAATCTATGTTCTCTCTTATTTTCATATTTTCAGAACATTGTCAGCCTTGATTGAACGTCTCACTCTACTTCATATTATCAGGAGATAATGGTTCATTTAGCAGCTTGCCTGCTTAGCGGGACGAGGGGACCTACACCCTCTAATACCTGGGACTCCATCCTCCAGAGACCACCGGAGGGTGGGGGGCGTGGCCTATCTGACAGATTCTGACAGATCTGTCAGACCAGCCACCTGATAAAAAGGACACGTCAGCACACGTCAGATGACGCTCTGAAGAAGACTGCAGCTGCAGTTGAAACATGTCAGCTAACGTAAAACCATCCTTTCTTTGATTGTCGGTGTAAAAGAAATAACGTTAACCTATGATAGTCAACGACAAAATGAACATCATCCAAATGAAGACAAGGTTTATTTTTGAAAAATTTTGAAGCCTAAACGTCCTCCAATTCTGGAATGTCCCATATCTGCAAATACCTCTAGAAGGCGTTATCATAGGCTGACCTTTGACTGTTGCGGTCCGTTTGCAGTTGTACAAAATGGCCAACTCTCCGAAAATATCACCACTGGTTAGAGTTCGGAGGTCTCGGCCGGCCTGCGTGACGAGGAGTTCACCAGCTGAAAAGAGAAGCAAATATCTTTTGAAAATCCTTTCTGTGGTATAAATTTTCCACATATACATTTTAAAAGAATGTTGAATTTTTAAATAAAAGTCTCCAAACACAACCATCACAGAGGTTAGGCGCGTCCCACCTGCCACTATGTACATCGTGTCTCCTTCAGAACCTTCTTTAATGATTTCGTCTCCAGGTTTGGAGTTGGAAACCATTAGAAGATCCACCATCATGGCTATCTGCTCGTCGTCCAGGCGGCTCAGGAAATCGTTCTTCTGGATCGCTTTGACAATCAGACTCGTCTCGCTAGAGACAAGAGGTGGAAGAAGTCATCTTGATGTAAAGGTCATTGAAATTTCGAGGCGCTCCCACGCAACATACAGATCCATAACTCATGCACACAAGAGGCAATTAGTTCCTGACCTGACAGTCTTCTTGACCCTGGTGCGTGTAATCTCCAGGGTCTCAGGGATTGGTTCGGGGGCAATGACAGCAGCTCGGCTCTTCCTGACCTCCGGTTCAATCTCATTACCGCTCTGAGAGGGAAACTCTGCAGTGGCAAACACACAAAAACAAATAGATGGTTAAAGATGGCCATTAGAGTTCACACAGCATATGTAGAAAGGTGAGTCCCTGCTCCTGGTGCCCGTGTTACCCAGATCATGATACTGGCTGTGCAGCTCTTGCAGAAGTTTTTCTTTTTCCTGCAGTCGTTGTTCTGTGGACATAAAAGCGGGGAAACAAATTCAACGTACAAAACATCACAAAAAACATGCCATTTAGTGCAAGGACCCTTTATAGCAGGCGTCGATAGGAAATGTATGAGCAAGACGAATGTAGTCTCACAAAAATTCCATTTCTACACAACTAAACTGCATTTTTCTGTCACATTTTGTCATAAATGTAGTGAAAGGGTTAGTTTTAACTCGAGGTGTGACATTTGCATAAATTCAACCACTTAGTTTTGGTGCCTGAACCTAATGACACGGTGAGTAAATGTGAAAGTGAAGAGAAAATGATAACAAAACTTAAACACCCTAATCATGTGTTTTATCTTATAAATGTTCATGTGGTGTTTTTTATACGCTACAAAACGTATTATGAGAGCAATAAGCAGTCAGGGTTTCAGACGTAACAAAACAAAGGAATCAATCCGATGGTGGGGCTTTCTGTTGCATCATTCCTCTTCAGAATTGGTTTCCAGCTCAAACATATGCTAAGCTAAGGCAAGATAGACTGAAATAAGTTGAGACTTCATTAATCCCCAAGGAAATTCTTTTCCAAGATATTGCTCAGAAAGTACGTAACCTGAACAATGCAGTGCCTAGTAGAAAAGTCAGATACATTACTGAAAATAAAACAAGTAAGACAAGAACAGAAAAGTGAGAAATACTACTGGCAATGACACTGAGATAGTAAAGCAATATCACACATGATAATAAAATAGCACACGTGAAATTGGAACGTTGCCCCTGAAAAATGCATTACATTTGCTATTGTCTATCATATCATGTACATGACTGTTCAAAAGTTTGGGGTCACTTAGAAATGTCCTTATTGTTGAAAGAAAAGCAGTTTTTTTTCAATGAAGATAACATTAAATGAATGATAGATCCAGTCTAGACATTGTTAATGTGGTAAATGACTATTGTAGCTGGAAACAGCTGATTTTTAATGGAATATCTCCATAGAGGTACAGAGGAACATTTCCAGCAACCATCACTCCTGTGTTCTAATGCTACATTGTGTTAGCTAATGGTGTTGAAAGGCTCATTGATGATTAGAAAACCCTTGTGCAGTTATGTTAGCACATGAATAAAATGTTAGCTACATTAGCTGCACAACTTGCAAGCACTAAGAATTTTTCTGTTGTTTTGGTGACATTGTCATCAATAATGACAGTAATCCACTACAGTCTTTAGTTACTATGGTTACTACTATGGTGGGAGTGCATGCAAACAATCAACTTCACCTTTTCAAGTGCATGAAAACCACAAAACACATTTTTTTCTTCTTACCATATATTTCACCATAAGTATATAAGGGTCATTCCAGAATTAGAGGACCAAAGTCTCTGAGGAATGTTTCCAAAACCTTGTTGAAAGTATGCCACCAAGAATTAAGGGTCATTCCAGAGCTGAGGACATTTTACGTCCCACCAATCAGATTTCAAATAATCCATGAACAAAATACTAAAACATGCAGTTGTTGTGTAAATGTATTTGTCCTGAGACCAAATCGGGAAAAAAAACTAGGAGAAAAGAATGTTTGAAAATATTTTTTAAAACATTAAAGAAGTCTGGAGTTCTTCCTAAAATGGCATTTGTCTCTTGTCCCAAGAGAATAATCTCTTGTTTTCAAAAAGAATGGGTAGAGCAAATCTGTGTCCTCTCTTTTATTTTCAGAACATTGTCAGCCTTGACTGGATGTCTCACTCTACCTCATGCAACCCTGTTATGCATATTATCAAGAGAAGGCAAATTTGTTTGATTTTTTTCTTGACTTTTTTTTCCATCAGTCAGTTTGTCCTCTTGGTCAGCAGTAACAGCAGCTAAATATCTAGCTTCTACTGCTGAGAAAAAGATCACATTAGCATGGATTAGCAACCCTGTTACTGTGATTAGAGTAGGGTTAGCAAACAACACAGAAAACATGGAATAAAAATGCTGCCATTGATGTGTAAGATGAGCCAATCAAGCCTTAGATAGTTTATTACCTATTATTGATGAATATGGAGCAGAAAACTGGAAAAGACAAGGTTTATTTTTCAAAAATTTTGAAGCCCAAATGTCCTCCAGTTCTGGAATGACCGATAATATTAAGTATTATTAGCTGCCTGTTGCATTTTTATGCACTTTCCAATGCACTCAGCACACATAGACTTAATAGAATTGGCTAAACATAAGCTTATATTTTAAAATTAAAAACATTATTTCTGTTCTATTAAACATGCTGAGCTACTCCACAGTCTATGTACGCTACCAGTCAAAAGTTTGGACACACCTCATTCAACGGTTTTTGTATATTTTAATTATTGTTCTTATTTATTAATAATGTTTAACACTTTTTAGTTTACTACATAATTCCATGTGTATTCTTTTATAGTTTTGACATCTTTAGTATTAATCTACAATGTAGGAAATAATTCAAATGAATGAGAAAGTGTGTCCAAACTTTTGACTGGTCTTGTTACCTCCAGGACACTTCAAAAGTCTACTAACATGTACTACAGTGCATAAGTACAACTACGTCTGTACTTCGGTGCAGTAATCATTGCAGTGCTTCATGACAGCTGGGTGTTGTCACATCACAGCTGGACCTCATCCACGAGTGTCATCAGCGGTTCACACATTTCACCCAACCGAAGCCATAAGGCATAAAACAGAAGGACTCTTTATGGTGATATAATGCTGTACTCACCCAGGTCTTTGTTTTGCCTCTGCAGCTCCTGGTTGATCAAACATTGCTTCTCCAGCTGCTGCTTCAGCTCCTCCAGTTGCTTCTCCATAGCTGCATGAGAGAAGATTTCAAAATGAAGATATACGGGAGGAGATGCAACAAGAAGAAGAGATGAAGCTTAAATTATGCATCTGAGCACCGAGCATACATGGCGATATGTGTGAAGACTTACATACAGCAGCCCCCAAACATCATATTTAAACTGGAACTGTGCTTTTTTTCCACAGCTCCACTCTGCTGCCTGCACACAGCAAGAGTCCCGCTGAATAATGCAGACTAATGATGGACAGTCAGCAGGCTGCTTTCTGAATGCCATCACACCCTGCAGGCTCTTACTAAAGATCTGCTGCTGTTCCTATAGCATGCAACGGCACAAAACCAGTCAAACAAGTGTAAAAACCTTCATTAGCAGTTGGGTTTTTGCAGCCCGTGAGCTTATTACTTTCCTTCTTTGAACTTGTGTGCTGCTACCACAATGTGAGACAACCTCTACTACAAAAGCTTGTGTGTCTAACTGGAGTTAACTGACAGATTCATTAGCTGCTGCAGGAGATTTACAACGAGGTTAACCGCATGTCAGATCTAAAGCCTCTCCTCGCTGAGGTTTACAAAAGCTCTTTAATGTTTTCCCTTCACTGCCATTGGAAACGTGTTTATGCCTCCGTTGACAGGCAAAACACTGCAATCAATACAAACACAAGGTTATTTAACACACACACATGCATCCAATCAACCTGAGCCGGACGAGCTGTTTGCTTGTGATGATCAGCCACGAATCACGTGACCCCTATTACTGCCGCCTCACCCTGAACATTGGACGGAGATTAGACCTGATGTCAAACTGAATCATAAAGTCACAGCAGACGAGCAGAAACTGTGGGAGTGGAACCTAAAACGGCAGAATAAAGAGTTGGATTAGCAGCTTTAGAGCAGGGCTGTCAAACATGCGGCCCGGGGGCCAAAAGCGGCCCTCCAGAGGGTCCAATCCGGCCCGCAGGACGACTTGTAAAGTTTAAAAATTACAGAGAAGACATTAACTTCATATTGTAAAGTTGTGAAACTATAAATTTGAAATCATTTGTAGACAATGACAAGTTGTTTTGATTATAAAGTAAAATATTAGATTGTTCACTGTTCTTTTGTCATTTTGTGTCTCATTTTTGTAATATTTTGTCTTGTTTTGTTGTTTTTTTGTCTTATTTTTGTCATTTTGTGTTTCACTTTATTAGTTTTTTGTCTTGTTTTTGTCATTTTGTGGGGGTTTTTGTGTCGCTTGTGTTGTTTGTCCATTGTCTTGTTGTTTTGTGTCTCATTTTTGTCATGTTTTGTCTTGCTTTTTGTCTGACTTTTGTCATTTGTCTCATGTTTTTGTCATTTTGTGTTTCCTTTTTGTCTCGCTTGTGTTTTTTGTCTGATTTTTGTCATTTTGTGTTTCACTTTATTCGTCGTTTTTGTTGTTTTGGTTTTTTTTGTCTCACTTGTGTCGTTTGTCCATATAAGTGTCGGTTTGTAACTTTTTTGTCAAATTTTTCTCTTTTTTTGTTTTGTTTCTGTCGTTTATCCATTTTTTGTCAATTTATTTCTTGCATTTGTCGTCTTGTTTTGTTTTGTAATATTTTGTCTTGTTTTGTTGTTTTTTTGTCTTTTGTTGTGTTTCCTTTTTGTCTTGCTTGTGTTTTTTGTCTCGTTTTTGTCATATTGTGTTTCGCTTTACTCATTGTTTATTGTCTCGATTTCTCGTTTCGTGTCTTTTTTTGTCTCGCTTGTGTTTTTTGTCCATTTTTTTGTCGCTCTGTGTCTCGTTTTTGTAATATTTTGTCTTGTTTTTGGGGTTTTTTGTCTTTTTTGTCTGACTTTTGTCGTTTGTCTCATGTTTTGTCATTTTGTTTCTCGTTTTTCTTGTTTTGTGTCTTGTTTTTGTCTCGCTTGTGTTGTTTGTCCAGTTTTTGTCACTTTGTGTCTTTTTTTGGTCTGACTTTGGTCATTTTGCTCATAAAGTAAAATACTGTATCATTCAGTCCCAGATACCTGAGACTAAATGTTTTGTGTCTTTGTAGACACTCTGATCTGGAAGTCGTAATGTGTAAATGATAAACTGAGGCATAATGTTAAAATTCAACTTATTTTTCTTCAGAAATTTCAGGTTGTTCATGATGTTTTGCAAAAAGATAATTTCATACATTTTCAGAATTGTACTTTTGCACTAAAAAAAGGAAAAATGTGGAATTTTCGTTATTTATCGGTTATTTTGCTCTGATTTTACTGGTCCAGCCCAGTTGAGATCAAATTGGGCTAAATGTTGTCCCTGAACTAAGATGAATTTGACACCTCTGCTTTAGAGCGTTCATGTAAATTTGATTTTTTCTTTGATCATGTAACTGCAGTGCTAAGTGTTAACAAGCTTGTCCTGCAAGAAAGACAAGGCTTAATGGTCTTTGAGGGTTTACAGGGAATATAACCGAGACCAAAAGGAGAAAAAAAAGATCCATACATGCTGCAAGAGGAAGTGAGATCTGCCTCGGGGGTGTTTTATTAACCTGCCACCAAAGCACACAGAGCTGCGCACAAACACAATTTGTGAGCTTTCTAGGAACTTGCAGCAAAAAGGAAAAACAAACTGGGCGGATTGAAATGATAACCTTTAGCGGTGAACATTTAATGAAGGAAAACCTCTGTTAGTCCGAGTGTTGAGCCTGGGGCGAGGGGAAGGGTGAAGCAGGTTTGCACTGCTTGGTGTGTAGTCGCCGTTTTGTTATTTATGAGCAACAGTACAATGAGATGTTTTCAGCCATATTAGATCAACTGTAACAAGAACAAACAATTATAAAAGCATCCAGCGAATGATTCTGGGAGAAGCCAGGAAATGGGAAATTAGCGAAAAACAAAAACATGTATTTGTGTCTGCTGTTCAGCTGAACATGATGCTAGCTGCCCTAACACTGATACAGCCAGCGTACCGTACACTTCATACTGCTTCATTATTAATTCATGGCCATGTGTAACTACAGCTGAATTCTCATCAGGCGTACTGTAATAGAAACTGGGAGAGAACAGGAGTCTAGACTGGTGTGTTTAAGATGCACACTTACCCTGAGCTGCAAATCCTCATCTTTATATGCAAGTGTAATGCTGTAATGTTACACAAAAGCTGCAAACATGTGCTTTAAACACACTATAAGAGACACTATTGTGTTGAACAGGGGCATGGACTCACCTGCAGGCAGTGTGTGATCAGGAGAGAAGAAGAGTCCAGCCTAAAAAGGCCGCATGGATCAGAGGAAGCAAAAAAAAATAAATAAAAAAATCACCCTAAACTGCTCACAAATCCACTTTCAGTTGTAGAGAAGTATTCGCTTTGCATAGAATTTCTGCTTGACCCGCAGATGGTCTGGAAACACCCGAGCAGACACAAAGCATGCACTCTGCAACCTCTCCAGCATTACTTCTTCTGCTGCTGTTTCTTCTCCTTCTCCTTCTTCTTCTGCTGCTGCACTTTCTCCTCTTACACTGCCATGTCTTCAGGTTTACTATTTTTACTTCTCTCCAGCTCTAACTCTCTCTCTCTCTCTCTCTCTCTCACTCAATCTTTCCTCCTTCCTCTTTCTGTATCTGTCAATCTCAGCAGCTGTGTTGAATCATTAACCATCACCTGAGGCTCCTCCCATCACACCAGGTAGATGAATCCAGGATGGAGTGGGGAGAAAACTGTAAAAATCATGCTCAGTGTGGTGTTTTACTGACACCCGAGGACATATTTTTGCCCCAGCAGGATGACAGTAGGCCTATCCATATTCCATGTGTATGTTTTTTGAGAGATTTGTGAATTTTTCCACCTTTATATGTCTGTAAACTGAGAAAAGCACCCACATTCTTTCCTCTGCATTCACATAACAGCTATTTGGAGTTACCGAGGGCAACCAGGTCAACTCAGATTCTATCTACCCGAGTCGGAAAATGCAGATTTCTATTTTTTCCCCACAGACTTAAACGCCACTGAATGTTTTCCAGGCTGCAAATGAATGTAAATGAGGTTAGAGGGTTAGAATTGTGACAGAGGGCGTGGGCTTTTATTGTTCACGGTTAATTATTGATATCCTCCTGGTTAATCAGCGACATTAATGACCCCACCGCTCCGAGATAAAAAGGCCCCCTCTGATTTTTACTCAGACTCAGTGGCATGAGGGGTCGTGGCATTTTTCCATTAAGGAGCAACCCAGTGATCCAGGCATCGCTACGGATCACGGTCTGGTGTCACCGAGTTCATGTGGATCTGCACAGGTGTTTTACTCACCATACAAAGTCACCAGCAGAAATTTTAAGTCATATCACCGTCATTCTTTAATTCAAGTGCAATTAAATAAAACATGACCAAAAGATACAATGAATAATGCCCAAATAATTACAACCTCGATTGATATTGCAAAAGCACCGTGATTACAAAAACGTCAGCCAACAGAGCAACTAAAGGCATGTGAATGTGGTAAACAACCAGCTGATTATACTGAAAAGTCATGCTGCTAATTAAAAGCCAACAATAAGCAACATTAGCTGCTATGGTCTTTAAAAGAATTCTAATAATTGACTCTTAATGTGGAGCCACTTAGAGTCAATTAAAACAGTAGCTTCTGCTAAAAAAATTCACATGAATTTTAAAATAATATTTGGTAATAGCACCATAAAATGGGTTTATCATCAGTGCACCAACATCATACTGACCTGGTCCTTGGTGAAACACAAGGACCAGGTCAAGTCAAACTCCTGCAAACACAATAAAATACTATCAAGTCGCTACAATCTTGACATGATAAACATTCCTTCATCTGTTCCCTAAACAATGTGCGCAGATGGCAAAAAAAGAAGAGTTGGATTAGAAGCTTTAGAACAGGGGTGTCAAACATGCGGCCCACGGGCCAAAACCGGCCCTCCAGAGGGTCCAAAACGGCCCGTGGGACGACTTCGTAAAGTGTAAAAATTACAGAGAAGACACCAACTGCAAATTGTAAATTTTTAAACTATAAATTTTAAATAATTTCTAGACCATGACAAGTTGTTTTCACCATCAAGTAAAAAACGAGATTGCTCATTGTTCTTTTGTGCCTTATTTGTGGAATATTTTGTCCTGTTTTTTTGTCTGACTTTTGTCGTTTTCTTTCTCGCTTTTGTCGATTTGTGTTTCCTTTTTGTCTCACTTGTGTTTTTTGTCTTACTTCTCTCATTTTGTTTCACTTAATTGTTTTTTTGTCTCGTTTTTGTTGTTTTGTGTCTTTTTTCTGTCTCGTGTGTGTCGTGTATCCATTTTTTTGTCATTTTGTGTCTCATTTTTGTAACATTTTGTCTTGTTTTTGTTGTTTTTTTGTCGCTTTGTAACTTTGTTGTCTCATTTTTTGTTTTGTTTCATGTCGTTTGTCTCATTCTTTTGTCATTTTGTTTCTTGCTTTTGTTGTTTTGTGTCTCATTTTTGTAACATTTTTGTCTTGTTTTTGGTCTTTTTTTTTGTCTGACTTGTCATATGGACCATAAAATAAAATGCTGTATTATTCAGTTAAATGTTTTGTGTCTTATAGACACTCTGTGATCTACAAGTCTTAATGTGTAAATGATAAACTGAGGCATAATAATGTTGAAATTGAACTTATTTTTCTTCAGAAACTTCAGTTTGTTCATGATGTTTTGTGAAAAGATAATTCCTTTCATGTGGACATTTTCAGAATGCAATTTTTTGCACTAAAACAAAGGAAAATTTGGAGTTATGGTTATTCATAGGTTACTATGCTCTGATTTTACTGGTGCAGCCCACTAGACATCAAACTGGGCTGAATGTGGCCCCTGAACCAAGATGACTTTGACACCTCTGCTTTAGAGCAGCCACATAAACTAGATATTTTCTAATTGATCGTGCAATAATGGGATTAAATTCAAGTCAAATTCCTGCAAACACAATAAACCATTATCAAGTAGCTACAATCTTGACATGATAAACATTCCTTCATCTGGTCCCTAAACATTGTGCACAGATGACAAAAAAAGGCAGATGACGATAAATTAAAAACCAACAGATATTACAATTTTTACAAATATCTGAAATACTACAGTACGCTTTGCAGTTTTTTTTTTTAACATTGTCAGCTTTTTTACCTCCGATGTGCTGTTTATGTAGTGTTGCACTGAAGCATACTGAAAAAGCATGCAAGGTTGAACCTTCAGTGACACACCTCAAAGAAAATATATCTGGCAAAACCAAAGTAGTGCGTGAGGCAAAAGAAATAGCACACTTTTATCAAGAGGACAACAACAATACTACTGCTCTAGTTTTTACATTCAGTTCATTGGTTCTTTTTTTTCCAACAGCAAAAAGGTGTAGTATTCAAGGAATGAGTTTTGTTTTCTATACACACAACAGTGCTTCATGTGCAGCTGGGACGGCTGGCTAATGTGGGGGAAATAATACAATTAAAAGCGTTTTTTGTTTTTGGGGGGGATAAATAATTTAAAAATACTATATTTTCTTATTGTGTCTTGAGCTTTTCAGATGCTCCAAGGTTTCTTAAATACATATAGCTTCAACATAGCTTCCACAGCTTAATTTCTTTTTCTTCTACTTCTTCGATTGCTTATTTAAAGAGAACCTGAGATGATGAGGTAGATTAGCAGAGTTGCACAATACAGTTGGTCATCTCCCTGCAAACATGAGGAAGACACAGGACTGCCGTGTTGGGGTAACTGCATGCAAAGCTAAGCACTGCATTCTCGTGAACTGCTGTTCTACTGCTATAATGTCAGTGGCTTCGTATGTTTTGCGGCTTACGGTCTTTGCACTATTCGCCCGTCTGCTCCTCTTTGATGCTGCAGGCTTTCTCGATGTCTTTTGGGTATTCGAAGACGGCTTGGACGAACTGGCCGAACAGGCGCTCCATGTAGCTCTCACCTCGCGGAAACAGACCCTGCAAGAAGGCGATGTGTCCGCCGTGGGCCGTCAGCAGCAGGGCGACGTTAGGCAGGTTCTGCACGATGTTCACTGGGAAGGCTGTGAAGGCAGGAATTGAGCAACAATCAGATTTAATAAGCATCGACAAACCATTAAGACAGAAAGCTGAACCGTCTCAGGCAGAAGACCGCTTATGGAGACTGAAATATTAGCAAAAGCATAGAAAAAACAACAAAAAAATCCGACTTTACCACCCAACATTAGCCAAATACTCAAAAACTAAAGACTCTGTGGCCACTTCTTTTTCATCCAATCACATTTAAAGTAGAATTTTGACCAAAAATCCATGTCGATCCAATCTCTTCTATAAGGAAACATTAACGTGGTCAACACAAGTCATTACTCCCATCCATCCATCCATCCATCCATCCATCCATCCATCATCTATACAATGCGTAATCCTCATTCTTAAACTACTCATCTGTTATGGAAGCCAATTGATTAAGAAATCACTCAAATAAACCATATAGTCTACCTTAAGAAACCTTGAGAAAACCAAAATTTCTGTGCTCCTCTGTGCAACCAAGAAGCCGTTAGTGACTGAGCTGCAACAAACAGTTGCAATTCAGGGACGTTTTTGGTTGAACCAGGATGAACTGCAGGCTGTGTTTTCACAGAACAGATAGGAGATAAATCCATCCATTATTTATACACAGCTTAATCCTCATCAGGGTCGTGGGGGGCTTGAGTCTATCCCAGCTGACTTACAGTGAAGGCAGGGGACACCCTGGACAGGTCAGCAGTCTATCACAGGGTTACATATAGGGACAAACAGCATATGTAGCATAAATAAATGCTAGTGTGTTTGAATGAGAGAGCATCATCGTCTACAGTCAGCAGCAGCTCTAGTAGCCTCTGCAATTCCAGTTTCTGTGATCTCTTTGATGTGGTCAAGCCAACTCGCTGCGGGTCTACCTCTCATTCTCTTTCTGTTAACCATCCCTTGAATGACTGTTTTCTCAAGGCAGTGATGTCCAACATGACCAATAGTTACTGAGTTTCCTTGCGATGATGCTAGCCCCCAGTGTTTTTTCAACTCCTAGCTCCTTGAGTACAGATGCATTTGTTCTCTTGTCTGTCCTGAGGATATCATGGACAAATGCATGAATAAATGCATGAAGCCGGAGTACCCAGAGAAAACCCACGCATGTATAGGGAGAACATGCAAACTCCATGCAGAAAGAGCTCAGAAAGGCTGGGACGTGAAGCGGGAATCTTCTAGCCGCAAGGCAAAAGTGCTAACCACCAAGCCACTGTGGTACCCTACTTCCACACCAGTTAGTCCCAAAAATATGGTACAAAGTATGAAAAAACTTAAGAAAATAAGTCTTTTTCCCCCAACCAGTTACATGAAAGAAACCATCTGTACACTGCTTTGGCACCATGATGATCAGCACTGCGTTTTAGCAGAAATTAGGGCTGTACATTTAATCAAATATTAATCACAATTTTGGTTTCTTATAGGTAAATAAACATGATTGAGAGCAATATTTGTGTTTCAAATGCATGTGTCGCTTATCCACACAGAAGAAAAATTTTGTATATAAAATACAGCCCATGTAGATACAACTAATGGCTTTCAAATTGACTAAATCTGCCATTTTTTCACTCTTCAAAGTAAATTTTGGTCACCCACCTGTGTGAGTGGAGACTAGAGGCTTCCCTGTGCACCCCATGTGTAGTGTTTATAGAAGATCTGTACCTTGAACTATCTATTGATGAGCAGATGTTCAGCAAGAGTTTGTGTACAATTTCATTCATATTTTGCAATGAATTCAAGTGAAGAAATCTGATTTGAATGCAAAGATTTGTACATTAAAAGGAAAATAGCATAGCAAGGAGGTGAAACCAGTGCCCTGTTCAGTCAAATGTAAAAATGCAGCTTTACATAACAAACATTATTCTGTATAGTAAGCAGGAACAGATATAGTCAAGACACTGATTTCATAAGCATTGACTAACACGTGGTGCATACACTGCCACAGATAGAAAGTTAACAGTCTAACAGAATGCTGAATGTCTCCTGTTATCTACTCACCAGTTTGGGGAGAGAAGGGGTCATCAGCGGCGTTTAGACACAAGATGGGTACAGCTGTTCTGGGGAGTTTTTTATCTGGACTGGCATCACGGTAGTAATCCGTACAAGATTTATAACCAAACAGCAGAGACGTGAAGCGTTCGTCAAACTCACGGATAGTCCGCGCCTAGAAGAGGACATGAAATGAGTTGACAACGAAGTGAAAAGGCAAATTTAAACCGATCAGCGACAACATTATGACCACTGACTGGTGAAGTGAACAACATTGATGATATTGGTACTATGAGGTGTTCTGCTGGAACACCTTGGATTTTGGCGTCTGTGTTGATGAGACTTAGATACTCAAATAAACATTGTCCCAGAACAAACACACTCCTTCATACAAATGGAAATCCTAAATGTCACTGCAGGAAAATGCACCCCACCACATCACAAAAACCTCAAACAATCAGGAACATCTTGAGGAACATGACAATCACCCAAGATGTTGATTTGACCTCCACACTTCCTAGACCCCATTCTGATCAAACATCAACAGGATGCAGTGGAACAAGTTTGATTCCCAGAGGCCCCACTGCACAAGCCAGAGATCCCAAAGGATCCACTGCCAGACCCCATGGACACCCTGAGAGGTCCTCTGGTCCAGACCCAATGATTTAGAGCATTCTTGATGACATAACAGGGACCAACACAATACTAGGCAGGTGGTCATAATAATAATAACAAAACTGTGTCGTACCTTCAGGACGTAGTCAACATCCACCACCTTCTCCAGAATCTTTCTGTGCCTGTGAGAAACAGAGATGTTAAAAAACTTCTACCACGATTAGCTGAAGTAAGCGTAGTCATGAAACTGCAACTCGTCTGACCTGGTAACAGCACGGCACAGGCCACTCGTGAGGTACTTGTTAAAGAGCAGCCAGTTGAGAGGTTCTTCCATTGAGTCGGATGATTTCTGAGCATCCCAGGGGACGGAGATGGTGATACCAGCCACCATCCCCGACTCTGAGCGCTTACGGGCCAGATAGTTTAACAACACCATGCTGCAGAAGGTGAAAGAAGAGCACGAGATAAACAGAAAAGGTGTCAAAGATGGAGGACAATCCAAGGGAGGAGAGAGGAGAAAATAGAAGTAAATAAATTGGGCATAAACTAGACCTATTTTCCCAGCTCGCCAGTGGAAACCATTACACTCACCCTCCCAGGGATACACCAGCACCAAGCACAGGGGCATGGGGGTAAAGTCCTTTGACATGGGTCACCACTCGTTCCAGATCAGAGGTATTGGCAGCGCAGTAGGTCACCGGCGTCTCAAGCAAGCAGAGACAGATGAGGTATGTTACATGAAGTACTGCATTTTGTGTTACTGTGAACTCTTATACAACAGCTGATCTTAGTCCATACTCATCTTTCTGTCAACAAAAACACCAAAAACCAACAATGCCTTAGTGGGTCTCTCAGTGCTTTCCAACTTGTCCAGAGTGGATTTAGCATTTGAAAGCCAAAAGCATCAGTTCAGTACCTTCAAAATTAATGTAGTATTCTATAGTAGCTGGGCGTAGTAGTTTTTAACAAACATTTCTGAAAACAGAGTGGAACAGTGCATTTGTTGGGGACTATTTTCAGCTGTGGATGAATACACATGTTGCTCCAGTAAGTATTTATAGTGGAACGGTAGTTGGATTACGTTCAAGTCAGCTCAAATTCATTATAATAAAACAACATGTCGCCCAGTACAGTGATGTGCTTTAAATATTTTTAACAATGGAGCACTATTAAAGGAATAAACTAAACAAGACTTCCGCTACACAGACAATAGTTGCTATGAGGATCAGTTGAAGGGTTTGGAAGCAGAGTGGTTTAATCCACTTTCTTAATTTTTGAGAAAAATGCGTTAAAAGTTTTGTATTTTCAAGAACAGTCTAACATTCCAAGCACCACTGTAACGCTATATTTGGGTTGTGGGTTAGACCACTTTGTTTTCTGTCGAGATTCAATCAATCTACTTGGTAAAAAAAAAAAAAAAAAAAAGAAAATCTCCAAAAACAAACAGCCTCTGGAATGTGAATGTACATTAAGTCTGTTGAAAAGGAAACTTTAGAATTAACAGTGAGAATTTCATCATTCTTTACGTGATCGTAACACTTACCAACAACTCTTCCCCTCCAAGGCCTCTGTTGTTGAAGACCACACATCTAGGAAATAAAATTACGGTGAAAAGACTTTCTCCAAACTTTTCCATAACTGCTTGAGGACAACTTCTAATTTAATTACCGGACAGAAACCGTGTGAGGAGCAGCGCTGACCTGTAGCCGTGGCGAGTGGCCTGGTTAATGGCGTGAAGCACGTATGGCTGCTGGCTGTTCCCCGTCAGACCCGGGAGGATCAGCACGGTGGGGCGGGTGGAGGATTCTGGGTAGCTGTGGCTGGCCTGATTGTCCACCCAGTCCAGAGAGATCTGACCACCATCAACTGTACGGATCAGCTCACTGAGAGAAGAAGAGGACGGGACATTGATACGTAAACATAAAAAAACAATAATAATTTCATTACGAGTTTCATTTAACTGATAGAGCAAATATTGTATTTTTTGCAAATCTTTGTATGAGGCATGTAGAATAAAGAGATTATGAATAAATCTGAATTCAAGCTTAGATTTGGTCACAAACTTCATAATCTGTGTTTTTACAGTTTCTACCTCTGACAAATGGTGTAATTTTGGCGATTTTGTAAAGACAACAAGCCTTTCAAACTGTCAGTGAGTTTTGGGGTTATTTCATTCTTTAGAATTAGATAAATGAATACTGTAACTTTGTATACTACAATCACAGGTAGTGTTTTATCAGCTGGAAAGTGAAAGGACAGAGGGTTTCTTCCTACTTGCGATAAGCGACGGGAGGTCTGGACTTGATGAGGGCACAGACCAGGGTTTGGAGCCGGCCTCCCCAGCACCAGGGAGTGGGGCTGAAGCGCTCGGCCACCACGGGACAGTGTTTGTGCAGGAATGTGCTAAAAGCCTCGCTGCAAACCAGAGCTGGCATCTGAGGAGGAAGAAGAGACAAAATGAAATGCCGGAAAGCACAGGGGTTTTTGAAATAAAGTGACAGACGAGGAAGCATGTCAAGCATCTGTCACCCGTTTGAAGAGCAGATCAGTTGTAAGCAGAA
The DNA here is from genome assembly GCF_022539595.1 of Amphiprion ocellaris. NCBI lineage: Eukaryota > Metazoa > Chordata > Actinopteri > Pomacentridae > Amphiprion > Amphiprion ocellaris. The sequence goes on from NC_072777.1 coordinate 4,404,530, forward strand.
GCTTAAAGCATTTTGGATGATTGATTTAAGATTCTTCTGCACTTTGTGTGAAATTAATCCTCATTTTAGTTTTAGAGCATAAATTTTTGCTTAGTACTATATTCATCCAGCTTTGGAAATAATTATTAGACCACTGTGACCATCATTTGGCCATTTTTTTAAATTTTAACAGTTTCTTAATACATCATACTTTTAACATAATTTATTGTATGTACTAGATTATTATTAACTTTTTTCATGTCTTTTAGAAAATGTTGTAATTATTTGACCACTACAATGAAATTGTGAATGAAACATTACATACACTGAAGGTCTGTTGTGCAAAGTTTGCAAAGAAAACTGTCATTATTATTTCCAAAGCTGCAGTTTTTGACAAATACAACAAAGAAAAAATAAGACAAGATAATCCTTTATTACTCCCCATGTCAGGGGAAATTTTCCGGGGAAATCTTCTAACGACTGCATTATAATATATTGTACACCATCTACTGATTGTTAGACTATTAGTTGCAGTCGTAAACATAATCTTTTTAATTCTTTTGACTTAAATCAGCATTAGAGAGGCCTTAATTAGGTAGGATGAAGTGCAGTCACATTTCATATATGAACTACATAAATAATACAACATTATTAGCATTATTTTTAAACATAGTCAGTAAAGCTCACGTTAGGAGTTTGTAGGAAAAAAAATCACAAAGATCAGTATCTTAAAAATATTGATCTTTGTACTTAAAAGGGGGATAAAAAATAATTTATTAAATTTATTAAATGAAATAAGTAACTGTGAAGAATAAGGACAAATAAAAGAAATTTTAACAAGCAAAATAAAGCAAAATATGATTAAAAGTGGGGTAGAAAAAGAAATTTTTGCAGTTTAAAAATTTAATTAATCGAAATAAGAAAAAAGAATTTAAGAATTAAAAAATTAAATGGATAAAAATAAAAAGTAATTTATTAAATCCGATAAATAATAGTGGAAAATAAGGACAAATAAAACAATTTTGAACAAGTAAAATAAAGCAAAATACGATTAAAGTGGGGTAGAATAAGAAATTTCTGCAATATAAAAATTTAATTAATCGAAGTCAGAAAAAAATGAATAGTGTAGAATCAGATACAGTGAAAATGATCATTAAAAAAATTGAAAAAATAAATTAAAAAAACGTGAGATAAGACGGATGAACGTGCAGTCATCGGCTAGTCTTGACCACAGCCACTGACCTGACACTTCCGGCCCCACAGATAGTACAGTGCGGCCGTGAGGGAGCAGATGAACACCGTGTAAGGCCTGGAAACACACTCCCAGTATGTTCTCCACAGCTCCACGTGGGATAAATAATACATGGCTGTGACCTGAGTGTCTGCAGCGCTTAGCTAACCCGGGTGACTCGACACAACGGAACAGGGAACTGACAGAGATACGACAGTGTGTTAAATTAGCCCGACAACCTGCCTTCATCACCACCAGCTAACGCTGACGGTGTTTTTACAGCCTCTCCGCTTCCTCGGCCGCTCCCACATCAGCTACTGAAGCCGGTATCCACCTGCGGCCTCTTGGTGTCTTCTCCGCCGCCGCCGCCGCTTCCTCTTTAACCGAACCGCAACTGCAATGTCAAAATCCGCTTCCTGTCATGATTCCGCCTACAAATATGGAGGTCAAAGCACACGCATGCGCTCAAAGTCTATTTCCGTCTTCTTGTTTCTTAGCAACCAGCGCTGGCAATACAAGCGCCATTTTCTGCTCAGTGGCTCCGGTGTGACACTGCACATAAAAGACGCTCATTTCTTTTAAAAAAAAAAAAAAAAAAAAAATCCCAAAAGAATGTTAACCCTCCTGCTGTCTTCATTTATGGGCACCAAAATATTGTTCCTTTTTCTGACAAAAAAATCAAAAAATTCGGAAAAAAAATTCCCAAAATTTCTGAAAATTTGCAAAAACTTCAGGAAGAAACTTCCAATAATTCCTTAAAAGTTTCCCTTAAAAGTTTGAGAAAAAAAAATCATATATATATATATATATATATATATATATATATGTATATATATATATATATATATATGTATATATATATATATAAAAACTATGTAAAACTTCTAATATTTTCTTTAAGAACATTCATAAAAAAAATTGCTGAATATTTGTAAAGAAACATTTTTTTTACATTTCTTTTTTCCCACTAAAAAAATGTTTAAAAATCTCCCAAAAATGTTAAAAAGTTTTCACTGTGAAAATATATATTTTTTTCTGCATTTTCAACCTTTAAGATGGGTCAATATGACCCACAGGACAACACGAGGGTTATTTAAAAGAGTAAAAAATAAAATACTTATAATGTTTTAATGTATTTGCTCCTTTGTTTTGTGTGTGTTTAACTGCTGTAATTACTATGAATAGGGTTGACTGGGGTAAGAAGCTACCCAGCATATTTCCTTTCCTAGTCAGTTTTAATTTCTTTTTTCCTGGATAATACTAATCTTTACATAGTATTGAAATCATTTTACTGCTCTGAGGAAAACAAACAAAGTGAGTTTGAGGTAAAACGATGCAATATTCTAAGTGTACAGTATAGGCCCCTGTGGCTATTTATTTAAAAAATGCATATACAAACTTTTTTCTTAGTTTATCTATTAATTTTAACAGAAATTACCAAAACATGTTCTGTATCAAGTGAAAGTGTAAAATATGACAGTAGTATAGTCGCTAACCAGCAGTAAAAATTTATTTTTATCTGTCAAAAAGGCTAACTAGCATACTAAGCTAATAATGTTATGCTATACAGTATTAGCTTGCTTTAGTACTAGCCATTTAGCTTGAATTTAACATTACCACTGGCTCAACATACCAGCTGATTTGACGTTATTATTATATCTTGATAATAAAGTCATCATTTTTGCCCCAGGCCCTTCAATTATAAATTAATTGGCAATAGTCAAATCGTTTTTTAAAAAAGTCAAACAGAATTTCTGTATGTGTTATCTAGGATTCAGGTTGCAGTTAAAGTCAGAGCAATATTAAAATCAAGAATGTAGTTATTTCAAGCATAAGTGAGAAGTTTGTATACTTGTGAGGTTAGATTTTCCCCAATACATTACAATGCAATAATACAATACAAGGCTCCCCTCTGTTACAATTTAAGTACCTTCTAAATATGTTTACTTAAGCATATTGCTTGTGTACAGAATGTATTAATATTTTTAAAAAGCTAAAGACGTTGTTCTTAAGGGGGGCATCTTTCCCAGGTCTACCCTAATATTAATAAATGTTTTTTATATAGCACCTTTCTAAATCCAACTTAGAAAGTGCTTCACAATGAAAGCATATAATAAAAGTAGTAAAAACTGACCTTAACATATAACCAAGATAAAATAATTCAAATAAATTCAATACATCAATTACCGTCTGTTAAGAAAGGCAAACATTAAATGTAAGTTGTGAGAACAGATTAGCAAGGTGACAGAAATGAAAAATGTAGACGCTTTGTAAAAGTAGAATTTATAGTAGAGCTTCTCTATTGGATTGCATTAAATTTTAAACTAGTGAATGTTTATGGAGGGTCTAGATGGAAAAATGCTGCAGCTAAATATCGTCAGGTAGACACGGTATTTATTTAACCCATGTTAAAGACTGAACAACATTAATAGCCTCTTAACTCAGGCTCTTTATTGATCGTCAGGATATGTGTGCTGCACGTGTGTTATCTGACCAAACTCCTAACTCCTTCACATTAGCTCTGATGAAACACAAATATGTGTTTATCATGACTCAAAGGGTATCAAGATTCACATACGGTCACTGAAAAATGTCACAGTAACCCTTTACCTTTTACCTACTAATCCAAAGTTTGACCGAACCATTAATAATGAATCTATCAAACAAGTGAGTAACGTTAAATAGTTGGGCGTTATTATCCATCATATATTATCTTGGGACAAACAAATACAGAGAATAGTAACTACAATTGGAATATTTTGTCTGTGATTGGGATATGTGCCAAATATCTTACACCACAAACCACAAGTAATTCAAGCTTTGGTTTTATCGCACATGAACTACAGTCCAATTGTTTGGTCCAATTCCTCACTAGGGAACATCAGAAAACTGTAACTGGTACAGAATAAATCAGGACGTGTTGCTCTTTACTGTGGAATTAGGGTGAATGATTGTAAAATGTATGACAGTCTCCACTGGCTAGATGTGAAAAATAGATTGTTGTACTTGCTGATGGTGTTCGTTAGGAATATAATCACAACAAAAATGCCAGATGTTTTGTATCATAAATTGTCTTTAAGTACAGAAATACACAATTATTCAACAAGACATGCTGCTGTAAATTGCTTTAATTGATTTGTTGACTGTCTGCTGCCAGGACTCTTTACATCTAGTTATGTGGGGTTCCTGCAACCATCTCCGACTCAATGCCACATTCATCACTTCCGCGCTTGATCTTGAAGAAACCTGCCATAAGAAGACAATAAAGACGCACGTAATTTAACTTTTCCACTCATCATGTGGCAAAATGACCATAAACATCACATGACACTGGTGTGCTTTTTATGTATTCTACAGAACATGTGACCAATAAACATTCTAATTTCTATTCCCGACCCCTCGTCACGTCGTACCTTTGTCTCCCCAGTCAGTGTTCCAGGAGTTTGCAGCCAGCCAGTAGGGCGTCCCGTTGTCCTCCCCCCAGCCCAGGATCTTAATGGCATGACCGCCCAGCATGTCTCCAGTCACATGCTGATACACACCTAGTACAGTGACACAAAGCTCAGTCACTTACAACACAACAGTAGTTTTTTTTAACCATATTTAACACATTTACTGCAGCCATTCTAAAGCAAGATTTGACGGCCAACTGCCAAAAACTGCTGCAGTTTATACACTTTTGGACAACTGATGCAAACCTTAGGCTCCAAAATGAATGTGGGAGGGAAAAAAGGTTAGATATTGTCTATTGTGATGTGACTAAGCAGACAAGTTGTTCCCATCTACAATATTTACCCAAAGATCAGAGAGAATCCTCAGAACTGATGCTGGCATTGCTTGTATGTACTGCTGCTCTGTTGGTGTCACTTCTTCTGATCAACCTTACACACAACCTACACTACTGTTCAAAAGTTTGGGCTCACCCAGACAGTTTCATGTTTTCCATGAAAACTCACACTTTTATTCATGTACTAACATAACTACACAAGGGTTTCCTAATCATCAATTAGCCTTTCAACACCATTAGCTAACACAATGTAGCATTAGAACACAGGAGTGATGGTTGCTGGAAATGTTCCTCTGTACCTCTATGGAGATATTCCATTAAAAATCAGCTGTTTCCAGCTAGAATAGTCATTTACCACATTAACAATGTCTACACTGGATTTCTGATTCATTTAATATTATCTTAATTGAAAAAAATGCTTTTCTTTCAAAAATAAGGACATTTCAAAGTGACCCTGAACTTTTGAACGGTAGTGTATGTTTACTGATTTTTCTTTAATTTCTTTTTTTGTGTGTGTGTGAAATATTGAATTAGTATCTCTTCAGGCCTGCCTTAATTCTTCAAAATAAACTATCTGGGAAGGACAAAACATTTTGTTTGTGTGCGAAACATTGCTGCATTATCACATTAAAGACAAGCATGGTGTAACTTGGGCCAAAAACCTAACTGTGAAGTGACGCTAATGTGCTTCAAATGTAGGCGATAATCTAACAAACAAGCTTTGGATATAGGTCAGCACTAATGCAACATATAAGCAGTTTGTAGTTAATGTGCTTACAAAGATTTAACATGAATGCACAATGCAGGTTGTTGTTTCCAGATGTGTGTATGTAGGTGAGAGGTATGTGTTAATGCAGTTCATATAGTGCAGAATTTAAAGCTCACCAGTCTTGTACAGCAGAAAATCTGCATATACGCTGAAAGCTGCCTCCACAGGCCCGTTCTTGTACAGCTCAGTCATGATCTGCTCCTGCTGGGACGGGATGCTGTATGTACGCCTGCCTGAAGGGGGAGACACAGGAAACATTAAGGATAGGAGAAGGAACAGTAGGCCATCCATCCATCCATCCATCCATCCATCCATTATCTATACACCGCCTAATCCTCATCGGGGTTGTGGGGGGCTGGAGTCTATCCCAACTGACAGGGTGAAGACAGGGGACGCCCTGGACAGGTCACCAGTCTATCACAGGGCTACATTTAGAGACAAACAATCACACTCGCATTCACACCTATGGATAAGTTAGAGTCACCAATTAACCTCAGCATGGTTTTGGACTGTGGGAGGAAGCTGGAGAACCCAGAGAAAACCCACACATGGAGACTCCATGCAGAAAGATCCTCTGAAGGCCAGGATCTTCTAGCTGCAAAACAAAAGTGCTAACCACCAAGCCCCAGAACAACAGGTGTGAAAGAAACAGTTTTTTAGACATCTATACCATAGTGTTTGTCCTTCGGATATGACAGCGAGTATCCATCAATGCACTGCATCACACACTTGGGAGTCTCCCCGATGCTCCCACAGGGAGGACGAGTTCCATTCACATGGTGTTCACAGGCAGGGATGGTGTAGGGTCGGCAGCCTGTAACAAACAGTCCACACAGGTCAACACAAGTCTAGATTTTCGTTTCATTTCTTTATTCATTTGGACAGGACAGTGCATAGAAATGAACATAAAATCTCATAATAGTTTATACGAGGTTGCAGTAAATAAGCCGGATTTAGCACAAGGCTAATTCCATCCGTTGTCCCAAACATAAAAGAAAAACATATACGGTTACAGACATACAAATAACAAAGACAATAATGATGACTTAATTGTGGCTGGGTTAAACCTACCCTAAAGTGCTATTATTTTACTCTAAAGCGCTTATAGTAAAAGTGCCTGATTTTCTCTGATGTTTACAAGGTTGATTGTTAATCAGCGATGCCTGATACTGTCTCTGAAAACTGACAAAGGTGGAGCATTCTCTCATAGCTGTAGGTAAAAAATTCCAGTTTGTGCAACCTTTAATAGATAAGGCATTCTGTGCAAAGGAGGACTTTCTAAATTTTACTTCACAGTCACCCCCTGATGGCTGACCTTGTACTAGTAATACCATTTTTCTTTTTGATAAAATCCCCCAGGGGTGGTGGGGCCATCCCATTCACAGACTTACAGATGAAACAAGCACTTTTAAATCATTTGAAATTCTCAAGGCTTAGGAATCAATATTTCTTTAAGATTGCACATTGATGAAATGACTTTTTGTCAAACACCTTGATGGCTTTTTTATAAAGCTGTTCAATGGGTTTTAGAGCAATTTCAGTCGCACACAAACAGCACGATCCACCTCACATGTGTGATGAACTTACCCACTCCAGAGTTGTACAAGCCTCCTGTCACCAGCCCTTTGGTTGCCCAGTAGTCCCAGGCTTCAGACGGATAACCACCAAAACAGCTACAGCCACAAGAAATGGGACAATGTACACCGAGTGTTATTTATTGGCTCTTTAAATGGGTTTTCTGGTGATTTAATATTGCATCTGTATACATTTGTGGAACTGACAAGAGACAGATTAAAAACATGGTCAATATCTTTTGTTGTTTGTTTAAAGACACTGACATGCAGTATAATACAATTTCATGCAACTCAGTAGTTTCTTTCCTGCCTCCCACTTCTTCCAAATCCTCTTTGGCAATTATATATTTAATAAAAAAATACAAGCCCCAACAAGCTGCGATAAGAGTGGTCTTTTTCTGCCACATTAAGTGAGCGTCATGTGTAGAATTGCCCCTTTAAACATGTACATTGATTATTACTTTTGTCACAGTCACACTCACCCCATGCCACAATCATCACAGCAGGTGAGCAGATCTTCAGCAGAGATCTCCACAGAGATCTTACCACCAGTCTGGATACACATCCTGTCAGATATTGCCTCAGCTGCCCCGAAGGCCTGTGGGAAACGGAAAATTGAAAAATGCTCTTAGAAGATGGTAGCTGGTTCTGAAAGGACGAGTCTTTTGGTTCACCTTTAGCCACCTTTACACAGTAATGATTCTGTTAGGGCCAAAAGAATTCATGATAATAGTGTTGTGATATCGCTGGAAATGTTGGGGGGAGAAAGAATGCCGTTGGTGAAGTCAGTCTGAAACCATAACTGTACTGCATGTTGTTCCTCTGCTGGAGTTATTAGCACTGATTTATATTCAATAATATCATATGTGTGCACACACCTAAACATTATATTTCAATTTTATTTTATTTATATAGCGCCAAATACCATTCAAATTGTCTCAAGAGGCTTTACAGAACCCATCTACCTTAAGCCTTAATGCCTTAACCCCCAGAGCAAGCCCTAAGTGGCAAGAAAAAACTCCCTTTTAACAGGAAGAAACCTTGGGCAGAACCCGGCTCATATGGGGGGACCTATCTACTGCTGGGGTTCCACACTCTCCATATCCAAATCTTATTGAGCATCTGACTGATTGGTATATCTATCAATTGAAAATTTCATTTTTCAGGTGCGGGCTGCACAGTGGTTCTGTGGTTAGCACTTTCGCCTTGCAGCTAGAAGATCCCTCGGCTTTCCCGGGATCTTTCTGCATGGAGTTTGCATGTTCTACCTGTGCATGTGTGGGTTTTCTCTGGGTTCTCTGGCTTCCTCCCACTGTTGAAAAACATGCTGAGATTAATTGGTAGGTCTAAACTGTCCATAGGTGTGAATGTGAGTGTGATTGTTTGTCTCTGTATGGTCAGGTGACCTGTCCAGGGTGTTTCCTGTCTTCACCCTCAGTCAGCTGGGACAGACTCCAGCCCCCCTGTGACTCCAATGAGGATTAAGCGGTGTATAGATAATGGATGGATTTTTCAGGTGTAACATTCTAATTACATGTGCAACATTTCATTTCATATCACGCGTGGTATCACTTATTACTTATTATTAAAATGTAATATCTTCAACATCGTTATCGGGGTTTTCTTTTGCCTATCATGAAAACCGATAAAATAATGCATTGGAAAGCCTTGTTGCATTTGAGAATGCATCCAATGGGGCATCACAATAAAATTAGGCATGATGTGTTAATTCCAGGACAGGAGATATGTGATGTTACCTAAAATTAGTTAAATAACCCACATATATTGGTATCGGTTGATATTGGAATCAGAAATTGAGAGATGGACGGTATCGGCATATTGGTTGTTGGAAAAAAAGCCAATATCGGACATCCCTACTTATTACCTCAGTACTGCTGCCAGCATTACTTTATACTTGTCAATTCTAGTCTTATGTTAGCTCACTTATTTTACTTTCAGTAAATAATCATACTTAAATCCTATTATGTTTTTATAAGCACTGCATTTCTTATTTTATGTAATTTATTTTTTTCTGAGCAATATCTGGTAGAATTTTCTTAGGGATTACTCAAGTTTTATCTTATCGTATCTGCTTGATTGTCGGCTGTTTGTTGTGTCTCACCCAGCAGGATCCACAGGAGCCCTGGTCTCTGATCTGCTGGATCGTGGGACAGTTGGGCCACTGCTTCCGAGCGTCGAAGCTGTCAGGAAGCCTTATTCCTTCAATGTTATGGGCCCTAAACAAGAGCGGGACGGTCACTGACACACTGCAGATAAGGTGAACCTGCTGACTGTCACCTGTTTGGACATGTGATGAGCTGCACACACACACACACACACACACACACACACACACACACACACACACACACCCTCATACGTGGCGTTTAAACTTACAGCTCTGGCCGCTTGGGTCCATTCAGGAAGGTGCCACACAGTCCCTTCACATAGCTGATATCAACATTCTGGAAGTTCTTCCCAGCCTGAAGACCAAACAGTGGAGTTCAATAAGAGCAGAGAAGTCACTGCATCCAAGACCACCGCTTTGTGTCTGTTACCAGCTGCCACAAATAATAAAAAGTCCTGAAAAAGACATGGAAAAGTCTCACCGTCCAGGTGGTGTTGGCCTTGTTGATGAAGTCCACCATCTCCGAGGAGAGAAGAGGAAGCTGAGGGCGTCCCCAGGCGATGGAGACCGTCACCACGACGCTGACGAGGAACAGCAGACGCATCCTACAAAACAGACATCAGGGAGAAAACACCATAAAATGATCACGCAGAAAGTCCATCACAACATAAGGGAGAGAGTTCTGTTTCATGGGACTTCATCAGCACCGCAAGGCGACAAAAGTGTGATTCAGGGCAGGATTTTCTTCATTACACTGAGCAGTTACTCCAGTTATTTTAGCCTACAGTTCCACGCTGTAATGATTCTCATTTATATTACAGAGTAGGTTAAAATAAGCACAGTGCTCTTACAAATGTGTTTCTTTTATAATTCGACAGATAAATGCACAAAAACAAAGTAAAAAACAAAGCGCCCACAAGGAAAGAAGTTCAAATTGTCTGTAAATACCACAATAATATCACCATCATCAATTCTTTTGGCCTCGTATAGTGAAAATCTGACACATAATGTACTTCTTATTTATTAGCAGCCAACTCTGTGCTGTTTAGATACAGCCGTGAAGTGGAACTTTGTCCAGTATTGCTTTTTAAAATCAGATGTTTCACATATGACAACAGCCTGGATTAAAAGATGGAAAATAATTCTTATTAAAGCCACATCTTCCCATGCAATAACTGATTATAAGCGCCTAAATCTGTTTCATTAAAGTCACTACATCAAGCGACCAAATATGTTTTCAAATCTACTAAAGGAATCATGATTTCACTCCAATGTAATGTGTTCTAATCAACTCAAACATAAAGATATTATGAACACCAAGATTTTAAATTGAGTAACTTAAACAAATAAAAGAAAAACAATCTCCCAAATCCAGACTTTTACCTGTGCTGCTGTTGAACAGACCTTCTTCTTTGAGGCAACTCTTTTCTCTCACCTAACAAAGCTTTCTTCACTGCTCTTTTTAACAAGACACAAGTTATGTAGTCACATGTCTGCGTAATAAATGGACTGTCAGTATATGTCTCATGTGACTGGAAAAGTGTCATTAAAAAGGTAGACAGGGCGTCCAGGTAGTTCAACTAGTTGACCCATAAACAGAGGCTATAGTCCCAGATGCAGAGGCCTGGATTTGATTCCAGATCACAGGCCCCGTCTGCCTCTCTACTAAGCTTTCTAATAAAGGCCAAAAAAAAAAGCTGATAGGTGCTCTTAAAATTACGATCTGGCAACGAAAATATGCAGGATCACTCACTGTCCTACTGCTTTTATGAAAATCATCTTACTTGATCTTTGATTTATATAATAAATATGAACTTTCTCTACACCAGGGGTGTCAAACATGTAGCCCGCGGGCCAAAACCGGCCCACCATAGGGTCCAATCTGGCCCGCAGGATGACTTTGTAAAGTGTAAAAATTACAGAGAAGACATTAACTGCAGATTGTAAATTTGTAAAACTATAAATTTAAAATAATTTCTAGATGTAGACAAGTTGTTTGGATCATAAAGTAAAATACCAGATTGTTCTTTGTCATTTTGTGGCTCATTTTTGTAATATTTTTCCTTGTGTTTGTTTGTCTTTTTTGGTCTGACTTTTGTTGCTTGTCTCATGTTTTTGTCATTTTCTCATTTCTGTTATTTTGTGTTTCCTTTGTCTCATTTGTGTCATTGTATATTTTTTGTTGTTTTGTTTTCTTGCATTGTCATTTTTTGTCATTTTTGTTGTTGTTGCTCTTTTTTTGTCTTGCTTGTGTCGTTTGTCCATTTTTTTGTCATTTTGTTTCTTGCTTTTGTCGTTTTGAGTATCACTTTTGTAATATTTTGCCTTGTTTTTGTTGTTTTTTGTCGTTTTGATCATAAAGTAAAAGACTACATGTTCAGTTCCAGATGCCTAAATGTTTTGTACCTTTGTAGACACTGTGATCTGTAAGTTGTAATGCGTAAACAGTGATATTGTTGAAATTGAACTTAATTTTCTTCAGAAATTTCAGGTTGTTCATAAAGTTTTGTTAAAAAAAACAACTCCTTAAATGCAAACATTTTCAGAATGTACTTTTTTGCACTAAAACCAAGGAAAAATTTGGAGTTGTTGTTATTTATAGGTTTTTATGCTGTGATTTTACTGGTACGGTCCACTTGACATCAAACTGTCCTGAATGAAGCCCCTGAACTAGAATGAATTTGACACCCCTGCCCTACATGAACTAAAAACCAAAGCACATTACACGAACCCTGAACTTTCTGCTGTAAACATAAAAGAATATCATTTTACAGTCCACAGTCTATAAAATCATTCACTTTAATACACATTATAATGCTGTAAAACAAAACGTGACTGGTGCCGACACTCAGGTTAGATTCTTTCACATCTTTATTTGTTCAAATATGTACAAATCAAAATGTCACATTACATAGCAATGTTTGTAGCTCTCCTTTGGTTCTGTACAAGGTTACTCTGCGCTAGCCTTTCTACTCACCAAAGCTGCATTAAGGACACTTAGCTAGCAGTCTCAGAATGCATCTCTTGCTGATACCAAAAGTATCAAGAATTCCATTTGTCCAGTATTTCCTTATTCATTTAAACAGTCCACGTCGAGTAAAACTAACCTGCTATTGCACACTATTGTTTTTCTCATGAATTTAAAAGAGAGTTGAAACTGAAGTGAGTAAAGTGCTGAAACAAATCCACGTCATCTACACTAAGATACAGCGCAAAAGCTGCAAAGTGCACTGATTTAAGTGTTTCTCCTACAGAAACATAATAAGTGGAACATGAAGCTAGCTTTGATCTGACATGAGAAATAGGGAAACTGAGGTTTGAGACAAAATGAAAGAGAAGCTTAAAGAAGTTTGGTGACTGTGTTCCACCAAAATCCTAAAACGTGCATCGTCATGTGTTGTGCCTTTCAGCATTTCAGCCACTTTTAAACTATAATCGAATAGTCAAATATGCTGAATTACTCCCTCCGATTTAAATAATGGGTCAAAACAAAAAGGAAGGAAAACAGAACCAACATAAACATGAACTGACAAAAAAAAAAAAACAAAAAAAAAACACCCTGAACGGTTTTAGTGTCTCATTGACGCTGGTGAATTAAACCACACTGTGTGTAAACAGTTTCTCCAGACAGAGGATGTACTACCACAACATCACTATCAAATAACGTAACAAGACGACTCCGTTACCAGGACAACACCACAGTCTGACAAGTCCCTGGTCCTGTAGCAGACACAATGAAACAGCAAATAGGGAACAGGCTCCTCTAGTCAAAGGAGAACCCGACCTCCAGAGGGGGCAAAGGGGGGCTTCGTTAGTCTATATGCCCCAGGAGAGGTGAGGGTGGCTGGGGTTCACTGTCCCTTCATGTCGCCGGTGCCCTGCGCCTGAGCTGCGGTGGTGCTGAGGTACTGCCAGCTGAGGGCGGCTAGCAGCATGGCAGCGGACAGGTACATGGGAGAAAGGTGGTGAGTCCTGGAGGGCAGGCTGGACTGGGACAGCGCCGACTTCTCTCGGATCACGGCCAGGATGTGCAGGGTCTTGTCCCGCGACGGGTCGGCGAGGGAGACCTTCTGTAGAATCTGCAGACGGGGAAAGCAAGACGGCTCAGTGCACCAGTGTGGTGGTAAAGAAGAGAAACACAGTGGTCCCTCGTCTATCATGGGGGTTACGTTCCAGAACCCCCCCTCCGCGACAGACGAAAATCCACGAAGTGGCAACCATATCTATTATTTATAGATATTTTAAGTCTTTATAAACCCTCCCCACACTCTTACAAACCTTTCCCACACTCCTATAAACACTTGATATGCTCTTGAACACTTTCTACACTCTTACACCTCCATAATTTTAACAGCATACAGGGAGTCTTTGACTTGCGTCGGAGTTCTGTTTCTACAGATTGATGTAAGTCGATTTTTGCTGTAAGTCGGAACTCCAGAGAAAATGTAAACAAAGATGTTGCATGCAGCATGATATTGATCAAGTCTTCATAAAAGTCATGAATATCAATGACTTTCATGCATGTATGAGTCATTTTACAAGAAAAAAACTGAATATGTTCCACTATTTTCACAACTTGATCTAATAATGCTGATGTTTGTCGATGTTTCGTCCTGTTCCAAGCGTTTTATTAAATCCAATTTCACTTCCATGGTGTGTTGCCCTGAAGGCAGAATATCGATGTACTTTTATTTTTGAAAAAGCCTTTATTTTGAAGTTGTCTGTTGACAGTTGTCACTTCCTCTCCACTATTTTGATGTTAAACTTTATACACGTGTGCTTTTCTGGATGCATGGTTCTCTGTTTTGTAAACGTCACAGAGGCAATGTCTTAAGTAATTAACTTCATTTTTGGACTTGCTGGTCAAGTTAAAAGGATTTTATTACATATATTTATGTTATTTTATTCTGTTTTTGTTGCAGTTTTCACTCTGTAATGTGCATCAAGAGCCACAGTAAAGAAGTCAAGTTTGCTACGACTCACGATTCATTTTGAGTTTAACTACTTGGACAGCTGCAGCTTTTACGTTGCAGTGAAGACAGTTAAAGGTATTATTATTATTATTATTATTATTATTATTATTATCATTATTATTATTATTATTATTATAGCACACATGGAGATGGCTTTCCTTTTCTTCAAAGCATCAGAAGAGTCTGACTTATGCTTGGGAGCCACAATGAAGGGCAAAAAGTTAGAATGTAGCACAACCCAAGGTGGCGTACAACTGGAGAATGTAAACAAAGCCGTCTTATAGCGCTGCATGACGATGTATTCATCCGCTCCACTCGTCAACTAGTTCCACGTAACCAGTTCCAACCTAACGATAAAACACCACAGGCCGAGGACCCCTGTATAAAATCCTACATGGGTACTCACCAGTGAATATACTACAGCTTAAATGATGAAGATGATGATGAATTAGCTGTGCAGTACTGATGATGATGAGATGAATGTACTGCACAGTGAGAATGGACAAGGCCAGATGCTGAACGCTGCTATTCACAGGAGACAGGAGACTGATGCGATGGTCACTGAGCCAATCAGAGCCCAGCGCTGCACGCTACGCACTTCATTTTGATTTAACAGTCTTTTAATATGCTTCAATTACTATTTTTTATGTATTTTTTTATATTGTTTTAATTTTTTTAGGCTAGAAAATACTTATTTTACCGCACAATAATTAAAACAATAGATATATAAAAAATACTTACATACTGCAAAATCCTGCAATATAGTGAAAAATCCGCGATACCAAATACTATTTAAAAATCCGTGAGACAGTGAGACTGCGATACAGCGAGGGACCGCTGTACGACCAGTAAACACACCCACCTCCTGGCTGTACTGGCTGATGATCATCTGCACGGCCCTCATGTTGGTGGCTTCCATCATCAGAGTCACAGCTTGTCCCTTTCTGATCTTCACCACTCCCTGGAACACCATGGGGTTGTTGTAGCACGTCGACAGGGTAGCTATTGCCATCACCTGGACAAGAGAGGAACGACACCTCGTCAGGTGGAAGAAATTACAGCAACCTGTTGGTTATTTAGGGCTGCACAGTGATTGGTGGTTAGAACTGTCGCCTTGAAGCTAGAAGATCCCCCAGTTAGCGTCTTTCTGCATGGAGTTTCCATGTTCTCCCTGTACATGTGTGGGTTTTCTCCAGGTTCTCCAGCTTCCTCCCTCAGTCCAAAAACATGCTGAGGTTAATTGGTGATTCTGAAATGTCCGTAGGTGTATAGATAATGAATGGATAGATGTTGGTTATTTGATCAGTTTTCAGAATTTATTCATCATTTGAGGCATTTTCTTCAATCAAAACTGCAAAACATCAGCTGGGTCAATATATAATTGAGGGACTTTCGAAGTCCATCGGATATATCTTGCATACATTTTTACTAAAAGTAAAAAAAAAAACAATGTAATAACACATTTTTATGTTCATTATGATCATGTCTTTACAAATACCACAATTATTTATTATGGAAACAATCACGTATTAATAAAAAAATGACTGGCTATTACTAAAATGTCAACTAAATAACCGTCCAAATTTAAAATAAGCTTATTCAAACACTGTTTTGATTGTGTTCTTTTTATTAAGCTGAGATAATCATGACAGATGTTTATTTTTTGGCAATATATCAAATTTTATATGGAAAATAACAAATTGTATCTGTGTCCAAGAAATCACTTTCAACTAAGTTCCCCATTCCAAAAACACCTCTCAAGGAAGTGTGTTAATTCCAGATCACATGACCTGCTCCACATGATGTCATTTCCTCCTGAAGAAAAGTCTGGCAAGACTCCAAGGCTTTATGACTTATTTAATATAATGTAGTGTGTGAGTCAAGTGTCAACAAGTTTGCTACAATATCTTTATAAATAACTTTCAAATTTTTTCAATTGTATATACATAATATTTAGAAAAATATTTCTGTAAAAATGCCATGTGCTGTTTGGTTGTAGGCTGCCATTTTGATTTTAGGCTTAAAAACAGCAAAAATGTCAACTATGATACAAGAAGTCCCGCAATTACATATTGACCCAGCTGGATTTCTCTTCTTTATAAAGTTGGGAATTAAATATTTTTTGGTTTAAGGCATCTTTGGACTCTGAGAAATTGACCACACAAATAATTAATATAGAAAACATCCAACACATTCACTTACATTAAAAACAACACAGCTTTGTAAGTAATGTCCATGGTAAGTCTGTACAAAACGGTGAGAATTTTCTTAATCTAAAATTAAAGCATCCTTTGAGCCTGAGGCTATTTTCAGGTTAATGTCTTCATCTTGATCATTATAAAGTCTGGTCATGTTGTTTTATACTCAGAACACTCTAGGCTACCTACATTTTTCCCTCATTTGACATGATATATTCAAGGTTTTTAGTCTTTACATCAAGGATGATAATATTTCTTAAGTGGAAATTGTGTTTTTGTATATCTTACCACCAAATGCAGGCAGTACAGACATTTCCTGAATTGTGTCAGGAACATATTGGAGATAATTCAGAAATTTGCTGTAATCTCCAACAGGATAACTTTGGCACACAGAGAAGCAACTAGAAATACCGGGGCGGGTAGGTTGGGCTGTTTGTTTTGATATGTGGTAGGTCTCTGATATGATAAGGACTTTATGACTTCTTTAACTGACATGTAGGAGTGTGAACACGGCTGAAGACATCAGATAAAAGATATTATTTTGCAGAAGCTTCATCTGTCTTCATATTGTCATTACGTCTGCATGCACAAATATGCTAGAAGTAGAACTACACAGCTCCAGGTCTGCTCTTGCTTATAATAAGACAAGCAACTACAAGAGTAGCTCCTCATTGCAATAAATACTAGAGCGGTTTAACCAAGTAAAGGACGTGAATTTGGACACAAAGTCAGTCTCTGAGGGTTAAACATTCACATAATATGACACGATGTACAGTTCAAAGATCCCATCAAACTAATAAAAATCACCGCATTAATGGAGTTAACAATAAAGCGGTGTTTACCTGTGGAATGGCACAGAAATTGAAGACGCTCTGGTTGCGCAGACGGGACAGGTAGGTGATGACGTCCGGGACGTGTCTCAGAGCGTCGGTGACCAGCAGGTTGAGGCAGGACAGAGCCGACTCCAGCTTCTCAGGATGAGCCAAGTCCTCAAGACGACCCGCAAACTGGCTCCAGGCCTGCAGACACACAAAATACACAAAGTACTGACACAGCATCGCCTGAGGGACGCATGTCAAAGGACTGGTTGTGCTTTTTTACAGAGCCGCAGAATATCAGAACAAGGGTGTAGCATCTACATATTCTGCTGATAAATGTGTAAGTTAACATTGAGGTCCGAGTGCATTTACTGTCTGATACAGCACTGATATCAACACACAATGCAACTGGAACAGCACTCAGACAGCACAGGACTCCGCCAAGGCTGCTCATTCCCCCATACGGCATCGTCAGAAATGCAGCAGTTTTTTTTTTTTTTTTTTTAGAAATGCAGCGTTTGTTTATTAGTTATTGATGATCAGAAATCACAGCTACATAGAATGTGTCCAGTTAATATAGATGTACCCACAAACAAAATGACCTTGCGCTGAGCACAGGGGTGTGTTATGTATGTGTACTTTATGTACGGATACTGTGACCTAAATACAGTGGTGGAAAAAAGTTTTCAGACACATTTAAAATTTTAGACAATCTCAAATATTATCTTGAAATTTTTGTGGAAAAATCTTTTTTATGTTTCAAAAGGTGCAGCTGCATTAGACAGACACAAACAAGTACAAATAATGTATTTTTTTGTTTATATCTTAATTTATTACAAGAAAAATGAACAAAACTAAATGCTACCAAAGTGACCCAAAACTCAAAATTTCTTATTTTATGGAACCAGACAATTTTAAGTTTTGATGGCTGTTTTAGGCTTTGTTTAGTATCATGGCTGTGATTGTACTAAAAGAAATTGCACTTGAAGACCTAAGAGTGATTCCTATTGCAATATTTTACAAATGTCTGGGGTGTCCAAAAACTTTTTTATAAGTCCCAATAAGTCCGTAGCAGTGGATTTATAGTAGGATCACAATCATGTGATCGTCAGCAGGCAGCTGATGTAGTGTTCACTTGTTGTCATGGTTACAGTGACGCCATGCCACTATCTGGCAATGATACAGAAATCTTTAACAAATCTGTGGATCCAGACTATGAGATGCATCACTGCCAAAATCTAATCACTTGGTCCTTGTGTCATTTCTGACCTTCCCTGTAAAGTTCAACCAAATTTGTTAGTCCGTTTTTGAGTAATGTTGCTAACAGACAGACAGACAAACCAACACCAATCATCACATAACTCCGTCACCTTCCTTGGCGGAGCAAAAAAAAAAAAAACAGAGGGGGGAAAGAAAAGGTTATCTAACACCTTGTTATATCCTCCTGAGGCCCAGCCCATTCATTTATGCCCTCTGTACTCCACATTTGTTTTTGATCTGTATCTTTTGACCCATTTCAGTTACCCGATTAAATCCTGATGTGCTCGATAGAGGACATCCTGGCCTTTCCAATGATATCTCATGATTGGGCATAATTTTGTTTTCGTGCTGAAACAAAACAGAAACTGCAGCAAAACATGCTTGCCAGGAAAAGAGAAAAATTAAGTCAAATATTGTTGAGATTGTTAAGATTAAGTCATTGTTTTACCTATGGTAATCACATATTTTCTTCTTTATAAACATGTTGCGGGGGTCAAAGTTCAGATAAACTTTTTGTCAGGAAAAATAATAGCCCCTTTATGAATCTGAACTGTAATGGGCATGAGGACGATTTAATGGGATTAGTTAAGAGCTAGATAGCTTGCTAGTTCTTTGTTTACATTCAAAATACACATTTCTTTGTGGGGTAGTAAACATTTTGAATGTATTTTCTATGTAAAGTAATTAATGTGATAAATAAATAGTTGTTCATAACCTCTTAAATTTGACACTATTGATATTTAATTAAGTTTCTTAATGTTTCATTAGAAGATGGATCATCATATTTAGATGGTTACTACAGTGGACATGCTGTAAAATCTAAAATCAAAGTATTTTCATAAAATTCTGAATTGTGAGTTGTTGTTTTAGCTCCAGGAAATCACAAAAAAAGCTACATTTTGAAAGATTTTTTTCCCCTCGGTTTTCAGGAGGATATATTTCACAATACACACTGGAAATGGAGAACATGACAAGTGTTAGTGTTGGGAAGCTATTGTACTGCACAGCTGAGGCTTCAGGTCAAAACCAGACAAAAAAATGCTGAAGCTACGTACCTCTTGTGGCCAGAAGGCACGTCCCTCCTGCGTGTCCTCCAGATAGTCCCGGATGATGTTGGTCTTCTGCAGGAACAAGCCCATAGAGTTTGAAAGCTCAGTGTCGCGTCCGACTTCAGGATCCTCCAGCTGGGATGCAGAGAAGAGCTGAGACAGACCGATGCCGACCAGACCGGCCACGTAGTGACAATACTGCCCAGAGGACACACAAAGGACATGGCAGCAGCTTTTATAGTTGTGGCATGAATTACAGACACTGGCACATGAACACCCAGTTCCTGTTTGTCTGAAGGGGGAGCAGATCTGTCAGTACACTGATTAAACATTTACACAACACTGCCAGAGTTACAGTCACGCTTCATCAATCTGCTGCACTTTAAGAAATTTCTGCACAGTGTGGCAAGACTTGATAACAATTCAGACACCAGTAGGACTGAAAAGATGATAAAGTAAAACTGTTAAAATGACCCTGAAATGTTGCTGATCAGTGCCAGTGAGTCAACAGTTACTTTATGATTAATATTTGTGGCTTCAGAAGCTCACATAACAGGGGTGGACTGATATTCTGCATTTTTTGATGCATTAGTATAGGTGTTTTGTTTTTTTTTTTGTTGTATTTTAATTACTCTGCCAAGGAATGCAGCAGAGTTATGTGACGATCGGCATTGGCTTGTCAGTCTGCCTGTCAGCAACATTACTCAAAAGCAGAATAACAGATTTTCAGGGAAGGTCAGAAATGACACAAGGACCAAGTGATGACAGTCTTGGCTGAGCACTGCACTCTCTGAGTGCTTTTCTTGTTCATTAGAAAATGTATTAATTAAAACTGCGCTACTTTGGCACTGAAGCAGCCCTTCTTTTCTCTTAATTAAACATATGTAAAACAAAGGCACTGCAAGGATGTTTTATGTTGGAGTTTGCATTATCCTAAGTATTGACCCCCAATTTTTATTTTTATTTCTGCACATGTACAGCATAGCGACTCATTTTCAGTTTTCTTGTTTTACTAATATTCAGCCCTGAAAAAAGAAACAAACACATTTTACATTGAAGATATGAGTATGAGAGGAGAAGATTGCTGCGCGATGAAGACATCAAAAGGGCAGAGAAATGGCACTTGTTGTCCAAGTTTAACCAGACGGCATCAGACCCACCTACCCCAGAGCAAGTACCTTTTTCTCCCTTGAAAACAGCTCTAAAGAAGTGCTACAGGGGATGTTCTTGGTGTCAGAACCTGCACAAAAAGTGCAGGTTGCCCCAAAACAATCAAGAAGTTCATCACAGTCTGTTGCCGGGGCTACAAGCAAATCATGAAACATTTTCTTCAAAGCCAAAAACTCATAAGATTAAGCGGTAGCCTTTAGTATTCTAATGTGTTGCCTCTATAGTGGGAGTTTCTATCAAACCTCTACTCTGATTGGACAGTACATTATCTATTGTAAAAAGCTCTGGAGTTTGGGATTTTTAATTTTTTTTTTTTAGTTGATCAGGGACCATGCAATTAACACAGAAAACGTCTGATGTCTTGCATATAGAGTGTATAGCGTTAAGCTAATTTTCAACTTACCTGGTCCCACTCCTTCATGGATCCCACTTTCTTCTCCAGGAATTCAGCCATTCCCACGCCCATCTGGTGGCAGATATCTGAGATGACGTCTCTGTATTCCTGAGCGAGGTTTCTGAACTCCAGCGATATCTGGATTCAAAGGACGCATGAAGGTTAGAACTATCACAGCCAAAGTTTTTATTTTGTAAATTCAACCTTAAATTAAGCATTAAAAGCCCCTTGTATCCCCCTAGGTCTCTACTACGAACCACCGTGTGGTGCTACTGACCGTGGGGAAATCCTCCAGAACCTGCCGGTCTTTCTCCTGGCTCTCGGTGAAGCACCACTCATCCTGGTACAGGTAGGTGTGGAAGTCGTTCAGCATCGGCACCTTCTTGTCCAGAGGGATGCTCATGTCGTCCTCCACTGTGTCCAGCGCCCTCAGCACCAGGTAGAAAATACAAACTGCATGTCTGGAACACAAAGAGACAAGAATCCGACTGAAAAACCGCCTCGTCACTGAATTACAAACCGACAGAAATAGTGCCGAGCAGACGAGGTCGGTCTATATTTGGAGGATTCCCTTTGACAGAGGATATATAAAGTTCACACACAGTCTCTGAAGACGCATGGCAACAAACAGCTGTCATTTCTGCGGACAGTGGGTTTAAATTAGACAGGTGGTTCCAGCAAAATTTGCTGGATTTTGGTTGATTTTTATGTGAATATTCTTCAAGAAAATATTAGAAGTTTAATTGATATATATGTAATCACTTTAGATATTTTTAGGATTTTTTTGAAGATTTTTACTAATTTTTTGAAAATATTTACAAGAATTTTCTTGCCAAATTTGGGGGATTTTTGAAAATAAAACTTTTAAGGAAAACTTTAAAGGAATTATTGGAATTTTCTTCCTGAAGGTTTTGCAAATTTTCAGAAATTTGGGGGATTTTTTTGCTGAATTTTGGGATTTTTTTCAGACAAGGAAACAATATTTTTTGGTGCCTGTAAATGAAGACAACAGGAGGATTAAAACCTTGATGCCTCTTTTAACAGACACAGACCAGTCATTTAAAAACATGATAAAGTTTCACATGAAATCCAAAAGCCAAGGGATTAAAATGTGTACTTCTTTTAGGAGACATACAATTGCTTTCTACTGAGGCTCCTAGGATTACTGAGAATCTGCACAAAGTAACATTCACTACCGTTCAGAAGTTTGGGGTCACCCAGACAATTTCATGTTTTCCATGAAAACTCACACTTTTATTCATGTGCAAACGTAACTGCACAAGAAGTCCGGTTGACTTTTAATGAAGCTCGTAAGAAAATAATCCAGACTTGACTTGATGTTACACGTAAAGCTGGTGGGAAGCCAACGCCCCTGGTTGAGCAGCAGAAAACATTCCTGCAGACACACCTCCTCCTCCTCCTCCTCCTCCTCACCTGCAGCCTGGACTCACCTGAGCTCTCCGTCCAGCGCCTGAATCACAGCAGCGAAGCTCCGGCTGGTCTGGTTCAGGTACAGGTAACAGGTCCGCAGGCTGTCGCTCATGGATTCCTGGCAGGAGAGATGCAGAAAGGCCGTCTGTCGGTGGAAACCTGCGGGTCTGAGGGCGCTGGAGCGTCGGGCGGCCTCCTGCAGGCCCCGCTCCCCGAGCCTCCAGCCCGGCAGGAGGGACCGAGGAGCGGAGCCGCAGCCCCGCGGAGCCACCGAGAGAGAGCGCTTGAACACGGACAGGGAGACCGGACACTTGCAGCAAGCTCCGGCCATACGAGCGGCGCCCCGACGGAGAGACTATGGAGCCACAGAGTCCATGTCGACGCCGCGTTTAGTGGAGAAGTTGGAAACGCGAAGTCCATGTAGAGGACAAGCGAGGCGTGAGGGTCGAGCGAGGTGAAGGGAGGTCTGGAGGACGTGAAACCAGGCGCTGCGCAGATCTGAAAACTGCGGCTGCTCAGTGCGCAGCTCCGCAGAGAGAAGGCGCAGCGTTTGGAGATCTGCTGTTATGATTACGCACACTCCTCCCACCTCCACCAAAACAACTGCTGCAATTCAACGTTTCCTAATCTGCTTACAGCGAGCAAACTTTAACTGTTTCCCCTCTTTGTGATGAACTCCTAACGCGGAGAGAGTTTTTATAGACATTAGTGATAAAACACACGACTAAAGTGAAATAAATCTGCAACTGCGTATGCAACTCAACTTGGTGATTACGAAACGTGCAAAAATGGGTCTGACTGTGGGACTTATGTCAACATTGCTGACAAATTATTGTGTTTAAATGCACACATGCACTATAAACTTTGCGTTTTGTCTTCAGAAACTGAGTTTAGTTGACAAAAAGCAGAACTGAGCGCAGCTTTGTGAGAAGGAAGTCTGCAGGAACTATAACTGTGTGTTTGCTGACACCTGGTGGAAGAAAGGGAGAAGGACAGCAGTATGTTTGTTTTTTATAACAGAAGTGTGGCAGCAAAATCTGAGCCTGACAGATGTCAAGATTCATGAGCTTTTCTAAATATTATAGAGCCACTTGTAGTAAGATTATATGGAGCCCCCTATGATTAGCATGATGTAAATTTGGTCACTTTGCCAAGTCAATGAGAACCCCTGAAGACAACTCACAACGACCTGGTGTCATGCAGGAACAAGACTACAAGTTCAACAGGGTGCATGTTCAGCAGTAGTGCATGTAGATATGACTGACTGCACATGTAGCAAACTGAGTTATCCAACCAGAATCCTGCTCACTGGAAAAGTAGGATAAATAATTACGTGTTTGTGGGTTTTTACAGTGAGCACGTCTGCACTAAAGTATAATAAAGGTTTAAATGGGAGGGAGAGAAGTTTTGCATTCCAATAAGTTCTGCATTTCCTCACAACAATTGTCATGTTCCCTCACAGCAACTTTTATGTTCTTTGACCAAACGTTATGCGTTCCCTCATGACAACTTTACGTTTCCTCACAACAACTTTTGCACTGGACCACAACAACTTTTATGTTCCCTCACATGCAGTAATTTTTGTGTGTATTCATGCTACTGCACTCCTACAGTCCTGAACTAATAAACACGTCTGTTATAGCAGCACTGCAGGTTCAAATAGCAGCAGCTGGACAAATTCACAGCAGCAGCCAAAGTCCGAACAATAACCAAATATCCAACTGCAGCTTCAACAACACAGCATGCAGAGCAAAAATGTTCCATTATCTGCTTTTTTTTTTTCAATAGTACCTGTGTTGCCCTAGACTTGCAGTGTGTTACAACTGGACTGGACCAACACCACTGTTCTTATCAGTCAGAAGGAATATAAGGAATGTAAAGCAATTGTACTGTAAGGGACCACAAAAGCATTGTGAGGTGACGCAAAACTATTTCAAGGGAACACAAAGATAAAGTAAAGTTCTCGCTGAGACCTTTACATCAAATAGTGGAACTTCAGAGTCAAGAGTTTTTTGTAACAACAATCAAAATACATTAAAAAAAGCAGAGTTACAACTTTCACATCATCGTTAAACTCCCCAGAAACACATTTCCTGTTGAATTTGCAGGCATATCCATAAATGCAACAGCTTTTAGTTCAGACTTATGTCCAACTTTGTGAGTTTACCATCATAACTTTTACAGAAAAGAGCTTGAAATGCTCATTCAGACATAAAACCGTCTTGTTTAGATGCTATCAGATTAATGGAAAGGAGTGCACATCTAAAAGGGGCTTTATTGCTCTTAATTCCTGCCTCACTTGTCCCCTTTTCACTGCATCATACACATTGAAACATTCAAGGACTTTATCGGCTGGATTTTCAGGCAGAGCTTAGTGCAACATTTTAATCGTGTCACCTATAATTGTGTACCGGACACGATTTCCTTGTTTGTTTTGATATTTGTGACAACAAGGGTGCTGTCCAATCCCGCTTTTCTCAGCTAAAACAAACCTCTATAATTAGATCATTGCTGTCTGACGCCGATTTGCACAAGATTATACATGTGTTTATTTTTAACTCACGTCAGAGATCTTCTCACCAGCTGGTTTAGCTCACTGCTGCCTGGTTCTTAAGGAGGAAATATGATCATATCACTCGAGTGCTTGCCACTTTACGCTAACTACATGTAAAATTCTGCACTGATGTAAAATTTCTGGTCACTTTTAAACGGCTTTACTCCAAATTAGATTGCAGACCTTTTAACCCCTTGTGTCCCAGTGTGTTCTCTCAGATCAGTAAATGGAGCTCGGCTGGTAATTCCTAAGTCTTGGCTTGTAACCAACGGTGACCAGGATTTTACCTCTACGGCACCCAAACCGTGAAATAGTCTGCCAACTGAGATCAGACAGGCGACATAAAATCTATTCTAAAAGCATTGTTTTAACAGAAGGCCTCTATGAAGATGTGACATATGAGTGTCTTTTAGGATTCTTTTTTGTGATTCTTTTATGACCTGATTGTTTTAATGTTACTTGTTTTATGATGTCTGTTGTGGAAGTTCAGTGAGGTTGAGAGAGGATGAGGAGGCAGAGAGACACACTGGAGACTCAGATGATTAACACTAGCGTTCAAAAGTTTGGGTCACTTAGAAATGTCCTTATTTTGCAAATAAAAGCAGTTCTTTTTCAATGAAGATAGCATTAAATGAATGATAAATCCAGTGTAGACATAGTTAATGTGGTAAATGACTATTGTAGCTGGAAACAGCTGATTTTTAATGGAATATCTCCATAGAGGTACAGAGGAACATTTCCAGCAACCATCACTCCTGTGTTCTAATGCTACATTGTGTTAGCTAATGGTGTTGAAAGGCTCATTGATGATTAGAAAACCCTTGTGCAGTTCTGTTAGCACATGGATAAAAGTGTGAGTTTTCATGGAAAACATGAAATTGTCTGGATGAGCCCAAACTTTTGAACAGTAGTGTAGGTTGTGAGTAAGGTTTATCAGAAGAAGTGACACCAACAGAGCAGAAGTACATACAAGCAATGCCAGCATCAGTTCTGAGGATTCTCTCTGATCTTTGGGTATTTATTGTAGTTGGGAGCAGGAAAGATTTAGATTACAGACCAACAGGGAGACAACTTGTCTGCTTAGTCACATCACAATAGACAATATCTAACCTCGTCTAGTTTTTATACTCTTTGGCTGCTTTTATTATCTTTATTTTTTATTTTTGGTTTTTAATTAATTTGCTTCTGTTAAGGACATTGTAGCATTAATCAAATGCTATATAAATAAAGTTTATTAATGTTACGTTTTATAGTCAGGCAGCCAAGTTGACTAAATTACGGTATAACCAAAAGGCCTCTATGAATATGTGACATATGAGCGTTTCTAAGATTCTTTTTTTGTTTCCCTCCTGTTTTATGACCTTATTGTTCTAATATTTTTGTGTTGTATGAGCTCAGTTTTTATGCTCTTTGGCTACTTTGTTTATTTATCCAGCAATTCTGCTTCTGTTAAGCACTCTGTTACATTAAGAAAATGCTATAAAAATAAAGTTTATTAGTGTTATTTTTTTATTACCAGGTGGCTAAGTTGATTAAAATTATGTCTAATGGTAGCATTTGGTGTCACCTATGTGTATATTAAATATGATGCAGATTTAGTGGACTAATGAGTGCTTGAACAAGATTTTGCACAGGGCCCAGAAAAAATTAAAAACTGCCCTGCTTGTCGCATCTATTTCACGACTATATTTGCAATGTTGTCAGGTTTGCATGTGGCACAGTGTAAAAGGCTTCGTAGTTTGTTTACAGGGACTATATTTCAAAAATTCAACTGAACTGTCAGTGATGTTGCAGCCAGTACTATCCTTCAAAAAGCAACAATGCAAATGAAATTTGAATAAAATCCTGAGTGCATTCACTTTTAGGAACAGCAGACTCATTTGTATGGATGTTTCTGGATGGATATGGTAATAATATGGAGCACAGAGGCTCTGCAGTCCCTGGGTCACATTGGTGTTTAAACCTAAACAGTAGGATTAGCCCTGAAACATGCGCACAGCATCTGTCCCCACGGGTGAGCCAGCCAATCTCATTATGTAACCTAAATCCCAAGTCAGTGGTCATCTCTTCCTCCGTGTTTGTGAGCCAACACTTGGTGAGAGCACAGATCTAATTTGACCAAGTCCAATTAGCTGCCTGTCTTTCCGCAGCATGATGAAGCAGTGAACTGTGCAGGTCGTTCTGATGTGGACAGTATGTGCAGACTGTCAGTATGCTCCAGTGGTTTTCAGCCTTGCTGCAGTGAAACCTGCCTGCTGATACTGAAAATGAGGAACAAAACAGGCAACACTTGATTCTCGAGAAACGCCGCAACACATCCGACCTGCACGTAGCTGCAGTGTTGATATTCACGAGTTTATTCTCACTGACTGTTTTCAATTAGAGATTTTACTCACATAATCCAACTTCTGCATCACGGCTCTGCACGCCCCCATCTTGAACTTAAACAGGTTGATGATCTCCTCCGGGTGTCCCAGTGACTTCAGGATGTCCATGTCGCTTCAGGTGTTCGGCTCGGCTGCTTCTTCCTCCTGTAAACCTGACGAGATGCTCCCCATCCACGCTGAGACGCAGCAGCAGCAGCAGCAGCAGCAGCAGCACCATGAGCAGGACTCGGTCAGGAGACACGCCAGATCCACACACGCCTCTGATTGGCTGGCGCGTCGTGGGCTCAGGGCGCTTTGACAAATGAGCGGCCAGAGCGTCTGGTGTGATGCCCCGCCTCCGATAGACTGTCAGTGGAGCGCGGCTTCTGATTGGTCCGTTCGTTGTCCCGAACGTGAAACCATACCGTTCAATGAAATCCATGATAATCCCAAACAGAGGGATACCTGCTGACTGTGAGCACTAGACTGTGTCAAAACATTATTAAACTCACTTCTGACATAATGTATGACATATAATATGTAGAAAAATGCGAAATATAATCCGTCAAACCTATATTGATACTAATAATAAAGGTTTTATATTAAAAAGGGTATTATTTTTGTCACTTTTTCAAGAATTCATATGACAAGGACTGTCCCTTTTAAAGCAAAATTTAATTATATACATTTTTGATCCCACCTAGTAAAAATGTCACAGGAAAATGTAGTGTAACTCATTTTATCAGTGTAATAAAATAAGAGATTAATAGATTAAAGGATACAGAATGACATACACCTACAAAAATAACAAGTAGTACGTATGCATTGAGAAAACAGTCACAAAGGAAGTTGTCAAATACAAAACTACATTTTATTTAAGTGTGTTTCTGTGTAATTTAAATGAGGCTGCAGTAGGTGTCTTGGCTCACTCACAGCTACACTACCATTCAAAACTTTGGGGTCACTTAGAAATGTCCTTATTTTTGAAAGAAAAGCAGTTTTTATTTCAATGAACATAACATTAAATGAATGATAAATCCAGTGCAGACATTGTTAATGTCACAAAGACATTGTTAATGTCACAAAGATGATTGTGACCTAATTAACCAATCAAAGTGCAGTTAACTCTTATTTTTAAGGCAGAAGGGGAACTGATGCATCCAAGCTGAATGAGCCGAAAATGATTTACAGTGCAGGAAAGAAGCTTCAGTCTCTCTCATTCTTTGTCTCTTATTTTTTTTAGGTTTGGATTTTGCAAACACACTTTTCCCACTGAAGTTGAAAGCCTGACATTAAATCATTATTGTAGCACAAATGCCATCAGCAGTGAGTCCCTGTTTCAATTACCAACCAGCGATTTGAAGCACTTCCTGGCTGTCTCCCCTACGACTGTCTAAAAACGGGCAAAAACCACAACAAAGAACACAATCTGTTTGAAACACTGTGACATTTTACTGTCAGAGACCCGACACACCCAGATCCTGCCTAACGTGTTCCTCTGCATATAGGCAACAGTCTCGTCTGTGTATGTTTATCGAGATAAGCTGTTTAAGTTTCACAGGCACACTTCCTTCAGGACAATAATTACAGGTTGCAATTATACAAACACAAAACTAATCAAGGGACAAGATTCATGATCCTGAAAATTAAGACAGAGAGACATCAGACTGCCGTAGCTGTCTCTTTTATAAGCACAAATGGTTTAAATGTAATCATGATGGTCTGTAGAATTTACGTTTGTGGATTGAGTTTAGCTTGGTTATTACTTACCAAAAACTTTTCGGTCAGTAATACTCAACCAAATTGACTAATGTGTTACGAAACTGTTGTATTTGAAGGGTTTGGAAGCAGAGTGGTCTAACCCCCTTTCTGCAATTTTTGAGAAAAAAGGGTTCAAAGTTTTGTGTTTTCAAAAATGGGCTGACATTGGAAGCACCACTGTAACGCTATAATTGGGTTGTGGGTTAGACCAAATTTTTGCTAAAATCTAGACCATAAAATATGACAGAAATGATATAAAACTCAGTTGGGATTTTTTGGTGGGTTAGACCACTCTGCTTCTGAACCCCCTCAATTCCTCCTCCCCCTCTTCTACCTACTATTGTGTTACCATTTTCAAAATCTTCTTCACTGCTGAAATCAACAACAACCTCTGGGGTAGCAGCCTCCACAAAGGAAATTTCAGGTTTTGCAAGGAATTGGATCATACAATATGGAGTCCTTCAAGTATTTTTTGCCACATGAGCCATTTTAATGACAGAACCTGCTTCTGTACGTCCAAAACAACACTGTGCTGCATCCTTCACTTGGCTCTTCCTAAGAACAATAGAAAGTTTGGAAGCAGAGTGGTCTAACCCACCTTCTGAGTCATTTTGAATGATTTTTATAGCATCTTGGACAAATTTAGTGTCATTCTGCAAATTTTCCATCAGTCTGGGTCATTTATAATCATTTGAGAGGAATTCTGACTGATTGTGGATCATTTTCCATTCATTTTAGACTATTTCATGTCATTCTGAACAAATGTTCGTCGTTTTAGATCATTTGTGGAAAATTTTCTGTAATTCTGAATAATTTTCAAGTCATTTTAGATGCATTTTGAATCATTTTGGATAATTTTTCGAAGCATCTTGGACAATAAGGGTTTGGAAGCAGAGTGATCTAACCCACTTTGTGTAGTTTTTGAGAGAAATGAGTTCAAAGTTTTGTGTTTTCTAGAATGGTCTAACATTGGAAGCGCCACTGTAACGCTATATTTGGGTTGTGGGTTAGACCACTTTTCCACTAAAATCTGGACCATAAAATATTACAGAAATTATTTCAAACTCATTTGGGATTTTTAGCGGGTTAGACCACTCTGCTTCTAACGCCTCACTTGTATTTTAACTTGATTATTGCACTCACTGTATGTGTGCAAACTATACTTTCCATTCTAAGTTTCAACTTTTCTGCTGCATTATTTACATTGATGCCACGGGGGAGTGTACTTGGACTTCTTTTTTTAACAATGTGAACTGTGTGAACAGAAGTCTAATTGTAAAGCTGCAAATCTACCGAAGGCCTCACAGCTGTGGACTGGAGCCAACCGCTGGTATGAATCGCAATAAATAACTGTGACACTTAAATTAAACCAGTTTAAGTTTCCTCAGCTCTTCTATTCCATCTGTCCTTTATGAGGCAAAGATATGCCGTCCTACACTTCAAACGAAAGCGGACTTTGATCCATTTCCTCTGCATAATTCTGAGAACTTGCCAGACTGGAAAAAGAAAGACAAGAGCGAATCGAGGAGAAGACAGTGATGTGATGCTCGTCTGACATCGGCACCAGAAGTGCGCTGGTTAAGTTATTTGGCCCTGAGCGTTGCTATGAGGTGGAGCTCAGTGCTGACAGCCACCAACTCTCATGCTGCTCACACTGAACAGACTGAAAGTGCAACAGTTTAGTTGTCAGCCTGGTTTGTTAGAAGTCACTGAGCCATGACTACATGCCACCAGAGGAAGCAAACAGAAAACTGTGGATCAACAGTTCCTGGACTGCCAGGCGACTGGATGGATTTCGCCATGTGAGTGAAGTTTTATATCTAGAAGAAAAAGATCTGAAAGCAAAGGAAAGTTGTGTTTGTCGTTGTCATTTCTTTACACTGAAACAGCTACAGGTGCTGCACTGACTCTTACTCTTTCTCAGACCTGCAGTTTAGTTTAACTGCTTCTCTCTGGTTCCATATGTGTGTTTTCATCCAGGTTCAGTCATAAGCGGCCTTTGTTTGATGGCTATGAAAACCAGCCCTCGCTCTATACGAAGAAACGTTTGGCCAGATTGGAAACTCTGGTGGACAGACTCCAGACTGACAGATCAGACGAAGCTATGCGACATAAAAGACTCAAGTAAGCACCGACTGAAGGACAAATACAGAGTCCAGGAATCTCATAATGCAAATGTTTCCTTAAACAGGCGTCTCAAAGAGAGGAGATTTATTTATGTGTAGGTTGTTCAAGGTGAGACAGGTAACTTCATATAACTCTCACTCTGTAGTGCCTTAGAACTATCAGTTTATTATTACAATCATATTAAATTCTTTCCTTGACCTATATCTTTATTATTGAGTGTTTTTTCACAGAACCACACCTTTAAACTTGTGTAACATCAGTCACAGTTTCAGTACATACATGCAGAACGGTTTACATAACCACTGAAGTATGTTCTGGCTTTTTATTTTTTTAAAAAGGTTACTCAACTTATTTATTATATTTGTGATGAATGGAATGTTTAGTAATAATAAGCTGACCTTATCTGTATTTTTTAAAGACATATATTCTGTAAGTTTTTTTCAAAAAAAACTAATTAATACAGTATTTGTTTCCATGGTGGAAAAAGAATCACTGTTGAACTGTCTGATTATTCAGTAAAGATGCAATGGTTCATTACTAACCTTGAAGAAAGTAATTTATGTAAATTTTATTAGATATATGTGTAGTTTGACATTTTGGTAAATATGCTAAAAGTTCTTTTCCATACAGAAAATGTGAGATAAATTTTGGGCAATTTACTGAAGTAAAAGTGCCACTAGTGGAATGCAAAAATACTCCATTAGAATTACAACTCCTGCATTAAAAATCCTATTTACATACATAGGTATTTAGCACCAAAATGTAGTTAAAACACTGGAGTAAAAGTACTTATGGGGGTCCTTATTATTATTCATGACATCATTAGATTATCAATAATAAATCTTCATTGCATCAGCAGGATGTTATTGCTGCATGTGGAGCTATTTGAACTGCTTTATATATAGTTTTACACATAAGGACAGAAAATATATGTGAGGTGTTGTCAAAAAAACACAAATCTGTTTGCAGAGTCAACTTTTTTCCAATATTGGATTTTTAGTGAGATATTCAATCATTGAAAACTGCATTGAAATGAGAAGTTTAGAGGGAAATAGCATCCATTGTATTAAAATCTTCACATTAAAAGTAACTAAAGTGGTAAAATAATTGTAGTGGATTAGAAAGTAGAATATTACCATGTGAAACGTAGTGCAGTGGAAGTAGAAAGTTATTTAAAATGGAAATACTCAAAGCACCAGGTCCTCAAACTGTACATAAGTCATCAGGCTCTGCAGTTTCACTCAATATATTACACAAATTTACACAGCTTATTTAAAAACATAGGTTGAATACTAAGAGAAACACAACATATCACGTATCACTTGGCAACAATGCAGAGGAAAAACTCACTTTTAGCCTCAAGCAGAACAAGACTCATGGAGGGAAGCCAACATAGCAGGGATAGACAACAAACAAACTACTAAAGTAAATGTACTTAGTTATTTTCCACTGTTACTAATTGGGTCAATATATAATTGTGGGACTTTTTGTAACATAGTTGACAGGTATCATAGTTGACATTTTTGCCGTTTTCAGGCCTCAAATCAACATGGCCTCTTATAACCAAACACCACATGGCATTTTTAGAGAAACATTCTTCTAACACATCATATATACAATTGACTAAAATTGAAATTTAAAGTTATTTATAAAGATATTGTAGTAAACCTGTTGGCATGCAATAAAGCCACACTTGACTCACACGCTACTTGTGTGTGAGTCAATGTGATCTGGAATTAACACACTTCCTTGAGAGGTGTTTTTGTAATGGGTAAGTTAGTTGAAAGTGATTTCTCGGACACGGACACAATTTGTTATTTTCCATATAAAATCTGATATATTGCCAAAAAAGAAATATCTGTCATGATTATCTCAACTTAATAAAAATAACACAAT
Organism: Amphiprion ocellaris; assembly: GCF_022539595.1. Lineage (NCBI taxonomy): Eukaryota > Metazoa > Chordata > Actinopteri > Pomacentridae > Amphiprion > Amphiprion ocellaris. The sequence continues at coordinate 4,437,995 of NC_072777.1, forward strand.
CAAAACAATTTTTAAATAAGCTCATTTTATTATTGTTTAGCTAATTAGAAGGTGGTTGCTATTAAATTCAGACGGTTATTTAGTTGACTTTTTCTTGATATCCAGTCATTTTTTATTAATACGTGATTGTTTCCATAATAAATAAATATGGAATTTGTAAAGACAAGATCATAAAACCATTATTATTACTTTTTTTTTAACTTTTAATAAAAATGTATGCAAGATATATCCCATGGACTTCAAAAGTCCCTCAATTATATATTCACCCATGCAGTTGAAATCAGGAACCATCTCTTTTAGCTGAAATGAAGGACAGGAAACACCCCGACTTTGTCTAAAGGTAACAAAATCCACCTCACAAATAGATATTTCTCATAAAATTGCTCTTTTTTTATCCATTCACTGCTGTACATGATGTAAGATGTTAATTAGTGTTGTTAAAATTGCGTATTTCTGCACCACAGGACTGGCTGCGATCACCAGTTCATATGTGAAACGTGTTCAGACGAAAGCCCAGATCACCTGACTGACACTCTGAGCCTCTCTGATCAAACGTCTTCCTGGGCCGACGCTCAGCGCTCTGTGAGGAGAGTTTTAGAGCGTCTCAGGCTCAAGCATCCCGCCGACAATTTTCTCCTCAGTGACTCAGTGAACAAAAAATTCCTGGAGTTTCGCCACGACATCACGGAGGAATGCGGCCCCGAGGACAAGCAGCATTCATGGGCGGTTATCGAGAAGCAGGAGGAGGTGATCATGTACGGACCTTACTATCCCAACTACAACAACGGAGAGCACAGCGAGGACGTCATCATCAAACAGACCCAGGAGCTCCTGGAGGTGGACTGTGGAGTCTCTGAGGACTGGAAGGTTTACGTTTTCACCATGAACAGCCCGTGTTTGGCGAGAAACACCGAGCCCTGCATGCTGAACCTGGTCCATAAGGCTCAGGAGTGGTGGAGTTTGCACGGAGTGAAGACTCACATCGGCTTTGTGAGATGTTGGGGCTTCAAAGGAACCAAAGAAAACCTGTTCAAGGATCTTAACTACAAACAAGTGGAATGTGTAACTGAGATTGTGGACTATGAGAGCTACGTTAAAGCAGCTGAACAGGGCGCCGATCTCAATCTTTTGTGTGAAGACGTGTTTGCGGTCACGAAACACCTTCTCAAATCTGGACGAATAAACTTCCCTCTGACAAATGCTGCACTGAGGCAGGACTGGAAGAGTTACTTCAAATGTTTGAATGCCATTTTTGAAATCAAACCGGAAGAGGAGAGAAAGATCTTGACACAGGAGGCGAACGGTTTGATCGAAGCCATCGATGTTCTGCTTTCAGGAGAAAATGGAAGCTTTGAGGAACATTTAGAAAGAGGAAGAGCCTTCGCACTCGACCACAGCTTTGGCTCAGGAGTCGATGAAGCCCTTCAGGAGGAAATGAGGCTCTTATTTCTGCAGTGCTGGAGGGAGATGGTGCAGGACAGATATGCAGAGTTCATCAGGGAGAAGCTGACTGAAGACTTCAATCAATGCACCGTCCAGCTTTTTATTGCAGATGTTCTAAGGTTCACAGAGGAATATCTGCACATCGGGAAGCTGCAGTTCTTAGAGGACGATTCAGAAGTGAACGAAAACTGAACGAGAAACACCACTTCTACTCCATTTGTACAATTTACATCAAAATGCTTTGTCTTTATTAGTTTGTGTCGAACAATATATCACAAATGGTGTATAGTACACAATTATACTGGAGTGGACTTTTAACATATAAGCTTGTTATTTCTGTGGCAGTTTGTCCACATGGACACACTGCACAGATTATCAAACAACCCTCACGTAATAGATAATAATTAGATGATAATGTGAAATGGGGTTGAGCTCGTTATAATAAATACTAGTTAGATTTTTGTTAAAGGCCTTAAAGTATTCATTGAAACTTCTACTGTATGCATGTCTGTGCTTGTGTCAGCAGAGGGAGCTGTGTCCCAGTGCTGGTAGGTAGTTTAGTCATGTGTTGTTATTAAATTTCAATACCAACATATGTTTTTTTTTATACTTAAGTCTAAAGGACAAAGGTTAAAGTGAACAACAGGACAGCAGAGAGCGAATTCTTATTGCACTGATCATGTTTGAGGAACTGAAAGGCCCAGATGAATTGTAAAATGTCATTAAAGTGTAATAAGTGACTGGGGATAGGGGTAGGGTTGGGGTTAGGTTGGGTTTGGGGTTGGTTTAGGGTTAGGGTTAGGATTGGAATTGGGGTTAGAGTTGGGGTAGGATTGGGGTTGGAGTTAGGGTTGGGGTCGGCAAATGCAATAGGCCCTTTTGTCGTCTGCAGACATGTTTTATTGCCATTGCAGGACACTAAAAAAATGAGCCGCAGTGCATTTCAGCAAGGAACTGTAAAGGAATAACTTTTTCACCTGCAAGAAAAATGGGCCTATTAGACTGCCAATGCTGCTAAATAATGTAAAAATACAAGCCACTTCCCCTTTTACAACTGTGATAAATTCAGTAGCAACGGCAACCACAAACAATGTGCCAGTTTATGTTGTCCCACAGAGAAACAGAACTATTTTAAAGCTTTTAGCACAAACGTTCTTGCTTTTTGGTGGCATTGTCATAAAGATACCATTAAGGCTAAGTGTGAAAATGTATAGTTGTTATTTTTCATATACACGTGAACTGACCTTTGAAAAATAGACTTACTGTAACAAATCAATGGTGCAACCTTTTCAGAGAAAGTTGTGTGTGTTTTTGTATGTTTTGCATGTCCAGCATTTCTTTGCACCATTAATATGTTCACATAAAAACAGCTACAGTCTGAGCATTGCTGTTGTTTGTCGTCGTTTGGTGTCAAGCAGTTTTTGCCTTGTTGTTGCAGAAAAGGTGAAAATGACAAAGAAAAGTCCCCTTTTTTGTGAACTGAATCACATTCCTGCTTTCAAATGTCCAACTCGGTTCAGTCCCTGGTTGCTCTGATCTGTGCAGGTTCTCTTCTCATCTGCAGCAGCTTCAACATTTCTGTCCCAGATCTCTGCACTGACGGACTAGAAGGAAACAGTGGCATCATCAGCAGTCTGCTACAGGAACATCCTCTGGAGAGTTTAGTCGGTGTACTGTCGATAGCTAGGTTGTTTTTAAGATGTTCAGGTCTTCTAAGCCAGGATGAGGTTGTTCCAGGGTTCGGGTTTGGATCCAGAAGAGCTGCTGTGTCCTCCAGGAGACAACTTGAGGGGGATGGCGCCTCCCTGAGCTGCCATGTAGGCTGGTAGGGCTGAAATCTGGAGAGAGAGAGGATGATGAAGATGAGTGGAGGAATTCATCTATTATATACACTATCAAAAGTTTGGGGTCACCCAGGCAATTTCATGTTTTCCATGAAAACTCACACTTTTATTCATGTGCTAACATAACTGCACAAGGGTTTTCTAATCATCAATTAGCCTTTCAACACCATTAGCTAACACAATGTAGCATTAGAACACAGGAGTGATGGTTGCTGGAAATGTTCCTCTGTACCCCTATGGAGATATTCCATTAAAAATCTCCAGCTAGAATAATCATTTACCACATTAACAACGTCTAGACTGGATTTCTGATTAACTTAATGTTATCTTCATTGAAAAAAATTATTTTCTTTCAAAAATAAGGACATTTGTAAGTCACCCCAAACTTTTGAACGGTGTTGTATGATGGTTGTTCTGTGTTTTCACCTTAATCTCAAAATGAAATCACAAGTAACTTAGCTGTTGTCTCTTTTTGGTCTTTAACCCTCTGAACCTAAATCTGGCAGGTTTGAAAGGCATGTTTTCGTTTTAAAAATTGCCAAAATTCCCCAAACTTCTTTGAAATAGAAGAAACTGTTTGATTTTTAACTTTCTGCCAGTCCTTGAATGTATCAAGTGTGAGAAAATGGATCAAATCTGAGCTTAAAATTGATATTTCACCACAATCACATCATTCGATGAGTCTAATTTAAAAATGCTCCCTAAATAAGCCATTTGTGCATATCACATTTTGTAAAAAACATAAAAAACTGTCTTTTCAGATGAACTGCAGGCTGTGTTTACACTGAGGAGACACCAAGAGAGACTGGGACTAAAATAAAACACACTGGATCAATAAAATAAATGCAGCATACCTCAAAAACAGTATACAAAAAAGCATTATTGTTGTTGCATTGTGAAATATAACTGGTTAAGATAATGCCACATAGTGTGGTGCTGAAATCTGGAGAGACACACTAAAGGCCTTTTTCGGGGTATTAGACTGGGAGTTAATCAAAAGCAATGAGTGTCTGCCTTGTGATGAAAACATAACGGTGCTGTGAGATTCCTCGGTCTTACCTGTGTGTGAGAGCTGTGGTGTGAGTACAAGCTGTGACTCTCTGGTTCTGTCTTTATCTGCCGAGGCTCCTCTGTGGCGGTGGAGGCTCGGGGAGTGCTGCTGGGTGTAACTGGAGTCCCCTCACTGCCTGGAGTCCCTGCAGGGGTCGGAAGATAAACCGAGGTTACGGCTAAAATACAGACAATAAACACAAGTGAGTGGGGCTTTTATTTTGAAAAACGGCAATAATTAACTCATCTTTTTTTCTTCAACACTGGGTCTTTAACTGCTCTAAATATGTGAGTAATGACCTCATGTGACAACTGAATCTGTCGCGCCAAATGGAATCATCGTCACCACACATATCTGATCAATAGTTACTCCACCAAGGAACACAGCAGAGTTATGTGACAATCAGTGCTGGTTTGTCTGTTTCTGTTTGTCTGTTAGCAACATTACTCAAAAATGGACCAGCGGACTAGGATGAAATTTTCAGGGAAGGTCAGAAATGACACAACGACCAATCAGTTAGATTTTGGCAGTGATGCGGCTTGTAGTCTGATCCACGTATTTCTGTATCATTGTGAGATAGCGCCATGGCATCACTGTAACTATGACAACAAGTGAACACTACGTCAGCTGCGTGCTAATGATCACATGATATGATCGTACTACAAATCCACCACAGCAGACTTATCAGAACTTATCGATTGGAAATGATACAAGGAACAATTGATTATATTGTGGGGGTGTTTCCGAGTCCCATCAATTCCCGCCACCCGCTACATGTTTAGGTCACGCGATTCGGTATCCGTACATAACATACATATGCATGACATACACCTGTGCTCAGTGCAAGGTCATTTTGTTTGTGGGTTCATCTATATTAATTTACCATCGACATGAAAAGGTCCTGGTTCTATTTTTCCCTGCACCTCTGTGGAAACAACAGACAGAAAGCAGAGAGAACTCAAAAAAATGCCTTGTAATGCCTTATCACAAAAAGGGAAACATTAAACCTGGATTTCGTTCATTATTTATTTTGCAAAAAGTGAAAAATAAACTTGATTTGAAATAAAAAGTGCCCAATTATTCAAAGTGCCCGTTAGTGTTTCAAAAAATCTGAAGCAAAAAAGATGGCTCCATGTGCTATAGATATTCATCTACTGACATGTTTCACATTTTTTGGCACGTCAGCTCTAAATATCAATATTTCTCTGTGCAGATTGTATCTTCCAACAACAATTTCAGGCCTCCACCAAGACTGTTCATTCCCCCATATGGCATAGTCAGAAATGCAGCATTTGTTTATTAGTTATTGATGATCAGAGATCACGGCAACATAGAATGTGTCCATTCATTTTAAATAATCTTCAAATCCCACTCATATATGAAGGGTTTGGAAGCAGAGAGGTCTAACCCACTTTTTGTACTTTTTGAGAAAAATAGGTTGAGAGTTTTGTGTTTTCAAGAATAGTCTAACATTCACTGTAACACTATATCTGGGTTGTGGGTTAGACCATGTTGCCACTAGAATCTAGATCGTAAAATATGACAGAATTTCTATAAAACTCAGTTGGGATTTTTTGTGGGTTAGACCACTCTGTTTCTAATCCCCTCACTTAATATGTCCCCTGTAATCAACAAACAAAACCTACACCCATTTACACTGACAAATCCAAAAATGTCTTTGGTGGAAACCAAAGGAAACGCTGTAAATTACATCTGGTTTTGAAATACAGAGGAATTAGAGCCAGATATCTATGTCTATGTATTTACACTGACGTAACCGCTCACCAGTTTGGGATTTGTTGAGGTTCTTGGGTTTGCGTTTGCGGGTCTGGATCCCTTCTTTCTTCATAGCCAGAGGTCGAGGAACCTGTGGAGCCAGAATTTACATCAATGTAGAGAAAAAAAAAAACTCAAACAGGCAAGATATTATTTGGTTCTGGTTAAAATATGTACACTACTGTTCAAAAATTTGAGGTCACTCAGACAATTTCATGTTTTCCTCACTTTTATTCATGTGCTAACATAACTGCACAAGGGTTTTCTAATCATCAATGAGCCTTTCAACACCATTAGCTAACACAATGTAATAAGGACATTTCTAAGTGACCCTAAACTTTTGAACTGTGGTGTATGTATAGCTATGAATATAAGAGTACTTTTTGTTTTTTAAACTGGGAGAGGTTATCCTTTTTATCATCTTTATGTGACTGATTTTTCCCCATTAATTCAGCTGCTGGTTTCAGAGTTACTATAAATGCATAATGATCACCAGTATTTGTGCTTAACTCCCCTGTTATGTTAAGGATCAAATTTATTCATTTTAAAGTGAAAAAAATCTATTTTAAAAAATAGTTGAAAGTATTTTTTTGGTATGAAACTTTCTCTGCTTGGCTTAATAAGTGTAATCAACAATGGCTAATTTCACATTTTTGCACTCTGAACAGAGGAGGCGTCTTGTGTTAATTGTTCAACTCCATAAAAAGAAAAAAATTCCAACATGTAAAAGAAAAAAAGAAAAAAATCAATGTCATGTACAACTATTGTATTTTATATGTAGGTCGTTCCAGTGTACATTAAAAAAAAGTTTTATCATGCATTTTTCATGAAAAACGAGTCCATTATCTTCACTACAACTACTACTACAACACCATTACAGTATATATTGATAAAATGATTAGTAATGGAGTTAATAATGAGACTTAAACAATGTTTATTGGTATTTTTTGTTTTCTGACATTTTTTGGACAATTAAACATGCCTCAGGAACATCATCAACAGGAGGGTTAAAAGTGCTTTTTCTGTGTTTTTTCATTTGCAGTTGTGCTCATAAGTTTACATAACCTGGCAAAATTGTTAGAAAATGTGTTTTTTCGTGAAAAAACTTTTCTTTCATTTAGGGTTAGCGGTCAAACAATGGTTATTTATTGTCACACAGTTGTACTTGCTCTGATTGCTCACGTTTTCATTAAAGAATAGTATATATTTTACCAATTCACCAGGGCATATGAACTTATGAGCACATCTGTATATCTAAAATTCCTATCAAAGACAGTGTTTCTCTGTTCTCTCTCTCACCCCGTGGAGTTTCATGTAGAGCCCACAGGCGTTGCAGACCGGTTCTCCCTCTGCGTTTCGCCTCCACAGGGTGGTGGTGGTGGTGTGACAGTTGCTGCAGGACAGACCCACCCTCCTGGAGGCCGACTGAGACGGGAAAGAAGAAGAGGAATCGTTAAAATGATCTATTTAATGGGAGCTGGTGAAGGAGGAGATGAAGGGCACTGAGCGGGGACCCACCAGCCGTCTCTGGGGTTTGATGAGGGGTCTGTTGATGCCGTTCATCTTGTGGTACAGTCCGCAGGCGTTGCACAGGTAGTGGCCTGTACCATCTCGCCTCCAGAGGGGGGTTGACATCGCCCCGCAGTTCACACACTCCCGCCCCTCGGCAAATTCATCGAACAGATCTGATAAGGGGAGACAAACATGAAATATGATCAGTCTGCTGCGACTCTCTACTCTGGTAGTTTCATCTTTGAAGGGTTTAGAAGCAGAGTGGTCTAACCCACTTTCTGTAGTTGTTCAAAAAAAAAAGGGTTCAGAGTTTTGTGTTTTCAAGAATTGTCTAATGCCACTGTAACTCTGTATGTGGGTTGTGGGTTAGACCACTTTGCTACTAAAATCTAAACCATAAAATATTAGTTTGATTTTTTTTGGGGGGGGTTAGACCATTCTTTCTTCTAACCCTTTCATGTCATTCTGCACATTTTCAGTCATTTTTAATAATTTCAGTTCATTCTGACCAGATTTAAGTAATTTTGGAGTATTTCTGAGGATTTTTGACTAATTTTGTACATTTTGAAAACAATAATAGAACCCAGTTTAACCGTTAGAGATGAAACTATTGATCAGATGTGTGTGGTGGAGATGATTCCATTGGACACTACAGAGTCAGTGGTCATATGAGGTCATTAATCACATGTTTTAGAGCAATTAAAGACCCAGTGCTGAAGAAAAGAAAAAAGATGGGCCTCTGCTGATGCAATGGTTGACTCAATGAGTGACATTATTGCTGTTTTTCAAAATAAAAGTCCCCTATTCTCGGAGACAAATCCCCACGTTCTAATTACTGTGCATCACCCAAAATCTACGCTGAAGTGTGTATCGCATGTTTATGTATGAAAACCCACTCACATGTGTTTATTGTCTGTATTTGTGCTGTAACTCTGCTTCTAACCGCCTCATATTAACGTCACAGATCATACAATCTTAAAAAAAGGGAAAAAAAGAAGTCCAGTGTTTTTTGCTGGAACCATTCTGTGATTCTTGAGAATCATGAGAAATTAACCTCCCTCTGGGTTCAGGCCACAAGAATTCCTTCCAAACCATTTAACCCTTAGAAGCATAAGTGAGGTCGTTTTCTTGCAATATCTTTGTAATGAAGAGTTTTTATCATTTCATTTTCCTGCTATTCGTTAAAACGAACATGTTTTTGATATTATTTCATTAAAATTTTTAAGTCACCTTTAATACTTTTAAAGAAATTGGAATATTTGTATGACTCCCCCAAGCTATTTATCACTGATAATATCATAGAAGTGGTGATGGAGGGATGGAGAGCAGCAACAGCTGGAGGAAAAGAGTGGAAGAATGTCAACAAAATGAACGTGGGCATTCTTCCATTGCAGTTCTGTGTAATATTCAATTATATTTCAATTATCAAAATGTTCAAAATCTGTTATAAAGTGAAAAATAAAGGTAGGGTCCAATTACTTGTCCATCCATCATCTATACACCACTTAATCCTCATTAGGGTCATGGGGGGGCTGGAGTCTATCCCAGCTGACTAAGGATGAAGGCAGGAAACACCTTGGACAGGTAACAGTCTATCACAGGGCTACATATACAGACAAACAATCACACTCACATTCACACCTACAGACAATTTAGAATCACCAGTTAACCTCAGCATGTTTTTGGACTGGTTTTGGAAGCTGGAGAACGTGGAGAAAACTCACACATGCTCAGGGAGAACATGGAAACTCCATGCAGAAAGATCCCAGGAAGGCCGGGATACAAACCGGGGATCTTCTAGCTGCAAGACGACAGAGCTAACCACCAAGCCACTGTGCAGCCCACTTGGTAAAACATGCGCCCGGCGGGCCAAAATCGGCCCACCAGAGGGTCCAATCCGGCCCATAAGACGACCTCCCAAAGTGTAAAAATTACAGGAGAGACATTAACCGCAAATTGTAAATTAGAAATAATTTCTAAACAATGAACAGTTGTTCTGATCATAAAGTAAAATACTAGATTGTTCATTGTTCTTTTGTCATTTTGTGTCTTGTTTGTCATTTGTGTAAATTTTGTCTTGTTTTTGTTCATTTTTTGTCGCTTAGTAACATTTTTATGAACTTTTGTCTGTTTTTTGTTTGTCTCATGTTCTTGTCGTTTCGTATTTCCTTTTTGTCTCGCTTGTGTTTTTTGTCTTATTTTTGTAATTTTGTGTTTTGCTTAATTTGTTGTTTGTGTATCATTGTTGTCGTGTTGTGTTTTTTGTCTCACATGTGTTGTTTGTCTACTTTTGTCATGTTTTGTTTTTCGCTTTTGTCATTTTTGGTCTTGTTTGTGTCATTTTTTGTCTCGTTTTTTGTCACTTTGTAGCTTTTTTTGTCTAATTTTTTGTCTCTTTTTTGTTTTGTTTCATGTTGTTTGTCTAATTTTTTGTCATTTAGTTTCTTATTTTTGTCATTTTGTGTTTCCCTTTGTTGTTTTTTGTATCATTTTTGTCGTTTTGAGTTTACTTTTGTCTCGCTTGTGTTGTTTGTCCATTTTTTTTGCCACTTTGTAACTCTTTTTTAGTTTTTTAGTTTCGTTTTGTGTCATTTGTCTCATTTTTGCAATAATTCATCTCGTTTTTGTTGGGTTTTTTGGCTTTTTTTTGTCTGACTTTTGTCGTTTTGATTATAAAGTAAAATACTGTTGTTCACTTCCAGATACTGTGACTGAATGTTTTGTGTCTTTGTAGACACGCTGTGATCCTTAAGTTGTAATGTGTAAATGATAAACTGAGGCATAATGTTGTTAAAAATTTCACTTTTTTTTCAGAAACTTCAGGATGTTCATGATGTTTTGCAAAAAGATAATTCCTTAAACGTGAACATTTTCAGACTGTACTTTTTTTGCACTAAAGCAAAGGAAAAAATGTGGAGTTGTGGTTATTTATAGGTTATTATGCTATGATTTTACTGGTCATTTGAGATCAAACTGAGCTGAATGTGGCCCCTGAACTAAAATAACACCCCTGCTCTAAGGTTTAATAAAGTTTCCTGATGAATCAGTGCAGCTGAACACCAGCAGGAGGCGCAAAGCCTGCAGCCTTCAGGGCCACACAGCAGCAACAACAGCCCGGATTCCCTCCTTATCTCTCAGATAAACACCGGCTGGAAATAGAGCTCCATCATATTCTACCACCTTCTCCCTCAGAAAGCCTGACATCTGATAAATCCTCACCCTGTGATCTGAGAGCGTCTCACAAGAACCACTTAGCCACTCTGGATGGGAGGCATCAATCAGCCGGACCTCCAACTGAAATGTGTGGTTTTTAGCAGGAAACAGCAGCAAAAAGTCCCATTTAAATCCCCTCCACTGTGTGTTTCAGATCACTCTCCTCTTCAGAGTCTGAATGTGTTGCTAACAGAGCCAGTGGAACGACAGCGAGGCCTCCTCAAGGCTGAGAGTGGAGCAGAGATGGCAGAGAGCTTCAGCCTTGAATGTAGCCAACACAAGGAGAAAACAGAACCAGAGAAACAACGCCTTGGTCTGAATGGACGCTTGTTTTTCTCTCCACCGTATAAATGTCAAAGTGTGTCTTTATCAGGGTGCAGTTAAAAGAAAAACACTTGAGCAGGCCAAAGGTGAGAAGGGAAATAAAAAGCTCATTTGGATGTGACATGAGAACTACTGTCTGTGAGGAGATAAGTTCTGAAAGAAGCAGTCGACTTAGTGAAGCATAAAAATTAAAGGTTAAAAAGAAGACATGAACTGCAGATTGTAAATTTGTAAAAACTATAAATTTCAAATAATTTCTAGACCATGACAAGCTGTTTGGATCATAAAGTAAAATACTAGATTGCTCAGTGTTCTTTTGTCATTTTGTGTTTCATTTTTGGAATATTTTGTCTTGTTTTCGTTGTTTTTTGTCATTTTTTGGTCAGATTTTTGTCATTTGTCTCATATGTTTGTCGTTTTGTGTGTCCTTTTTGTCTCATTTGTGTTATATGTCAACTTTTTGTCTCTTTGAAACTTTCTTTTTACCAATTTTTTGTCTCTTTTTTGTTTTATTTTGTGTCTTTTGTCTCATTTTTTGTCATTTTGTTTCTCGTTTTTGTCATTTTGCTTCTCATTTTTGTTGTTTTGCATTTCCTTTTTGTCTCGCTTCTGTTTTTTGTCTTATTTTTGCCATTTTGTGTTTTGCTTTATTCATTGTTTTGTTTCTCGTTTTAGTTGTTTTGTTTTTTTTGGATCATTTGTGTCCATTTTTTGTCATTTTGTAACTTTTTTAAATCAATTTTTGTCTTTTTTGTTTTGTTTTGTGTCATTTGTCTTATTTTTTGTCATTTTGTTTCTCGCTTTTGTTGTTTTGTGTCTCATTTTTGTAATATTTTGTCTTGTTTTTTTATTTTCTTGTCTGACTTTTGTCATTTGTCTAATTTTTTGTCATTTCATTTCTCACTTTTGTTGCTGTGTGTCACTTTTTTGAAAATATTTGTGAAATATTTACATTTATCCAGGAGAATTATGACGGATGAGGTTATCTCCAATGGTTCTGTGTTTCGTTTTAATCGTAATAAGACACAGATAAATGCACATTTAACATATTTATGAGACATTTTGAGCTGAAAACATTTTTTCTTTCTCTGAAAAATAAAATAAAATGTGATTATAAAGTTAAATCAATCATTTTTTAATATTCAGAGTCATTTCTGCATGTTTTTCCCTTAAGTTTTGTCACTAAAACTCTGCATTATGATTTTCTCACATGAAAACCAACAATTAAATACATTTTATTTGCTCTTCTGTGCTTTGCTCATCAGATAAAGGTGTTTCCTTTTTTACCTACAGGACGTTAATCTTTCACTACGAGACTGACTCAGTCAAACACTCAGATTTGATGTAATTTGTAAAACAATCATGAGTTTATTTTGTGATGATCTGAAGAGGTCAGAGTGGATCAGTGCTGTTATCTGTTGGATGGAAACACAAACAATCAGCTCCCAGGTCGCTTTAGGTTATTAACCTGCAGACAGTACAAGCAGCTGATGTTTAAAAGAATAAAGAACGACCCAGAACCAGGATTTAGACCAGGGGTGTCAAACATGTGGCCTGCGGGCCAAAACCGGCCCTACAGAGGGTCCAATCCGGCCCACAGGACGACTTTGTAAAGTGTAAAAATTACAGAGAAGACATGAACTGTAAATTGTAAATTTGTAGAACTATAAATTTACAATAATTTCTAGACTATGACAAATTGTTTTGATCATAAAGTAAAATACTAGATTGCTCATTGTTCTTTTGTCATTTTGTGTCTAATTTTTGTCATATTTTGTCTTGTTTTTGTTTGTTTTTGTCATTTTGTTTCTTGCTTTTGTCGTTTATGTCTAATTTTTGGAATATTTTGTCTTGTTTTTGTTGTTTTGTTGTCTTTTTTGTTTGACTTTTGACATTTGTGTCATGTGTGTAATTTTTTGTCTTATTTTTGCCAATTTTTTGCCCCTTTGTAACTTTTTTATCAACTTTTTTGTGTCTTTTTTGTTTTGTTCCGTGTCATTTGTCTCATTTTTTGTCATTTTCTTTCAGACTTTTGGTTTTTTGTGTCTCGTTTTTGTAATATTTTGACTTGTTTTTGTTGTTTTTTGTCTGACTTTTGTCGTTTGTCTCATGTTTTTGTCATTTTGTGTTCCACTTTATTCCTTACTTTGCATTTTTGCTGTTTTGTCTTTTTTTGTCTGGCTTGCGTTGTCTATTTTTTGTCGTTTTGTTTCGTTTTTTTTGTCATTTTCTGTCTCCTTTGTGTCATTTGTATCATTTTTTTGTCTTGTTTTTGTCATTTGCCCATTTTTTTGTCGCTTTGTAACTTTTTTTAATCAAATATTTGGTCTGTTTGTTGTTTTTGTTTGATGTCGTTTGTCTCTTTTTTCAAATTGTTTCTCATTTTTGCTGTTTTGTGTGTCATTTTTGTCATTTTGTCACTCATTTTTTGCAATATTTTGTCTCGTTTTTGTTATTTTATGTCTTTTTTGTCTGACTTTTGTCGTTTGTCTCATTATTTTGTCATTCTATTTCTTGTTTTTGTCATGTTGTGTTTCCTTTTTGTCTCATTTGTGTTTTTTGTCTTATTTTTGTCATTTTGTGTTTTGTTTTACTTGTTGTTTTGTGTATCGTTTTTGTTGTTTTTTGGTTTTTGTTGTCTCGCTTGTGTTTTTGTCCATTTTTTGTCGCTTTGTAACTTATTAATCAAATTTTTTTGCTTTGTTTCATGTCGTTCATCTCATTTTTTGTCAGTTTGTGGCTCATTTTTGTCATATTTTGTCTTATTTTTGTTGTTATTTTGGCCTTTTTTGTTTTGATCTTAAAGTAAAATACTATATTCATAATGTTTTGTAAAAAGATACTTCCTTTAATATGAACATTTCAGAATGTATTTTTTTGGCACTAAAACAAAGGAAACATTTGGAGTTGTTATTTATTGGTTATTATGCTGTGATTTTAATGGTCACTTGAGATCAAACTGGGCTGAATGTGGCCCCTGAGCTAAGATGAGTTTGACACTCCTGATTTAGATCATATTAAACCGTATAAAACACACGAAGGAGCTCTGATATTGCAGAAAATGGAAGAAACGCAGCAAACAAGCACTGATCAGACTACACAAGGTGCAGCTTCAGCAAAACAAATGCATTGTGAAATCTCTGCCGTCCATATGGTCCAGAGTACAGCCTGCAGCCACACAGGCCAAATTCACATCCAGCTCAGGGACGAAAGCTCCAGCGTCTGCTTGGGCAAAGCTGACAACACTTTGTTTTTAAATCAGAAATGATTCCCTCTGAAGCCTCACTAACAGAAAAGACTCCTTAGTTAAACACACACGGATCAGATTCCCTTCAATTCAATTTAAACGTGATCCAGAGTCAACTCATAAACCGCAATCCCCATAAACTACCTTACCATTTCTGTTAAATAGTAATTTCTATCACACCAGTAATAGTTCCTGGATTCATAATGAACAGGTTTTACAGATTTATGCCACAAAAAGATGCAAAATCAACACTTAAAGAGGCAAAATGACTACAAAAAGCAGGAAATCACCACAAAAAAGATGCAAAATCACCATAAAAACTCACACAATCATCACAAAAAGACGCATCATCACCAGCTGATATTGTTCTGTTTTCTTAATCTTGCACTTAACGGATTCTATTCAGGCCGAGCAATGTTTGGTTTATTTCTAGATCAGGAAATTATAAAAGTAGCTGCAAAATGAAGTAAATCCTGCATCCATTCTACTTTAAAGTATTTAAAGAGACACTTTAAAAACATATAAAACTGCTGCATTTTAAATTGAATTTGAGGCTCTTTTTGCTGAAAATGTCCAACAAAACTCATGTTCTGTTTTAGTTTGATGTTAATTCTGTTTTTTTTAGGAGAAATTTAATTGATTTCTGTAGTTTATCTGCTTTTTCAGCATGTCAGATTTTTCTAAGCAACAGGCCTAAAGTCCAAAATGGATTCATTTTGAGTTTATCTTATAACTGTGAAAATAAAAATCACAGATTCAATCTTGCTGTTTTATATTATGAAGATGATTTATTTAGATATTTTTGTAAATCATATTTCAGATTAAAGAGCCAGAGTAAATGTTCTGTCTGCTTTAAACTTGCTGAGTCATAAATAAAACATAATGGGACACAGAACCAGTGCTGATTCATTATTTAATTCAGATTTTCATGTTTAAGATTTATCCTGCAGCAGTTAAAACTGTAATATTTATTAATTCCTAATATTAACAGCGATTATATATATATCAATTAAATAATTTTAGAAAATTCATCTGTGCGTTTTTCCTCTTGTGGTGACTCCAAATCTGATCATTTCTTTCATTTCTGTGGAGATAAACAGAATTTCAAACCTTCAAAACACCTTTATTTAATAAAATATACATATATAAGAATATCTAATATATGTAAGAAATATTTTCATCATGAGTCGTGCGTAAAATATTTAGACGTTAAAACAGGATGAAAAAGACTGTTGTTTTTCTTGCCTATGTTTGGGTGCCTCGTCGTGCCAGGAGGAGCTCCGGTTTGGAGACCGTGCAGCACCGGGTTATCGAAGGGGGACGCCGACCACGTTCCCCCCACGTTGGGGCTCACGTAGGCCGTGTAGGGGCTGTGGTAGGAGCCGCCGAGGCCCCGGGCGCCGTAGTGCTCCCTCCCGTTGGCGGAGATGTTGAGCGGGCTGCTGTAGGACACCGCCGTCTCCCGGGCCGCGGCCACGCCGGAGGACAGCGGCGTGCTGGCGGAGAAGGTGAAGCGCGGAGACACCGGGGAGTGGTTGTAGGAGGACACCGGGTCCGCGCCCGGCTGCGCCCAGGCGGAGTGGCTCGACGCCGGGCTGCTCTGCTGCGACGCGCCGGGCGTCTGGAGGTACGGCAGCGGCGGGATCATGGGGGTGACGACCCGGGTGGTGGGCACGTAGACCGGGGAGGTGCCCGCCGAGGGGTTGTGGAGGAATCCGGGCTCGTAAGGAGGCGGTCCGTGGTTGGTGGTCATTATGCCCTGATACATATCCTCTGCCTGGAGCTGCACATCCGCGGTGACAGGAGGGAGAAAATGACGGCGTGGGTGAAATTACGCACTGAGTTGGTGCACATTAGCGCAAAAAACACGCGTTTGTTCTTCCAGTCCGATGTGTTTAAGTGAAACAGAGAAACAGCAACATGGAGAAAATTAAAAATAAACGCTTGAGAGCAGAAACACGAGAGAGGAGGAGGAGTGAGAGACTATTCGTTGTGATCAAGATCCAGCTGTTATCATCTCTCCCTCCCTCTCCGCCTCTCTCTCTCTCTTCACGTGAAAAAAATTAAAGATTTAACCCAAACAATTGGACAACAATTATCTTATCCACCATGAAGCTAAAGAGAGACTTTTTAAACACAAAAAACTCCATATATTCTCACTTTTTATTTCTTAGTTTCGTAGTAATTTTAATTAATTTATTACATTTTCAGGATTTTTTTCTGATCCAAATCTAACTTTTTCTTTTCGATTGTGAATTAAACGAATGTATATAAACATTTTCTACAAGATAAATCTGTATTTAACGATTTCTTAAAGTATTTGTTAGCTGTAAAACGCACTTTTAATTATGGAAGTTTTAAATCCAAAAGGGCCTTACGTTTCTTTTTGTGCAAAATATTAAAAATTCTACGTTTTCCCCATTAATCGTGAATCAGGAGTTTTATATTATATAACTTGTTTCTGTTTTTCTATAACTTTTAACTGCTTGAGTTTGTAATTAAATAGTGATTTTAGACGGTTTAGTAATTATCTCGTGCGTGGTTCTTACAAAAGTTCACTGTTTCTGGTGTATTTAAAGCTATAAACAGGCACCGTTTTACGCACGATTTTGCGTAAAATGCGTTTTTCCAAACTATTTGCTGCATTAAATTGAATGCACTGAAGATAGTTTGTACTTGTATTGAGGTACAGGGTAAAATAAGGTACATGAACGAAAAAAAGCATCTTCTTTTAAGCAATCGTGTCATTTTTAAGGTTAATTGTGGTTTTAATACGTCAATGTGTCACTTAGTCGTGGGTAATTTGGAGAGCATTTGGAGAGCATTTGGAGCGTCTGGAGAAGAAATAAACCAGATAAGGAGCCACTATCCTGCAGAAATGCACCAAGTACATGCATTTAATAAGAACATGGTTTGTAAATGCATCTGTGGAGACGTGCAGGGTCTAGAGACATGACTCCGAGGTTCATTTTTCATGCGTAATGAACAACATTAGGGCCTGTTATTTTTTTCCTTCTTATTTTTCTGCTCCTGCCAACATGAAGAATGGCGCTGCGTTATTCGGAAGTGTCCGGCGGCTGTTGTCCTCATGAGGACAGATTTATACCTGTCATCAACACCAGTCCACGTAAACACACGAGGCCATTTCATTGTGCAGCCACTTCCCACTGACAGGCCGCTCTGTGAATGATGAGGCTCCGTGCAGGCCAATAAACCCGCTCAAATGTGTGTCTGTAAATGTGTGTGTGTGTTAACGCACAGTAAACCTGCAATTAATGCAACTACTTTCATTTTTCTACTATATGCTGAGAGTTACATTAGAGATATATAGAGAGATATTATCCAGATATTGTCGAGAAGTTTTGAAAAGAGAATAAAACTGTCATATTTAAGTTGTTTTATGGCCAATAAATACTCTACAAATAAAGTGTCAGGAGGCCCAGAGACTCAGCAACCACAACTGAACTGACTGTAAATATGAAGCTCCAGCAGCACGTTAGCTTAGCTTAGCATAAAGAGCTGCTAACAGTCCAAAGGGAAAACAATCCTAGGGGACCCCGACAACTTCTTTGATCATTTCTTCACCATTTTGGACATTTTTTTTCTTAGTGTTGGACAAGATTTGAATCCTTATCAACGACTTTTGGATCATTCTGGACATATTTTTATTAATTCTGTGAAGTTGTGAGTCATTTTTCACACATGTTCAGTGATTGTGGTCAATCTCTGGGGTCACTTTCAACCATTTCTGATTAATTTTGGTCAACTGGAGTCAGTTATTGTCTCTCCCAACTGCACTGCTGCTGGATTATTTATGATAATATAAACAGTATTTATATAAATACAGTATTTGTATTATCATCACAATGTCCATATTTGTTGCCTATAATACCACAGTTATCATTAATATCAGTGCATTCTAACATTCACAGCACTAATAATGATTATCAGTGACTATTAGTGTAATTTGTTTTAAAGAAATGTAGAATTTATAAACCTAATACAATGAAATGTGTGTGTGGAAATTATAATGCAGTAAAACCATAAAAAGAAAGAAAATGCTTCATTTCTTTTGATATTTAGTCTGCAAAAATGTTAAAATCCTGGAATCAACATGCACAATATTTTCCCAAGTGTCCACAAGTCCAAAACAAACGTGTCTTTTACTGTCGTTTTGTTTCCTTTTTGTCTCACTTGTGTTTTTTGTCTTATTTTTCTCACTTTGTGTTTTGCTTCTTTCATTGTTTTGTGTATGTTTTTGTCGTTTTGTGTTTTTTGTCTTGTTTGTATTGTTTGTGTCCATTTTTTTGTCACTTTGTAACTTTTTTATCAACTCTTTTGTCTCTTTTTTTGTTTTGTTTGTGTCGTTTTTCTAATTTTTTTGTCATTTTCTTTCTCGCTTTTGTCATTGTGCGTTTTTTTGTCTCGCTTGTTTGTCCATTTTTGTCATTTTGCTTCTCACGTGTTATTTTTTGTCTTGTTTTTGTCAATTTTTTTGTCACTGTAATTTTTTGCATAATTTTTTGTCTCTTTTTGGTTTTGTTTCATGTCGTTTGTCTCAGTTTTTTGTCATTTTGTGTCTCATTTTTGTAATATTTTGTGTGTTGTAAGTTACGTCATTTTGATCATAAAATAAAATACATCATTCAGTTCCAGATACCTGTGATTAAATGCTGTATTCCTTTGTAGACACTCTGATCTGTAAGTTGTAATGTGTAAATGATAAACTGAGGCATAATGTTGTTGAAATTGTGTTTATTTTTCTCAAGAATTTCAGGTTTTTCATAAAGTTTTGTAAAAAGATAATTCTTTTAGCACTAAAACAAGGGAAAGATTTGGAGTTGTGGTTATTTGTAGGTTATTTTGCTGCAATTTTACTGGTCACTTGAGATCAAATTGGGCTGAATGTGGCCCCTGAACTAAAATCAGTTTGACACTCCTGCACTAGAGCAACTAATAAGACGGATTATGACTTAAGTAAGCCACTAAAAAAAGCAAAATCATCCTATCTATCTATCTATCTATCTATCTATCTGGACGTGACACATGAATAATAGCCTACAACCTTTGTATTATCGATTCTCTCTCCCGCCCTCTCTAGTAGAAGCCAAGGCAAACAGAGCAATATTGCCTCAGTGGAAATGGGGAACTGTCATCAATGTGTAACTGCAGGCTGATAACGCCGCCACCAATTGCTGCTAATAATATCAAGGTGTGGGTCTGTTGGCCTGAGAAGGCAGAAAGTCGGAGGTGATTCATGCTTTTATGGCTGCAGTTAATGCATAGAAGTCCACTCTGGTGATACGACCATCAAGACAAGACAGAAATAATGTACGTGTCATTCTTCCTCAGTCTTATTTCTACAGGCTGCAGTCTTATCTGGTAGAATATGAGGTGAAGAGTTTAGAAAAATACCCCAAAAGAAAGAAAAATCCTCTTTTCTGTTGTTGTGCGGTACAGTGTGTGTTTTGGTTTGGTGTGTTTGTACATGCCAGGCTGAAGCACTGACAGTGACACAGCCCAGAGCTGGTGTAAACTCTGAGTGTGTGTGTGTGTGTGTGTGTGTGTGTGTGTGTGTGTGTGTGTGTATTGTGAGTGTGTAACAAGGATTCTGTGCAACTGTGTGCGATCGGTGTGTGTTTTGTTGTCAGTGTGTATGAATGAGGAGGTGCTGGGTGAGTGAGCAGATAGAGATGCTGGTATGTGTTGGAGAAAAGTGTGTGTGTGTGTGTTGTGTTTGTGTGTGTGTACATATGTGTGTGTGTGTGTGTTGTGTTTGTGTGTGTGTACATATGTGTGTGTGTGTTTGTGTGTGTATTGTGTCTGTGTGTATTGTATGTGTGTATGTGTATATTATGTGTGTGTATTGTGTATGTATGTGTGTTGTGTATGTGTGTTATGTATGTGTGTATTGTGTTTGTGTGTATTGTATGTGTGTATGTGCATATTATATGTGTGTGTTGTGTACGTGTTGTATGTGTGTGTTATGTGTGTGTTGTGTGTATGTGTTGTGTACGTGTGTGTTGTGTGTGTGTGTGTGCATCATGTGTGTATATGTTATGTGTGTGTTGTGTGTGTGTTGTGTACGTGTGTGTTGTGCGTGTGTGTGTATTGTGTGTGTGCATCATGTGTGTGTATTGTGTGTGTATGTGTTGTGTGTGTGTCTGTGTATTGTGTATGTGTTGTTTGTATGTGTGTGTGTGTGTCTGTGTGTGTATTGTGTGTGTGTATTGTATGTAAGTGTGTGTGTGTATGTATTTGTGTCTGTGTGTGTATTGTATATATGTTATGTGTGTGTGTGTCTGTATTTGTGTCTGTGTGTATTGTATATATGTTATGTGTGTGTGTGTGTGTATGTGTGTGCCTATGTGTGTGCATTGTATGTGTCTGTATGTGTGTTTATAACCATGATTCAGTGCAACTGTGTGCGATCGGTGTGTGTTTTGCTATCAGTGTGTATGAATGAGGAGGTGTTGGGTGAGCGAGCAGATGTGTGTGTGTTCGTGTGTATATGGTGTGTGTGTGTGTGTGTGTGTGTGTGCGTGTGTATGTGTGTGTTGTATTCATGTATGTGTTGTGTGTGTCTGCATGAAGCAGGCACCAGGAAAACCGTCCCCGTCTTGGCTGGGGCAAAGATTCAATCATTTGGGGTCGGCAGCTCACTTCGGCCCTTCTTCCTCACACACACACACACACACACACACACACACACACACACACACACACACACACACACAGAGGCAAGGAGACTGCTGGCTCCAGGAAGAACACTTCAAATGGAGAAGCAGGAAAACACAGGAGGAGGGACGATAGGAGGCCATGAAGCTCCCAGACGTCACTCTGTCGTACTCCTCGGTATTCCTGATCGTTCTGCACCGTAAGCAGAACGTGTGTGTTCATTGTGTTTCTTTTCATCTTCTCAGCATCTGTTCCTGCTGACGTCACCTGAGCGTCTGCTTTGATCTGATCAGATCGATGTGAGATAACGGTAACGAAGAAACAGTGCTGATCAATGGAGACTGAAAAGGCCTCAGGTGTGACGACTTCAGTCCCGTAATGTAATCAGCACATAAATGACGTGATTTCATTCGTTACAGGAGATTTTTTTCATTGCTTACCAGCGTTTCAGCTCTCTGAATCTCTGAACACCAAGCAGTTTCTTTTTATTTGCTCATCTCACATTTTCACGCATTTTGCTCTGCAATATGAAGTCCTGCACCTCTATGGAAACACCACAACCGTTTTGTGAAATACAGTTGTGCTCATAAACTACTGTTCAAAAGTTTGGGGTCACCCAGACAATTTCATGTTTTCCATGAAAACTCCCACTTTTATTCATGTCCTAACATAACTGCACAAGGGTTTTCTAATCATCAATTAGCCTTTCAACACCATTAGCTAACACAATGTAGCATTAGAACACAGGAGTGATGGTTGCTGGAAATGTTCCTCTGTACCTCTATGGAGATATTCCATTAAAAACCAGCTGTTTCCAGCTAGAACAGTCATTTAGCACATTAACTATGTCTAGACTGGATTTATGATTAAGTCAATGTTGCCTTTATTGAAAAAAAAGCTCAAGACCATTTCTAAGGGACCCCAAACTTTTGAACGGGAGTGTATGTTGGGTTGCTTACATTTTATCAAAGTTCGTTTTCACCCCAGTAATTCGACATCTTTCATTTATTTTATTTTTCTGTAAATACGTCCAACTTTCTTGCTTGTGTAGATGTGCAGATATCTAGGTTTAGGTGTTATTTCAGGGTATCTGTATGTTGTGCTTGTGGATTAGCTGTGTTTGTCCAGGTAAGGTCACAGAGTCACGCCGGGGAGACACGAGTTTTCTCAGTAAGACACCTGGGCTTCAGCAGCACAATCGCCTCCCTTCTCTCAGACTCACACCGGCACCATTAACCTGGAGTGTGTTTCTGAATGAATTATTAACTCCTCAGCTGCAGTTTCTCATACGTGACGGGCTTCGAGCGCTCAACTGGACTCATGATTCTCACAGTTTGAAGAGCAGCGCAAACACATCACACAGCACTCAGTTCCACACGATAAGAATCCAGTTATTAAAACCTCTTTTGTCTCGACGGTCTCCGCTGTTTGTGAAGCTACTTAACAGACTCAATTTGAATATTTCTTCGATGGAAATTGTCCCAATTCAGCTCCTGGGTGTTAGGCGCTCTAATGCCAGCAGCAGGAAATAAATTGAACTCTTTATCAGCAGGTTATGAGCTAAAACATGCAAAACTGATGCAAGTCCTGTATATTAAAGGTTGAAAAAACTGTGAAAAACTTGTTTATTATGAGAATTCATTTGCATTCTGACTGTAAAAAATCAGGATGAAACTGTAAACAACGATCTAATTGTTTTTTAAAAAAACTATTTTTATAAATACCAATCTGTTACATTGTGTAGTCATAGAATAAATTTTTTTATGATACATTTTTTAAATCTGAAAAATATATCGTCAATTTATAGATATAGAAAGATTCTGTATAAGGGGAACTGAAAAAGGTAAATAATTTTTTAATTGTTATTTTACAGACATTCCAGGTTATATCTTGCAGTCACAGTTAAAGAAGCAAACAAACAAATAAAAAAAAATCTACCTCAAATATTATATATATGTATATATATATATATATATATATATATATATATATATATATATATATATATATATATATATATATATATATATATATATATATATATGCGTGTGTGTATTTTATATTATTTAAATATATTTTTAAATATATTTTTTAATATAGTTGTATATTTTTATTTTTATATATATATATATATATATATATATATATATATATATATATATAAATTCTATATATTTTTTAAAATATTTTTTCAAATAGATCTTTTGAGTGAAATTACGCTGTTCATCTGTATGCAATGTGAGGAAATGCAGAATAAAACCTTTAAAAATAGATCTTTTATATCTGTGGATCTAACATTGAATCAACAGCAGATATTCTGAAGAAGAGAATGAACTAAAACTGTAATTTACCTCAATAATAATAATAATAAACTTCATCACACTTGATGAACTATAATCACTGCTTTAAATACTCAGTAAACCAAGTGAGACTAAGATTATCTAGTACTTTACCAGTACCTTTGATTAAATTTGCTTTTTTACTCCGCCAAGGGATGCAGCGGAGTTATGTGATGAATGTGATCAAAAGTTTGGGGTCACTTAGAAATGTCCTTGAAAGAAAAGCATTTTTTTTCAGTGAAGACAGCATTAAATGAATGATAAATCCAGTCTAGACATTCTTCATATGGTAAATGACTATTCTAGCTGGAAACAGCTGATTTTTAATGGAATATCTCCATAGAGGTACAGAGGAACATTTCCAGCAACCATCACTCCTGTGTTCTAATGCTACATTGTGTTAGCTAATGGTGTTACAAGGCTAATTGATGATTAGAAAACCCTTGGGCAATTATGTTAGCACATGAATAAAAGTGCGAGCTTTAACGGAAAACATGGAATTGCCTAACAAAACTCTCTGGGTGACTTGTGATGTTAAACTCACATTCACCACGGTCCAGATATTGGACTAACTGGTGGCTTTAAACCTCAAACTGGGGTCCCCCGTGACACTGCAAATGTGAGCGTGAACAGCGAGTGTATTTTTAGCCGTGAGGACCGAGGGATCCCAGGACCTCTCCCTGTGATAAGCAGTGGCCAAAGTCCGCCGGCTAGCCAAGGCCTGAAGAGCAAATAGGGAGGTTTAATGCGCTCATACGTGGGGCTGGCTGCAGCCTGGTGTGGCGGGCAGGCAGAGGGAAAGCTGTTTGTTTGAGGGCCAAGATTCAGGTTAGGTAAAGGTGAGGTGACGTCATCAAAACAATGGAGTCTGGCGTTGACGAAGGGTTCAGTCGGAGTTCATGTGGAGATGGTTAACGGGCGACATGAAAAGATGCAGCACGTCGATGGAGATGTGTGTGAACTCCTCATCCGAAAACTGTCACCTTGAGCCAGTCAGAGGCACATCGCACTGTAAAATAAATAAATAAATAAAAACACGAAGAAAAATCAAATAGCACTATTATAAAAATAAATAAATAAAAACACTAATAAAAATGAAATAGCCCCATTGTAAAAAATAACTGAATTAAAACACTAATAAAAATTAAATAACCCAATTAAAAAAAAATAAAATAAAAATCTGGCAGCAATTGTGCCAGAAAACATCCAGTAAAAATGGTGGAATGCTGTACAAAAACAGATAATCTATTATTAATCAAAATTAAATGAAAAAGATAAAAAGAACATGGAAAATAGCATAAAGAACAATGTTTGGTTGGCATGTTAAATGTTCTAAACAAATTTATTTACTATTTTCAATCCTTAATATACAGAATTTTCTTTCAAATAATGGCAAATAGCTATAAAATATTTATATTTTATCTGACTTAAATATCATAAAAGTGATTTTTACTGTTATTTTACAGATTTTCCTGTTTTGTTATATCTGTAAAATAATTTTTTTTGCAGATTTAAATACAGAAAAAAAATTTTTATTCTATGCTGACATAATGTACAAGAAAAAAATTGCTAATTATAAAAATGCAAATGTTTTAATTTGGACAATGTTTACAGTTTTATCCAAATGCAAATTAATACTCAGTTAATGGGACATTTTTTTGCAGTCAGAATGCAAATTAATGCTCAAAATAAACACATTCATTTACTGTTTTTCAATCTTTAATATACAAGATTTTCTTTCAAATAATGGCAAATATCTGTACAATAATTATATTTTATCTTATTTAAATATAGTAAAAACAGTTTAATTTTACTGTCAAATGTGGTAAAAATACAGATTTTAAATGTATGTATATATATATATATATATATATATATATATATAGAGAGAGAGAGAGAGAGAGAGAGAGAGAGAGAGAGAGAGAGACTCAATTTATGCAGAGAAACCCAACAAATCTATTTAAATTAATGAACATTTTAAAGTGATTTTTACTAATTATTATCTGTAATTTAACAGAACAATACATTTTTTTCAAACTAATTTATTTACTATTTTGCAGTCCTTAATATACAGAACTTTCTTTCAAATATTGGCAAATATCTGTAAAAATAATTAGATTTTATCTGATTTAAATACAGTAAAAAAAAGTTTATTTTTACTGTCAAATGTGCTAAAAAAAATACAGATTTTACTCATAGTCAGGATTTCCAGTTTGGTTTGTTTTTTCATAATTAACATTCTTTTCAATTCACTTTCAGTTATTTATTTTTTTTAAATAGCACTATGGGCTGCACAGTGGCGTAATGGTTAGAACTTTCGCCTTGCAGTGAGAAGGTTCGCGGCCGGTCTTCCTGGGATCTTTCTGCATGGAGTTTACATGTTCTCCCTGTGCAATGCTTGGGTTTTCTCCGGCTTCCTCCAAAAAGTATGCTGAGATTAACTGATTATTTTAAATTGCCTGTAGGTGCGAGTGCCAGTGTGATTGTTCGTCAGTATATGTAGCCCTGCGATGGACTGAGGACCTGTCCAGGTGTCCTCTGCCTTCGCCCCGAGCCAGCTGGGATAGACTCCAGCCCCCTATGACCCTAATGAGGATTTAGTGGTGTATAGATGATGGATGGATGGATATCACTACTTCACAACAGGTGGCATCTCAAGGTACAAAGTGAAGACTAAATTAATGTAAACTAATGAACATTTTTCTGTGATTTTTACAAGTTATTATCTGTAATTTAACAAAACAGGGTAAATCTGTAAAATAACAGCATATTTTTCAAAATAATTTGAGTGTTAAATATTCATTTCTTCTTGAGTGTAAGGAAAAACACACTCAGGAAGCATGAGGAGAAAAGGTGCCTTATTGCAGGGGTTGTCATGGCGCACAAACCCGATAACAACAGGAATATTTCTGTTTGGATGAAGACGGGAGGGCTGATGGAGAGAAAAAAATCTGACAAAGTTGGTAAGTCTGAAAAAAAAAAAAAGAAGTTGAAAGTAGAAAGAGAGAGAGGAGGAGATGCCACCAGACAGGAGGAGCAGTGGAAAACAAAAGAGGCTCCAAACTCTGCTCTGTCTTATCTGTCTCGGGGTTCTTATCCACCGCCGGCTCTGTTAGTGTAACCCCACTCCTCCCTCCTTCCACCTCATCCCTCCATCTCCAGCCCCCCTCCGCCGCTAGCCCAGGACCCCGTTATCAGGCCGGGGCTGACGTCAGGGGGCCCGCTGGTGCTGGGGGGCCGGAGACGGAGGCTGATAGCTGCCTCCACACAGGCTGTGGGAACCAGGGACCAGCCCAGCTCGAC
Organism: Amphiprion ocellaris; assembly: GCF_022539595.1. NCBI lineage: Eukaryota > Metazoa > Chordata > Actinopteri > Pomacentridae > Amphiprion > Amphiprion ocellaris. The sequence goes on from NC_072777.1 coordinate 4,464,725, forward strand.
CCAGCGGCCCTGCACGTCCACCACACACACCCAGAGGTGAGGATGTACGAGAACATGACAGCACACACACTCTGGGGGAACCGGGGGGTTTCGGGAACCTAAAGACAGTTTTCACACACAGGAAAAAGTCTATTGGACTGTAATTTTTAATAACAATTCCCTATTATTTTGGAGATTTCCCCCTATTTGTTAAATTACAGGAAATAACTGGTAAAATCACAGAAAATAAGCATTAATGGTCAAACTAAAACTATAAATAATGTCCAAATAGTACTTTCTTCTTTTACAACATTAAACCATCAAATTACACAATTTTTATTGTAACTAAATCAGCAAAAATTTGGTTTACACATACAGAAAAATGATCTATGTTCCTGTGATTTTACAGATTTTCCCTGTTTTGATACATTACAGAAAATAACTGTTAAAATCACTGAAAATAAGAACTTTTAAACAGCTTTTTAAAAAACGTTTCCTGTTAAATGGTGGGTATTTAAGCTGGGGGTGGTTAAATTTGACTATGTAAACAACAATAAATCCTCCACAATGTAATTTCTGCTGCTTTGAATGACGCAATACAACTTGATTTACAAATTACAATTGAACAGTTTAGTAAATAAAGAGAAAATCAGTTTGTTGCCTTGTGATCTTTTTAAAATCCAGACAACAGTTGATCCATATGTCTTCCTACAGTTCATTGTTAGCTTCTATATAATAAACAAAAGAATCTCTTTATGATGGATATAAATTCACCATTTAGTCTATTTCCATCACAATTCCCAAGCAGGAAGATTTTCACATCCATGTCTACAAAAATAGCACGTCGGTTTGCCTCACATGTGGCTCAAGGTAGCAATATTCCTGTAATTTCTTATCTCCTGTCGTATCCGTCACGATATTTCAGCTGCAAATGACTTTCAAACAAAGTGCACAAGTTCAGAGATTCACTTTATGAGTCACTAGCTGCATATTTTCAACCTCGTTTTTAAGAAAGCTCTCCCCCGAGCACCCTGATAACGCAGTCTATCACCGAGTATATGGAGAAATAAACCGTTATTTAGGTCGGTGATAAAACCGAGGTCACTCTTTGGGACGTTTATCAGCCCATGTATCTCCATAAACGCTGCCCTGGAGTTGACGGACTTTCAGGGTTGTCCAATTTGTTGGAGGGGAAAAAGAAAAATTGGGGAATTAATTTCCTCAGATGGGGTTAAGGACGTACTTAGCCCTCGGGCGGTGGAGTGGCTATTGTCGGGATTCGTACAAAAAGGTGTGTGAGAAAGAGTCAACAAGGTCAACAGGTGCAAGTTTGAAGCGTGGGGAGTGGAGGCAGCGTGGACGGCTGCAGCAGATGAACTTCGCAAGTTTTACATCATTAGTTACAGGTGCAGCACTCCCAAAACATGCAAATGCACTCTAACATATCTAATGTCATCTAAACCTCGCTCATTTCCACCCCTCGACGCCAACACCGAAACCGCTCGACTCATTTACAGTCATGGGAGTGAGTTCGACCATCAATCTGCCATTTTTACTCTCACATACATCTCCACGTCTCCCTACGTGTGTCACAGATGTTTTCGGAGATGGATCTGTCGGATGGGGAGTGGAGACACGCTTATCAGTGTGTTGTCCTCGATAAGGCCCGGGAGATTTGTAACGGTTGCAGTCGGTCAGCGCTGGATTCATGCATGTGTGTGTGCTTCTCCCTCTCTTCCACGCTGACCTCTCCTCGGCCGAGCGAGTAGGAGGAAGAAGAGAGCGTCCTTGACAGAGCCAGAGGAGGGTGAGATGTAAAATAGAAGGAAACCGTTGTTTCGGAGCTGCTCGTTTCTTCTTCCACCGCCTCTCGCCGTCATTTTCTCTCACTCTCTTTGTCAGACGCACACTCCCTAAATTTCACCGCTGCTGCTCGTGTCCTTGAGTGTAAATAGCTGTAAAATAAGCTGAGGGGTGAACTTCAGGTGCACTGGAAACGTAGAGAATCTGTTGCAACATTCAGACTAAAATAGATGAAAAATATGAACAAGATGTGTTTACTGAATCTGAAGCTATCCTGCTATCCCCACCCCCTCATCCCACCTCTCACCCTAACTCAGGGGTGTCAAACATGCGGCCTGCGGGCCAAAAAGGGCCCTCCAGAGGTTCCAATCCGGCCCGCAGGACGACTTTCTAAAGAGTAAAAATTAGAGATGACGTCAACTGCAAATTGTAAATTTGTAACACTGTAAATTTAAAATCATTTCTAAACCATGACAAGTCGTTTGATCATGCTATATTGTTCATTGTTCTTTTGTCATTTTGTGTCTCATATTTGTAATATTTTGTCTCGTTTTTGGTGTTTTTAGTCTTTTTTGTCTGACTTTCATGTTTGTCTCACGTTTTTGTCGTTTTGTCTCGCTTGTGTTTTTTTGTTTATTTTTTGTCATTTTGTTCCTTTTTTTAAATAATTTTTTTGTCTAATTTTTTGCCCTTTGTAACTTTGTTGTCTAATTTTTTGTCTCCGGCCGGAGACAAAAAAATAGAAAACTTATTTTCATTTAGGGGATATTAAAGCTTAAAGATATTTTGCTTTTCCCACTTCAAGTTCACACTGACTCGAAATTTTATCCCAAATTAGCTTCTTCTGCCTCAAGAAAAGTGGTAAAACACCAGAGAACCCTGGCAGCATCTGTGGAAAACCTCACTTAGTGTTTTTCTGTGTTATATTCTGGATGTGTAAAGTTTGTGTTTGACAGGTTTTCACCACCTGTGCGCTCTCCGCTCACTGCTGCCTGACTCTATGCCCTCTGGTAAGCCAAGGCCTCATTAGCCTCTTTAATTGGTCCAGCACAGTGAGCCGGTCAGCAGTCTGGATGGACGCCATGCTAAAGTAAACCAACCCGATGGAAACACTGTGCAGGCTGACCAACAGATCACAGAGTGCACCACGGACACTGACAGCGCTCGACTGGATGAGAAGTTTCAAGCTTTGAATGCTGCATTTGAAACTTTAATCAAACTATATTCAGTTTCAAATGGAAAGAACGGAAACATTTATGCTTCTTTATTTGATCTGCAACTGTATAAATCATCAAATCTTTAAAATCACACGAGGAATCCATTTCTAAACACATCTACTCCCTCCTCGACGGCTCGCTGGCCTCCTGCCCACTAAACTCTGACTGTCTGCTCAGTTGCTGAATCGTTTAAAACGCTTATTCGTCAGCTGTTCAAAGGATATTTATCTCGCTTCCAGAATGAGCGAAAAACGGAGGAATTTCAGAGTTTAACCTTTAGACTGACGGGGAGTTTGTTGTGTCTTTTAACACGTGTGTTTGCATGGTCTCTGTTGGAGATAAAAGCTAGAATTTGCATTTAAATTTGCTTTTCTTGATCATATTTGGAATTCGTATAGATAAGTGGACTTGGTGAACTGTGGCTTTAGCTTATTTTTTGTTAGTAACTTAACAGGCGTGTGAATTGGACGTCTGTGTGCGTGTGTGTGTGTGTGTGTGTGTGTCTAGGTGGGTGTGTGTGTGTGTGTGTGTGTGTGTGTGTGTGTGTGTGTGCACTGTGGCGTCTATAGCTCGTGGGGAATCCATCAAAGCTTATCATTATAAGTAAACATGACAGAGTGGACAAAATGTCTTGTGCGCCGCCGGACCTGCTATCTAACCGCAGAGCCATATCTGCGATGATGGACTGATGTGGCGCTGGCTTAGATGAACCAGAGTCTGAGTGTGAGAGTGCACGTACGAGCACGCACGGGAACACACACATCAAAAGGTGAAACACACGTAGACAACCAGACGCTCATGTTACCTTATATCTTTTACCTCTCGGAGGAATACTGCCTTCACTGTACATGAAAAGTTGACTTATCGCTCAGTCACAAGTGGGCAGACACAGTCATAGTTTATATAGGAATTTACAGCTGTTATTTATAGGCCTGTGTTTACTGCTGCTCCTATGAGTTGAGCTGAGGCAGGGATTTTTCTTCCAAAAAAAATGAGGACAAACCTCTTTTTATGGCAGATGAGATCAGAGAGTTAATGACATTTAATATTAGCTAATAGTTCATGATTTGTACTCGTCGTCAGAATAAAGGCCTCCGCTAGAATAAGCTACATGTCTAGTAAGGTTGTTAAAAATCCAAAAGGGTTCACTGAAATTAATGTACACTACTCTTTCAAAAGTTTGGGGTCACCCAGACAATTTCTGAAATTGAATGAAAACTCCCACTTTTATTCATGTCCTAACATAACTGCACAAGGGTTTTCTAATCATCAATGAGCCTTTCAACACCATTAGCTAACACAATGTAGCATTAGAACACAGGAGTGATGGTTGCTGGAAATGTTCCTCTGTACCCCTATGGAGATATTCCATTAAAAATCAGCTGTTTCCAGCTAGAATAGTCATTTACCACATTAACAATGTCTAGACTGTATTTCTGATTCATTTAATGTTAACTTCATTGAAAAAAAAAAATGCTTTTCTTTCAAAAATAAGGACATTTCTAAATGGCCCCACACTTTCAAACGGTAGTATATATATATATATAGTATTAGGTCTTTTTTTTTGCATTTGTTAAAGGTGAGGTTTCTTGCATGTGTGTTGAGGTCAGCCTGTGTGTTCCTCTACTTGTTACAACACCACTGATAAGCAGAGTAAACAACCATGCACTGTTTGCTCCCCTGCCGCGGTCACATGATCACCAAAAAAACTATGTGAGCATTTCAGAGGGCAGTATTCGCTCTATGCCCATCTTTCCCGGAGGTTTGGGACTCCGTCTGCCTGCTCCTTCCTCAAGGTGTGGCTCCTGCCCCGTCTGGGTCGTTAGTTTTAAGAGCTAAAACCCCGACGCCGATAACCTCCCCTCTGCTGTTCAGTTCCTGGGGTGAAAGGTCGCGGCTGCAGCGCCTCAGCTGACTTGGCAGACTGTCAGTGGGTGTAGTGGCACTGGATGGTATACAGTATGGAGCTGCTTCAAGCCACGTCTCCGTCAATTTCATTCCCCCTCTCAATCTCAGTTGACTGACTTGTGCAAGCTGCTCGTGTGTGTGTGTGTGTGTGTGTGTGTGTGTGTGTGTGTGTGTGTGTGTGTGTACATGTGCGTGCAGGGGGTCATTAACCTCACAGTAACCCAGAAGGTGGTCTCTGAGTCCGTCTGAACTGTCCAAGACCACCAAAAGAGTGTCTCTGTCACATCCAGACTGTTTTACATTGTAGTGCGCCGTGTACACTACCGTCCAAAAGTTTGGGGTCAACTCCAAACTTGCTGTTCGTACATTTAGTATGTTGTTGGCATTACATTTGTTGTTTTTGTGATTTAAAAGCATACTTAAAACTGCATATGAATCAAATGTGTTTTTTTTTTTTGCTTCAGTCTCGATGGCTGTTCCTCAGTCATTATGCTAAACTACTAGCACGACCTTCATAATTAGCATACAAACACAAATGTTGTATTCTCATCCTACCAAGAAAGTAAATAGCTATACTTCCTCAGACTATTCCTTAAAAACATGACTTTTATAATGTGTAAATGGTTTGCTATGCTACTGCTAACATCTGTTTGCTAATACCTGTTAGCTGTAATGTTATTCGGCGTATGTTATTGGTATTATAATTAAGTTCATGCTGTGTTGTTTTGGTCAAACGTGCTTTTAAAAGTTTTGTATTGTTCTTAAGAAGCATTTTTATTAACCCCCATGTCGTCCTGCGGGTCAAAATTGACCCGTTTTAAAGTTTAAAATGTGGGAAAAAAAATATTTTCACAATGAAACTTCTGATGTCCACATTCTCAACATTTTTGGGAAATCTTTGAATATTTTTTGGTGGAAAAAAATGTTAAAAATGATTCTTAAGAACATTCACATAAAAATCAACCAAAATCCAGCAAATTTCGCTGGATTTTGGTTATTTTCTTAAAGAAAATATTAGAAATTTTACTGATATATATGTAATCACTTTAGATATTTTTAGGATTTTTTTGTAAGATTTTTACTCAGTTTTTGAAAATATTTACAAGAATTTTCTTGCCAAATTTGGGGATTAAAAAAGAAAAACTTTTAAGGGAAACTTTTAAGAAATTATTAGAATTTTCTTCCTGAAGGTTTTGCAAATTTTCAGAAATTTGGGGAATTTTTTTGCTGAATTTCTGGATTTTTTTCAGAAAAGGAAACGATATTTTTTGGTGCCCGTAAATGAGGACAACAGGAGGGTTAAGAGTCACACTCTTGCTAACCTTAGCGTTGCGTTATTTAATTCGTTAGCTATGTAGCTGTTACACTAGAATGCACTAGAAATTAAACTTAGGTCATTAATAATTTGTGTGGTAAGTTAGTGATCATATCAATGGTAAAAACAGCTTAATCATTTATGTGTTTATGTGATATTAGTTCATTTAAAGCCACAACTCAAACAATTTATCCTCGTCCTCTAACATATCTGATTTATTTAAGCTCTGATATTTTTTCTTTAAATGACATTTAGGCTTCTGTTATGTTTCAATCCAATCAAAAGAATGATATTCAAAGAAAACTGTTATTTAATATCACTTATTAACATTTAAAGAAGAAAATTCAGAATGAAACAAACATGGAAATCTTTTTTGTGTCATCCTCTTCAATGCAAAGTTTAATCTAAGCTGTTTGCTGTCTGTGTTTGTAATAAACCAATTAGTTGTTCATTACTAACAACTAATTGCTTTATTGCTCAACATTCTGTCAGCATTTTTACATCTCCCTATAAACACAGATAAAAGTGGACATTTTTCAAAAATATAGCAGCATTTTTTAAATTTCTTTTACACATTTTGGTTCATTATAATGAATTATGACCCCCATATTCTGTACTGGTTATCATTTGTGTGACATATGCTTTCCCGGTGTTTAGGTTTAGCGTCTTCTCGCTGCCACGGTGTACTTGAAGTTATCAGTGGCTGTAGTCTAAGCTAGAAGTGTGACGTCAGAGCGAAATGATTTTAAATCTCTTCAAGGCCTGTGCTGTTTCAGACAACAGTTTAGAAAGATATAAGAAAGATAAGATGTGCTCCGTTTTAGCAAAACAAAATGTTGATTAAAATGAAAATCTGCTTCATCTTTTAGTGTCTTATTATTCTGCTCAGCTATGAATGACTTTGAAGTAACAGCAAAAACAGACACTGTAATTCTACCAAGCTGCCCTGATGGAGGAGTACAGTAAAAACTGTAATACTGGAGGCTGAAATAAAACTACCTGAACACTGTAGAGATCTTATATGACCGGGAGACCAGAGACAGTAGAGGTTTGACGGACTTCGAGTCATACTATAGCTCCGTCTGAGAGGCACATCTTGAAAACATTACTCAGCAGAGAGTCAAAAGTTTACTAGAGCTCATCCTTGGCTTTTTTTTTTAGTGCTTAAAATTCTGCGACAATGTGCAATTCTACCTGCCTCGGCTGTCCAAAGTCATTCTTGTGTTCCTGTGAGGGAAAAGTAGAAACTGTAGTAAGAAAATAAAGGAAGTTTTATTGGAGGTAGAAATCAACCTTATACAGAAAACAAGAGCGACATTTTGAGCTGTGAGTCACACGTGGGTTTTGATGGTCTTGAAAGGGGACAATGATACCCAGAGCCACAGGGTCCCTGCCAACACAAACCAAAAGCCGCCCCCCCACAATCCTTTGCTCCGAGCCCGGTGAGGAGAGGAGGGGATGGGGGGGTTGATGAGAGTCTGAACAGGCCAGAGGAGGGACACACCGGCGCCATGGCGATCCCTAAGACAACTTATCTCCTCTCTCACAATGATAGCGCCTGTCAAAATAACTGCCAAGATACACACAGCCGGCCAGGAACTGGTTAACTCGCCAGCCGTCCAATCAGGGGGCTCGCTGCCGAGGGTCTCTCTCTTTCCCCCACCTTAGGGGGGCTCTCTGGGGCCACAAACACTTTATCTCTGTCTCATTGCTCCATATACTTAAAAAATGCTTTGATTCAACTTTACTGGCAGGAATAACTGAAAAAATACAGAATTGAGTTTAATTTAAAGTTAAAAACAGGTAGCTTTGTCCACAAAATCAGGAAGATGTGCAAGATAAAGGTTAAAGGTGCCAAATGGAGGGTTTTAAATACCATTTCTTTGATCTTTAAAGAAGACAAATGAACAAAGCTGGTGTAAGTTACAATGTTCAGAGGGTAGAATCTGTTTTAATCTGCAGTATCTTTTGTCTTTGGGCTGATATCTGCCCCTTTCCTCCTTTTCCAGACCAGTGCCATTTATTGTAAACTGTCGCCCCCTAGTGGTAGGTTGGAAAAACTGCCCCAGAGGTGATCAGGTGGTGGCAAAATGAAGTTTAGGCCTGTGTGTGTCTAGTTCAGATTTAAGAGGTCACATGCATGGGTGTAGGTTTGAACAATGGGGAGAGTTTCTTTTTAATTTAATGTCAGACACTGCACCAGCACTAATTCATGGTAAATATGTTTATTTTTGGGAAGGAAAACACAGAATTACAATTCAAAACATAACTGTTTAGTCTCACTCAGTATTACTTTCAAACATTTATTTTCCTCTGGATCAGTTTTTTCTCATTTAATATAATCCCTGACGAGTCGGTTGCATGACTAAGAAAGTTTGATATTTAAGGCGATAACATTAAAAACGTTTAAAAAAATTTTAAAAGTCAAGTCACCCTATTTTTTTTATCCGATATAGCACATTTAAAACAGCAATGGCTGACCCATAGAGTTTTCCAGAAGAGAAACAAGATTGGAGTTACCAGTTAATCTAACACATTTAAATACTGACAATCAGAATCAGCTTTAATGGCCAAGTACGTACACAACATACAAGGAATTTTGTTGTGTTGGTGTAACTCTGGGAATAACGAAAGTAGAATAATAAAATAACTATAGAAAGAAGCATGTATATCTACAGATATTAACACATCTAAAAAAATATGTATATATACATAGTAGTGCAAAATGACAGTTATTAAAGTGTGCAAAAAGCAAGAATGTTGGTCTTACTGCAAATATATTGTACAGGTGATGTATTGTGCAGAACGTTAACAAAAAGTCAGCAGTATTTTATCTGAGAATAGCTTTGGTAGGGTTTTTGCAGTGGGGAAGAAGCTGTTCTTGAAAATTGTAAAGGGAGGAACCTTCATTTCTGACAATACGACCAAACAGTGTTATTTATTATGTTGATTTATCAGAAATACGGCAACAACAACAAAATACAATCTTAATAATTACAAAGATTAACCTAACTAATATAAATATTAAGATTAAGGCCTGAGAGATTAACCTGACTAATTTCACCTACATGCAAACTCAATACAAAGTTCTCCTTGTATTCCTTTTCTTTTCAAATTTTAATTTTAAATAAATTCTTAACTTAAAACGATTAATATTATTACTTGCGTATGTATTTATTTTTTATGAGGGGTTTTTATAACAAACAATAAAAAATACATACACATTATTTTTCTTGTCAACAACAGAGTTCTGAAAATCTTCGTTGCCATGGCGACAGTGACACGCTGCGGTGCCCAACCTATGGCGTAGTAATATTTAGAGCAAGGCTCACCAACCTTTTTGAACCTGAGAGCAACTTCAAGGGTACTGAGTGGTACGAAGGGCACCTTGTTTGATACAAACTTCCTCAATAGCAAACTTGCACCATCATCTTTAAATAATAATAATAATAATAATAATAATAATAATAATAATAATAATAATAATAATAATGAAAATAATATGTAAAAAGACTGTCTGATCACATTTATGTTAATTATTCCTTACAATAATTATTAACGACTTCCACAACAACAACGGTAGGAAACACACACACACACACACACAAATATATATATATATATATATATATATGGAAATCTGTTCCAATATTTAAAAGTCAGAGGTATCCCATCTGTGAAACTTTTGTAAATATCTTTCTTGGCAGTTTTGTATGAATCAGCATATTTGCAGCATTTTGTTCAAAATCACACCAGTCAGATTTCTGCGGAAATTATCACTTCTAGCATTTTTAGGAAATCATCAAATCATGCTTCATTTGTGCAAACCACTACCTTTGTAACATTTTTGAACAATTCATGAACTCTGTCCCATGTTTGTACAAATTATCAGTTATGGAAGGAAAAAATCAACTCTGTGAATCTTGTCACATTAGTACTGATCACCAGCTTTTTTCACCAGCATTGCAACATTTTTAACAGATCATAACAACAAATCATTACATGTTTTCAACAAATTATTTTTCACATTTTTGTGTAATGGCACAGTGTTTTGAATGACAACATGTGTTACCTCTTTCTTTGTCTGTAAATGTGTGTTAGTGGGAAGCCTGGCATTGCAGAGCTTATCATGTCTTACCTTTACCTTGCAGCTCACAGTTCAGATGCTTCAGTTTCCCAGTGATGTCCGTTAAAAATGCCAGGTCAAGAATCCACTCAGTGTCCTCAAGCAGCAAGGTGTCCTCCCCTTTGGATTGCATGAACTCTTTGATTTCGGCCAACAGTGACAAAAAACGCTGCAAAACTGTTCCCCTGCTGATCCATGGGGTTTCTGTGTGTAGTAACAGGTCACCATGTTCAGATGACAGCTCCTCCAGCAGCACCTTCAATGTCCTGGTTGTTTGGCTTTGGAGCCATTTACGATCTTCACGACACGAGTCATCACATGATCAAATCCGGCCACTTTTGTACATACATATGTCCTGCTGGTGAATGATGCAGTGGTAATGTAGGAATGTTGGGAAGTCTGGATCACCTCTGCATCGTACAATGAAGCCTGCATACCGACCCGTCATGGAGGAGCCCCGTCAGTCCTCACTTAAACAAGCTTTTCTAATGGTACATTTTTCTCCACGAAGAAACTTTTCACCGCGTAGTAGATGCCAAAGCTGGCTTTAAGTCCCGGGTTTTCCTGTCCGTAGTGCGCATACAGTCTATGTGCGCTAGCAGGTGGCTAGTTAGCATGGAAGCTTTGTAGCGGCTAAAGTAGAGTCTCCCCACATTGTGCCGCTTTGCCGACGCAATAGTCGCCCCGCAAATAGGACACATACATTTATCTTTCACTGTCGTAAAAAAAGAACTCTTCCTCTCAATCATCGTGAAAATAGTGTTTTCTCTTTCACTTCTCTGTCATGTTTTGGGGGTAAAAACTAGTGGCGTTACGAGATGTGCCGAGGCTTCGAAGCGTGTGTCGAGTAATGGAGGGGGCGTGTCCACGAAGCGCGTATCGCGGCTTGCTTCATGTAGGGGAGGAGCCAAAAATGATGACGTTCGAAGCCTCGCATGCCGGTCATACCGCGCGACTGGTTCAGGAACTGGGTCGCAGGTTTGACGTGCGATTCAAAATATAAGGGGCAGCGAAACGCAATGGATTCCCCGTTCACATTTGTTGGATTTTTACCTGCTGTATCTTTGCATTCAATCGATTTGAGACTCTTTTTTTAATAGAACCAGCCAGAAAGAGAAGATTCTCCCCTGTCTGGGAACACTTTGACCTGATTTCTCCTAATAAAGTAGGCACATAAGTGAAGTGTAATATGAATAACTGTGACACCACACACCGCTTGTTCTAATTTCTCTTTTTTCTGGTATTTTAAAAGGTGAAGTGTCTGTTGTGTTCCAAGGAGCTAGAGAAATATTGTCCAAAAAAAGAAGTCGCCTGAATCCCAGCACTGTGGAAAAATTGATATTTCTGAATAAAAACAAATAAAATGTTGTCCCTACTTTTGTTTTACAGGTTGTCACTGGTACCACACGCACAGTCACAAAACAACAAGTAGCAAAAGCACAATAAATTTTTATTTATATAGCCCTTATTACAATTAAAAGTATCTAAGCACTTTACAGAAAGCCAGAACCTGACATCAATCAAGCAGTCAAGCTACAAATCTCAAATCTCTCCCCAGTTTGTTTCCATTTCCCCCTCTGTCCCTGCTATCAGGAAAAGCAGACACTATGTTAAGTATATTACTTATTTATTGGCATTATCATTTAAGCACAATTTAAAACTTCACATAGCAAAGCTACTGTGTCATTATAGGCACTCTGCCTGTTTTACTTTTATTTGTTCAGTTGATGGCGCAGTAGAGCAAATGAAGCACCATGGAGCTTCGAACCATGAGTGAACCAATTCGATGGAAAACCTCAATGTTTCATGAAGCTTCATCTCGCCATCACTACTCAGGAGTCACCGGGCAGCGCAGAAAAAGGTAGTTCCCTGACCGGGAATCGAACCCGGGCCGCGGCGGTGAGAGCGCCGAATCCTAACCACTAGACCACCAGGGAAGCTGACAACACAAGATGTACTAAGAGAACTTGTACTCTGGCACGGTACTACTAATGTTATTTTCTGTTAATAATTATGACAGTGCGGAATTATATTGCCTAAAAGCTACTCGTTAACTTAGCTAAGCACGGCTAACTTCACCAGGAAACGACCAACGGATCGGGACAAGCAAATGTTTTTACAGCGCACATCACACCAGAGGGCGTTGTAAAGGGAGGGACCTTCATTTCCATGTTGCATTAGCTGCTTGAGGATGCACGCAAGGTATGTGGTCAATCTTAGCTACCTGTTTTTATGTCAAATGCGGCGTTTATAGCCGTCGTTGCACGTCGCTAGCTGGCAGCGGCGTTCGCTCAGGTTGAATGAGCTGGAAAGCTTCGTTTGAAAAGCGAGATTTTGCGGGTGAACCGAGGAACTACCATCCTTACCATCACCACCAGGTTGCTATTGTCTCGTAAACAAAAAGTGGCTAGCTAGCACTGTTAGCTCCAGCTGTCTGGTCAGCTGGGGAGCCCAGAGCTTGCTCGCCGTGGAGGTGTTTGCTTTTACCCGGAGGCAGCTCACACGGTTTTCACGTTAGCACTGTTGGATGTGTTTGTTATTGCAAAAGAGAGGCTGGCCGGTGGACGCTTCACGGAGGAGTTCCCACTGAGCAAGCTGCTACTATCAGATAATTTAGCTAACGTTTGATTAGACGTAGCTCTCACTCTGTGGTTAGTCATTTACCTGTTATATAACATTTACAGGCTACACGTGGTTGAAGTTGCCTAATTTCTGTCCTTTAACGTGTGTGGTGTGTGTGTGCAGTCGTGTGTTTCGTTTCCACTTAATCCTCCAGCTAGCTTAGTTTCAGGGTTTCTGCAGGGCATTAAAAAGCATTCATAGTCATTAGGTTGGTTTTGCGAAAATCAACATTTTTGGGAATTTTTTGAACATTTTTTGGTGGAAAAGAAGAAGTGCTTCAAAAAAAAAGTTTCTTAAGAACATTCACGAAAAATCAACCAAAATCCAGCGAATTTCGCCGGATTTTGGTTGATTTTTTTGTATATGTTCTTAAAGAAAATATTAGAAGTTTTACTGATGTATATGTAATCACTTTAGATTTTTTTTAAACATTTTTTGGAAGACTTTTACTCATTTTTTGAAAATATTTACAAGAATTTTCTTGCCAAATTTGGGAGATTTTTTTTTTTTTTTTAATAAAACCTTTAAGGGAAACTTTTAAGGAATTATTGGAATTTTCTTCCTGAAGGTTTTGCAAATTTGCAAAAATTGGTGGAATTTTTTTTGCTGAATTTTTGGATTTTTTTCAGACAAGGAAACAATATTTTTTGGTGCCCGTAAATGAAGACAGCAGGAGGATTAAAGTGGCCGGCAGGCTGGACCAGGTGGAGGAGAGCTGGGAAATGGGGAAACGCAAATTCCAGCAAAAATGGCTGGAAAACGTGGATTTCAGAGAATGACTGCAGCCAGTGGGTGGTCAGGGGTGGATTCCGGATTCAGAAATAGTAAAATGTAGGGACAGTTTTCATATAAAAATCATCTTTTACAAATAAAACAAACCTGTGTAATTTGTTGAGTTCACGGTCATGGCATTAAAATTTTTACAGTATAGCATTAAAAAGCATTAAATTTGACTGGTTGATATCTGCAGAAACCCTGAGTTTATCTTAGTGCTGCCATGATGGCATGAGTGTTTACTTGAACTGGATTCCCCAAACTGACACAGCTAATAATAAACACACCACTGTGATTACTACATTATATAACAAAACACATGTTAACTGTGCTAACGTTAACTAGGAGCAGATGTGTCTTGCTCCGTGGCTGAGTGATGCATTTTTCCACCCCTTTGGTTTGCCATTGTCGGCAGATTGACCTGACATGCTTATTGCAGGATGCTTTCATCGCCCTCCACTTAAGCTGATGGGGCTTCACCACCAGCTATTGGGCTGAACGAGGAGGCACCCTGTGGGCTTCGCTAATCCGCCTGCTTCTTACCTCTGCAGGACAGGAGAGAAGTGGGAGAGTGCAGTGTGAGAGCTGATCATCCCAGAGCTGTGTCTGCTGGCTTGGACACGCCGAGTGCGGATGTGAGAGGGTTGGATGTTTGTATGGATGCACTTACATACATGCTGGTTTAGGATCCTGGCCTGATGGAAAAGAGAGACAGGAAACCGGGATATTTTGCCAGGTAAGGGTCTCTGTTTTTGTTTTACTTGCACCACAATGTGTGTCATTTGCAAGTCATTTTTAGTACTGTTCATGCAGCAAAACTGCTTATGTACAATATGTATCATTTGCAGATCATTTTTGGTACTTTTCATGCAGCAAAACTGTTTCTTTTGCCACAATATTTTGCCCTCATTTATTATTATTCACCATTTTTTGTACCTCTGACCGATTGTCCATGTAAAGCTAGTAGGGCTGCAAAAAGTACTTGTTTTATTGTCGATTAATCTGTGGAATATTTTCTGTGTTAAGCAGAAAATGGTAAAAAAAAAATGTTCAGTTTTCCGAAAGCCAAAGATGACATCCTGAATGTCTTGTTTTGTCCCCAACTAAAAGATATTCATTTGTTTTAGGAGCATGAAGCTGAATCCAGACAATTCAGACTATTTTTCTTTTAAAAACATACTCAGATCTGTTAATTAATTATCAAACTGTTTGCAAATTCATTTAATTTTTGTCAACAAATCAATTAATTGACTGATTGTAGAACCAAAGGTGCTCATAATATACAAGAAGTTGGACTGAAAGAAACCACAACATCTACATTTTTATTGCTCAACACATAGAATGCAATCATTTATGCAGAACATGCATTGAAGAAGACGCTGAACAACCTCCGTCCAGTATTGATTTGTCAGCTGCACAAGAATCCTGTCAGCTTACACCCAGTTTGTCAGTGTCAGATTACTCCCAAAGGTGTTCTTGTCATATTTTATGATATTATTAGTTGCTGAAGTTCAGTGACTGGTCAGTTTTAAAGGCTGACTTTCCTCCCTAAATAGACATCATAATACATGTCCTTTGGAAGCAATTCTTTTTGACTATTATGACATTTCTTCTTTCCTTGTCACATGCTGATGTGTAAAGTCCAAAATCTTCACATGAACAAGTGTTATTTAGGTGACAGGGTGCGGTTTTTCCATTGTGCTGCATTTTAATTCGTGCCTTGACGTTCTGCTGATAAGGTGCTTTTATTAATCACATATCCCCTACCTGTCTCTGAGCTGCACCCACCTTACATAATCTGAGTCATGCGTCAGAGTTCCTGCAGGCGTTCGGTCAGCTGGGATGACTTTAGAATTGGATTTTGGAGGCATTGTGAAACATGATCTCGGGACATGTGTGGGAAGAGGCTTATCACAGTTACGGTGCGTAAACTGACCAGAAATTGGCAGGTTGTCAACGAATGGTGGTTTTTTGACGTCTGTGCAGGTGAGGCGTGTCATCGAACCGCACGAAGGACTGATTAAAGTGGATAAAAAGATTTAATGGTGTGCTCCTGTGTTTTGTGGCTGGAGTGTGTTTAAAAAGCCTTAAGCCACACTTCTTTTTTTTCGTCAGCTTGATTTGTCCTGTCCTTGCCTGACCTGTGATGCACAAATCATAGGCTGAGAAACGTAACCTGTTGTTTTATTCCAAAAAAATAAGTAAACTGTTGCAGAAATCTACATTCAAATGCACCCAAAATTGATTAAGCAGATGTTTTTTTCGATAAACAGTAGCTGTGTGGTGAGTGTACGTTTAACATCAGGGTTCAGTGTGGTCTTGTCATGTAATATGAGGTAATGCAGATTAGCTCGCTGATTCTTTCTAATCATGTCTCGGGTTACTTGTTCTTACTGCACTGTCATCACGGTGCAAAACTGCCATTTGTCTTGTGCGTGTTTTTTGTTGTTTTGATTCGTTTACATAGCGAATATTATATTATGAAGACGAATGACCTTCAACTGGCATCACAGCACAGTCAGCCTCTAATTATTAAATGCATTAGATCTTCATAGGATCCAGGCTTTGACCTGAGTTAGACGCTGTGTTCTCCTAAAGGCACCATGCAAACATGAGCAAAATACATCCATCCATCCATTATCTATACGCCGCTTAATTCTCATTAGGGTCATGGGGGAGCTGGAGTCTATTCCAGCTGACTTAGGGTGAAGGTAGGAGACACCTGGACAGGTCACCAGTCTATCACAGGACTATACATAGAGACAAACAATCACACTCACTTTCACACTAACAGACAATTTAGAATCAACAATTAACCTCAGTATGTTTTTGGACTGTGGGAGGAACCTAGAGAAAACCCACACATGCACAGGGAGAACATGCAAACTCCATGCAGGAAGATCCCAGGAAGGCCGGGATGCAAACCAGGGATCTTCTAGATCAGGGGTGTCAAACTCATTTTAGTTCAGGGGCCACATTCAGCCCAATATGATCTCAAGTAGACTGGACCAGTAAAATCACAGCATAATAACCCATACATCACCACAGCTCCAAATTTTTCCCGCAGTTTTTGTAGTTTTGCATCAGTACACTGTCACATTTGATTTGAAATGAAGCAGTCAAGATGCTACAGTCTGGCCTGAAGTGTTAACTTTTAGCATTCCTTCAAGGAGGTAAACAAAAATATTACACTAGATATTTAGGAATTACATGCATTTTTTTAAACGTAGTTCCTCCGTTTTCACAGGCTCCAAAGTAATTGTACAAACTGACATGTTTATAAATATGTGGATACTTTTTAATACTCAAATGCAAATGCTTTCCAGTCCGTGACAGCCTGGGGTCTGGAAGCCGTAAACATCACCATATGCCAGGTTTACTCCCTTGAGATGCTTTAGCAGGGCTTTACTGCAGCTGCCTTCAGTCGCTGTTTGTTTGTGTTTCCATCTTCATGTGTTCATCTTCAGTAAGTGGAAAGTCAGGTGACTGACTTAGCCGTTTAGGAACAGTCCATTTCTTTGCCTTCAGACTCTCCCATGTATGTTTTGGGCCGTTATCCGTCTACGCTGTGGAGCACCGTCCTGTCTGTTCTGCAGACTGAATCTGTTATATCATTAATATCAATAAACATCAGCTCCTTTGGCAGTCAGACATGTCCATGCCATAACACTTTCTTCACAGTGTTTGACAGATGATGTGGTCTGGTTTCCATCACGAACACTTCGCTTCTTTTCTCCTTTTCTTCTCGTTATTCTAGTACCAGTTAATCTGAGATTCGTCTGTCTGAAGAATACTGTTCCAGACCTTGGCCTTTCTGTTTATGGAGCGTTACCAGTTGTTTACATCTTGAAGTAAACCCTCTGCATTTCAGTGCACAAAGGCATCTTTTAATCATAGACTTTGGCAATAATACCTCCTTTAGGGTGTTGTTGACTTGGCTAGTTGTTATGAAGTTGTTTTTCTTTCACAGAGGAAAGAATTCTGCAATCATCCACTTTAGTTTTCTGCTGTGGTCTTCCAGACTTGTTGGTGTTGTTGAACTCACCAGTGCATTCCCTCTTTTTAATAATGTGCCCTAATTGTTAATTGAAGCTTCTCCTACCTCTCTGATGGGGCTGATTGTTTTTCAACCTGACGGTTGCTTCCTTTAGTTGCATCAAAACCTCCACCAAATGCGAATTCAACACTTGAAATCAACTCCAAACCTTATATCCTTAATGTGCCATGAATTAGTGAGGAAACCCGTCTACCTGATTGTTTAATTTCAAACCCAGAGAGGGGTGGTGCACAAAAGTCATGTAGAAATCGTCTAAATACTTACGGACCTGACTGCCCAGTAACCATGTTGGACTTGTTTGGACAGAGAGTTGACATGTCAGGAACAGAAGTGAGCGTTATTGTCCTGCACAGCTACTGCCATAACAAGGATGCCCCTGCTGCTCGCTCTGTTTGCTGCCTGGTTTCATCACTAAAAGAGCAAAGATCATTGTGAGGCACGCAGACACAGTGCCAGGAAAACATTCAACCTGCCATGAACTTTCGCTGTTTTTATTTTTTGTTCGTTTTGACACTCATCAATAGGAAAATGAAGTTTCCAAGCGAAAACAAGTCTCAAAGAACTGACCTAAGTCAAGTAGAATTGTTAAAGGCAATGAATATGATGAACAGACAGGTGACAATTTAAAGGAAACAGCAACATAAACACCACATGTTGCAGGAACAGCTTCTTCTCCGAGTCTTTAGAACTTTCCTGGAGCGCTGAACACCATTCTTTCAAATGACGTTCCCTCATTTAGGGTTTTGATGGTGGAGTTGAAATCAGTTTCCGCGAAGGCCATAGCGTATGATTCACATCTTTTCTTTATAGTCATCGAGCTACTCAGTGACCCCTCATGCTCCATGGACGGGATCACTGTCATCCTGCAAGAGACCACTACCATCTAAGAGAGAAAATGCACTTCATCACTCTAAACAACTTTGTATTCATTTGCAGTGACTGTTCCCTCTAAGGCAGGGGTGTCAAACATGTGGCCCAAGGGCCAATAGCAGCCCGCCGGAGGGTCCAGTCCGGCCCGCAGGACGACTAAAAATTACAGAGAAGACAGTAACTGCAAATTGTAAATTTGTAAAACTATGAATCTAAAATAATTTATAGACCATGACAAGTTGTTTTGATCAGTAAATTCTAGATTGTTCATTGTTCTTATGTCGTTTTGTGTCTCATTTTGTAATAGTTTGTCTTGTTTTTGTTGTTTTTTGTCTTTTTTTTGGTCTGACTTGTCACTTTGAGTTTCGCTTTTGTCTTGCTTGTATATTTTCTCTTTTTTTTGTCATTTTGTATTTTGCTTAATTTGTTATTTTGTATATCATTTTTGTCATTTTGTGTTTTTTTTGTCTCGTTTCTGTCATTTGTATAATTTTGTTTCTCGTTTTTGTCATTTTGTGTCTCGCAATATTTTGTCTTGTTTTTGTTTCTTTTTGTCTTTTTTGTCTGACTTTTGTTGTTTGTCTCATGTTCTTGTCGTTTTATGTTTCCTTTTTGTCTCGCTTGTGTTTTTTTGTCTATTGTTTGCCGTTGTGTTCCTTTTTTGTCCAATTTTTTTGTCTCTTTATTTGTTTTGTTTCATGTCGTTTGTCTCATTTTTGTCATTTTGTGTCTCATCTTTTGTAATATTTTGTCCTGTTTTTGTCTCTTTTTTGTCAGACTTTTTTCATTTTGATCATAAAGTAAAATACTACATCATTCAGTTCCAGATACCTGAGACTAAATATTTTGTCCCTTTGTAGACACTCTGTGAACTGGAAGTTGTAATGTCTAAATGATGAACTGAGGCATAATATTGTTGAAATTGAATTTATTTTTCTTAAGAAATTTCAGGCTGTTGATAATGTTTTGTGAAAAGATAATTTCTTCAATGTGGATATTTTCAGAGCATACTCTTTTGCACTAAAACAAAGGAAGCATTTGGAATTGGAATATAGGTTATTATGCTGTGATTTTACTGGTCCGGCCCACTTGAGATCAAATTGGGCTGAATGTGGCCCTTAAACTAAAATGAGTTTCACACCCTTGCTCTAAGGGGGCTCAGCACAACTGAGTTATCAAAACCCTTCACTTTAGTGGTCAAGCATTGAGGCCTGAACTGTTTACTTGGTGTTTGCCACACCTGCACTCACTCACTCGTCTAAAATGTGGTGCAGGGTGACTCATCCGACCGTTTGACTATGGTTTTTGCACCGCTGAAATGTAAAATGTGCATTCGTCTTCATAATGACAGGTTTATGCACTGCTGCCCCGCTGTTACATCCCTCCTTGTGTAATTGTTGACCAACTGTTCATGCCAACAGTCTGATTGCACTGTGCGTCAACATTCTAGGTCACCTGAGGTAGAGTTGCTCTTCTGTTTCTCCTGGCTTGTTGCACTAATGCACGGGCATCAAATCGTGCCTCATCAACTGCAATTTCCAACATTATTTACTCGTGTCTTGCCCATAAGTCTGAATGCAGATGTTTCTTAAAACACCGGTCAGGTGAGGAGTCTTTGCGACTGAACCTCCTGCCATCAGTGCCGTAACAATGAACCCTGCATTTGTTGTTGTGTTCTTTCTGACTGTAAATACATTTCTAGACGTCACAAAATACATTACCCTGGGATCATTTGACGATTTAGGTCTAACATGTAAAAGGTTTGACTCTTGGTTTGCCAGTTTCCTGCATGTGAAGATGCAAGCAATCAAGGTCACTGAAAATTGAAAGTACCTAAATGCACAAACAGGAAGTGCAGTCACATCAGGTACACATGTGAAAAAACAGCTGTAAATTTCCCCAGAGCAGTCTGCACATAAACACCAGTGACTGAAGCAAACAAGAGTCTCATGTGTACTCTAAGGACAATCTCTCAGCTGAGACACTGAATTGTAATTGCTGCTTTGGTGCGGCTGTTGTTTTCCTGTCTTTTCAGTTTTACTTTTTTCCAAAGGTTTTATGACCAAAATAAATATTTATTCATACATTTGACTGTTTTTATGTTTTAAAATGTTGCCATATATCAGTTTTATTAGTCATCTTTCATTTTTGTAATCAATTTGTATTTTAGCAGTTTATTTTAAAATTATTGTGCATTTAAATCTTTTTCTCTTTTGGTTATGTTGTCACTTTTCCTCCTTTCATTTCTCATGTGCATTTCTATTTTTACATTGCATTCTTTCCCAGCAAAACAAGCAGTAAAATACTAAAAGAATGTCCTAACAACTGCAGTATTTATGTTGCAGAGTGCTCAAGTCAAAGTCTAGACACGAGTCCTCTGGGAAATTTGTGGCCCAACTTGAATAAGTGTGTTAGCTCACATTTTTCTTGGAGCTGGATGAAGCTTGAGCAGTTTTGAAGTATTGTTACTGCCATGGGTGTCTGTTGTCCTGAGAGCTGTTTGTATTTATGTAGTCAGTTATTTTGTGCACAAGTGAGCATTGTCCTAAATACTGCACCGTAATCATCCAGGAGATTCCAGTAAATGTCTACCAGGCATGTTTTTTTCATTAGCTGGTCTGTTGTTAGCACTGGGATAGCACAGTTAAGCCAAGCCAAGTGAACTGGCTTTATTTCATTTGTAATTTGACCTTCTCTCTGGGAATGGATGCACCGTTAACAAGCTGAAAGGTTACGTAGTAGATGATGAGATGAAGGGGCAGCGGCGGTCGGGAGATCTCAGAAATGCCCCTGAGTGAAACAGATGGTGTTGTTGAGAATGCAGATTCTTGAGTTCCCTACCAGATGTCTGCTGCATCTTTTGAAAGCAGGAGAGTGAGCTGAGACTATGGTAGAGGCCTGAACTGTCCGTCTGCAGGCTTATCGACCCGATCCTTCCTCTCCATTAAAGCACTTGAACACTTAGGGCGCTCCATTTGCGTTGGTCTTTTATTCTACCCTTTGCATGGAGCTGCGCAGGACCACATTAGTCCTCAAAGCATTCGATAAATCCGTTTGCTCTGTTCTTAACACGCCCATATCCTCTGTTAAGGGCTCAGGGGTTGTGCGTTATGCCGAAGTGCACCGCTAACCTGTGGTTCCACTGCAGTGCACTGCAGTGTGTCCCCCTTAAATGAACCCCAGCAGGGTCTGGAGGCGGCATTACATCACTCCTTTACCTATCAATGATTAAACAGGGAGAAAGGGCAGTCTGAGGAGACAATGGAGCTGACGCAGCACAGAAAAGAGGAGAAATTTGACACTGATTTTGAGAAATTAAAGCGGCGCCCTGTACAGAAGGAACTTACAGCTGAAGTCTGGTGCACTTTTGACACTATACCTTAAGTATGTGCTGTCTGGTGATGACAGATGATCACTTACAATGGTAAGAATAACCTAACTGGCTATGTGGAGTGGTGTTTTTGTTCCGCTGTATTAACTGGGACTCCCAAGATCAGAAATTGAGATTCTGAATGTCAAACTAAAACTTTCATTGCACTGTGTTGTAGATGGTTTAACTGTGTATGCAAATAAACATCCATCCATCCATCCATTGTCTATACACCACTTAATCCTCATTAGGGTTGCAGGGGGCTGGAGTCTATCTCAGCTGACTCAGGGTGAAGGCAGAGACACTCTGGACAGGTCACCAGTCTATCACAGGGCTACATATAGAGACAAACAATCACATTCACACCTACGGACAATTTAGAATCACCAATTAACCTCAGTATGTTTTTGGACTGTGGGAGGAAGCTGGAGAACCCAGAGAAAACCCATGCATGCACAGGGAGAACATGCAAACTCCATGCAGAAAGATCCCAGGCTCAGGCAGGGATGTGAACCAGGGATTTTCTAGCTGCAAGGCGACAGTGCTAACCACAAATAATCTTCATTCCTACAGTGCCTTTCAAAGCCAGAGTTACAAGGTGCAACAATAGAACTTTAGAAAAGAGCAACACACATGTGCATACACGCTGTCAGAAAGAGTTATCATGTGATAAGTTATAACAAAACACCTCAAGCACCCATGCGGCATCTTTTCTTTGTCCTACTTAACACAAGGATATAAACAAGTTGTTTTCCTCTCATCCCATCAGGCTGAAAAGGCGGCGACAGCTCAAGCAGAGCCAATCAGAGAAGACTGTGAATGAGCAGAACCCGGCCATTATTTCCTGTCCAGGC
Organism: Amphiprion ocellaris; assembly: GCF_022539595.1. Taxonomy (NCBI): domain Eukaryota; kingdom Metazoa; phylum Chordata; class Actinopteri; family Pomacentridae; genus Amphiprion; species Amphiprion ocellaris. Next base: position 4,487,620 of record NC_072777.1, read on the forward strand.
GCCCTGAATGACAATGATCCAAACAAGAAGACAGACCTGCAGAGAGTCACAGCAAAGACACCTGCAGGTTTAGGTAAGACACTCACACGTTTGCTTGTTTTTAGAAAAAACACTCAAATATGTTGGAACTTACTTTGAATCCTAATTGGTTTCAGATACACTACCGTTCAAAAGTTTGGGGTCACCCAGACAATTCCATGTTTTCCATGAAAACTCACACTTATATTCACTACTACTAACTGCACAAGGGTTTTCTAATCATCAATGAGCCTTTCAACACCATTAGCTAACACAATGTAGCATTAGAACACAGGAGTGATGGTTGCTGGAAATGTTCCTCTGTACCCCTATGGAGATATTCCATTAAAAATCAGCTGTTTCCAGCTAGAACAGTCATTTACCACATTAATATTGTCTAGACTGGATTTCTGATTTATTTAATGTTATCTTCATTGGAAAAAAAAACTGCTTTTCTTTCAACAGTAAGGACATTTCTAAGTGACCCCAAACTTTTGAACAGTAGTGTAAGTTTAAATAGTTTAAATACTGCATTAGTTCATGCAGTATTTAAACTATTGCATTATTGTTTTGTGCTTCAGACAACACGGCACAGAGACTCTACTAATCTGGCTTTGTTCAGTAACATTCATCCTCTTGCTGACCCTTTTTCATGTATAAACTTGCACCAGCATAGTAACCGTCTTGCATTGTAAAGTGAATGTGAAAGACTATGAGCCAGATTTATTGAGGTGTAAAACAAACAGTAAATCATTCACTGGAACCATAAATCTTATATCTGGTTTTAATAGTTGCTGTTCATTCATCAATCCATTCATCATAATTAAGACAGAGACACTCTAGTTAATATGAATAGGATGAACTTTAGTGTAATGATGCCATTTAAAGCAGCTTTCCCGCCTAATCAGGGAGAAATCTTACACTGCGAGGAGTGAAATCATATTCCTGCTATTCCAGCAATTTTGAATGTGGGATTGTTGCCTCTTGTTTTTAGAGAACAAGTTGTGTTGTTTAACGGTTGGTATCAATTTAAAAACTGTTCCTCTGCTCTATCAATGGATGGGATTCTTCTCTAGTGGAGGAGCGACACAAAGTTCCTCTGTGTTGGGAATCCTCTGTGTTGAAACGAGCTCAGCAGTTTTAAACAGGAAGTTGCATAACCTTTATCCTGTACTGTTTTACACTTGTTGGTGACATTTAGGGCAGTGTCTTCACAAAGCATGGAAGTACTAAGACCTCCTACTAGACTTCAATTATAATATAAACACTGCATTCTTGAGCATTACGTACTAGTGCATCTCAAACAGAATATTGTGGTAAAGTTTATTTTTTTGTAGCTTTCATGTATTCGATATTTGTTGTATATACAATGAAATTTTTTTTGTTTTTATTTTTGATGATTATGGCTTGAAAATCAGAAATCCAGTATCTCAAATTATTGGAATATTTTCTCGGATCTTATACAGTCGATATGACACAATGGGTGAAAAAAGGTTTGTAACAGAAAATGGCTGAAACAGTCCAGTACAAGGGGTCCTCGGTTTACGACGTCCTCGACCTACGGCGTTTTGTCGTTATGTCGGAACTGGTTATGTGGAACGAGTTGGCGAGTGGAGCGAACAACTACGTCATCACGCACCACTTTACATACACATTCTCCGGTTCTACGCCACCTTATATTGTGCTACATTCACTAACTTTTTGCCCTTCATTATGGCTCCCAAGCGTAAGTCAGACTCTTCTGATGGCAAAGAAAATGATGATGGTAAAAGCTAAAGGTTGTCCAGCTACTTAAACTCGTACTTGCAAAATGAATCGTTAGTTGTAGCAAACTGGACTTCTTTACTGTGGCTCTTGCTACACGTAACAGAGTGAAAACTGCAACAAAACCAGAATAACACAACATAAATGCATGTAAATAAATCCTTTTAACTAAACCAGTAAGTCCAAAAATTAAGTTAATTACTTATGACATTGCCTCTGTGGCGTTTATAAAGTAGAGAGCCATGCATCAAGTAAAGCACATACATGCGTAAAGAAAAACATCAAAATAGAGGAGAGGTGACAACTGTTAACAGACAACTTCAAAATAAAGGGTTTTTCAAAATAAAAGTGCATCGATACTTCTGCCTTAAGGGCAACAAACCATGGAAGAGGAATTAGATTTAATAAAACGCTCGGAACAGAACGAAACATCGCCGAACATCGGTATTATTAGATCAAGTTGTGAAAATAGTGGAACATATTCAGTTTTTTTTATTGTAAAATGACTCATACATGCATGAAAGTTATTGGTAGTCATGACTTTTCTGAAGAAGTGATCGATACCCTGCTGCACGCAACAGCTGTGTTTACATTTTCTCTGGAGTTCCGACTTACAGCGAAAATCGACTTACATCAGTCTGTTGGAACGGAACTCCGACATAAGTCGAGGACCCCCTGTAAAATTTTGCTAAATTGTATGTTCTACTATTAGTTATACTCACACAAGCCACTAGAAGAATTATATAATGCACAATATAGTCAACTCCAAGTGAAGTACAGCTTTAACCAGCACAGGTTCTGCTTCCTGTCACCAAACAGCATATTGACGGTGATAATAGACTCCTGTCATAAGTGCAGTGGGTCAGCCAGCTGTGTAAACTCTGATGTAACGAGCTGCAAACGATAATAATATGGTCTTCCTTCAACACGAGCTGCAAATATGATGTTTTGCAGGTTAAAAAACAACAGTTCTCCCAGTTATGTGTGCTTTCAGCTGGATGACCACATCCTGCGCAGTGTGTTATCAGTCAAAGTGAATCAGGTACAGTGTTCAGGAAAAGTGACAGCGGTCTCGTCTTTGATGCTCGGCACAGTAAAGAGCAGACACAGCTGGAGTCTGGATGTCTGATGCTTAGTCATCCGCTGTGTTTCCATGGAGGGGCAGCAGCATAATGAGGCATCAGGGAGTGGTGCACTAATAGCTGCTGTGTTCCTGGCAAGAAGAAACTGCTGACTGTGGACCTCGTCTACTACAAGGGTCAGATTGTGTGTATTTAGAATAAGTGCTTCGGCATGTGCAGTGTTTCGAGGCTGCATAATGATAGGGAGCAAACTGGTGGTACTGAATCACAAAGCGAGTAAACACAGGATATGTACAAGGTCCCCTCTGTTGGGGAATTTCTTTGTACTGAACTCACTGGGTGGTGTTTTCATTTCATGGTTTATGAGATGGACAGAATTAAACCATTTAAAAGAATAGCTTTGATTCTTTTTTTTCCTTGAAGAAATTTTGCAGCTGTTCTCAGTCTGAAGTTTGTTTTCTGTTACTTTCACAGATGAGGGCTGTAAAAGTAACAATCAGGCAAAGATGGAGAAGAAGAGGCCGCCAGGGACGGAGGAGTTCATCGTGAGTACACTGACGACGTCTATACAGAGCACAGATTGGTGACTCAAGAAAAGAAGAAACTATCTGTTAGGAGTAGCTACTGTGAAGTAGCCTACTTTTTGACTGGAAGTAGATCATGTTAGGAGGCCAAGTCCTAAATGTCCTGTGGTTAAATACAGTTGGAAAGTCTTACCTATATCTATACAGCGCTTAATCCTCATTAGGGTCATGGGGGGCTGGAGTCTATCCCAGCTGACTTGGATCCTGGACAGGTCACCAGTCTGTCACAGGGCTACATATAGAGACAAACAATGACACTCACATTCACACTTATGGACAATTTAGAATCACCAATTAACCTCAGCATGTTTTTAGACTGTGGGAGGAAACTGGAGAACCTGGAGAAAACCCACACATGCACAGGGAGAACATGCAAACTCCACACAGAAAGATCCCAGGAAGGCCAGGACGTGAACCAGGGATCTTCTAGCTGCAAGGCGACAGTGCTAACCACCGAGCCACTGTCCAGCCCTGAAGTAGATACTAGATTTTTGAAAAAATATATATCTGTATGTGCACAACGATAATATTTAGAGTAGTTTTTTACTTCAAAAACACATGCCGCGTCATCATAAGCTAAATCATGTCAAACAATAAGAAAGAAGGATCCTTAGAATACTGCAAAGGTTGAAATAATTTGTTCTTATGCTTATAGAAGACTAATTTTATAATTATGGGCCTGCCTGCTTTCAGCAGGTTGCAGGTTGGATTGAATTAAAGTGTAGGAAAATGAAGTACAGACTAGATTTTATTATTTTTTTTATATGTCTATATGTGCACCATAATACCATTAAGAGGATCAGCTGGTGTCAGTCATGTCTGGTCTGTCTAACAGAAACTGATGCCATGTTTATAGTTCCACACGGTGAAAGAGGGAGAGTTCTTTAGAAGTTTGCAAACACAAATTCAGTCTGTGTTGAATCTCAAACCTTCGCCCCCACCGGCACTGATACCGATGGGGGAACCGTCCACCTGTAACTCCATCTAGTCTCCCAAAACTCCAGGAATCCTCCCGTCTGAAATGACCCCTGCATAAAACCACATATTCCGTTATATGCAGTAGTGAAGTGTTTTCACCAGCACAAGCCTACCCAGATGTGAAAGCCAACTCTGTAGTTAGGAAAAGTTTGGACTCGAGTGAGACACAATAACTGAACAACATGTTGAAAACTTATGAAATGCTGACTATTGCACAGAGTACTGAGGAAGACGTGATTCCCTTATGTGATGAAATGGGACACACTGGGGTGGGGGGGCGTTTAAGAGTGCTGACTAAAGAATTTTTGCCTTTCTGTCTCATGGAACATGCTAAATTCTGCATTAACTTTTTAAATGATTATTTACAGGTAAAAATCAGTGTAAATTTAGTGGCGTTATTAACAGAAAGCGTGTAGATATTGTATGTACTGCTTTGTCCTATGTGCATATAAAGCAGGGGTGTCGAGCATGTGGCCCACAGGACGACTTTGTAAAGTGTAAAAATTAAAGGCAAGACATTAACTGCAAATTGTAAATTGGTAAAACTGTAAATTTAAAATAATTTCTAGATCATGGCAAGTTGTTTTGATCATAAAGTAAAATACTTAATTGCTCATTGTTATTTTGTATCTCGTTTTTGTAATATTTTGTCTTGTTTTTGTTGTTTTTGTCTTTTTTTGTCAGATTTCTGTTGTTTCTCTCATGCTTTTGTCATTTTGTGTTTCCTTTTTGTCTCTATGCCTTTTGTCTTATTTTTATCGTTTTGTGCTTGCTTTATTCGTTGTTAGGTGTATCGTTTTTGTTTTGCGTTTTTTTGTTTGTTTCTCACTTTTAGCATTTTTGTTTTTCTTGCTTTTTTCGTTTGTCCATTTTTTGGTTGCTTTGTAACTTTTTTTGTCTAATTTTTTGTCTCTTTTTTTGATTTGTTTTGTGTCGTTTGTCTCTTTTTTGTAATATTTTGTCTTGTTTTTGTTGGGTTTTTTTTGTCTGACTTTTGTTTTGACAATAAGTAAAATACTACATCATTCAGTTCCAGATAGCTGTGACTAAATGTTTTGCGTCTTTGTAGACACTCTGTGATCTCTAAGTTGTAATGTGTAAATGATAAACTGAGGCATAATATTGTTGAAATTTCACTTAATTTTCTGAAACAATTTCAGGTTGTTCATAATGTCATGTACAAAGACAGCTCATTAAATGTGAGCATTTTCAGAATGTACTTTTTTGCACTATAACAAAGGGAAAAATTTGAAGTTGTTGCTCTGATTTTACTGGTTCGACCCACTTGAAATCAGACTGGACTGGATGTGGCCCCTGAACTAGAATGAGTGTGACACCCCTGATTTAAAGTGTTTTCAGAGACTTGTTTCTTGTTACAGGTTGGACCCGATGATTCCCTCAACAGCATCGCACTCAAGTTCAACGTCACCCCAAACAAGCTGGTTCAGCTGAACAAGCTGTTCTCTCGCAGCGTCTACACCGGTCAGGTGAGGACATAGACGGCAACACATTATTGCTGCTTCACTCTCCTCGTTATTGATTAGCCGACTATTGGCTGTCTGTTGTTGTTACAGAAGCTTTTTGTTCCCGATGTGAGCCAATCAGAAACGGACCTAAAGTCTCCAAGCTCCTCAGATCCCTCCTTCACTAATGGCTTATCTGACAAGTCAGCGCATGTAAGTAAAAAAGAGATTTGTTGTCTTGCTCAGAGTACTTAGTGTGTTGTACAGTAATACAGTCATTTGCAGTCACTGTTTAGTGACATGAATGTCAAAACGGTTGTTAAAAAGAAATGTGATGGGACGTCCTGGTGGCCCAACCCTTAAGGAGACACATGCCATGTTGCAGCGACATTCCTGATTGATTGTGGTCTGAATCAAATAATCTTAAATATGCCCCACCTCTGCTCTTATTTTTACCTTTATTGGAAGGTAATTGCCTCAGTTATACCTTTTCAGAGTCCAGAACACCACGTAAAGTAAAGGGTTAGGTACGCTGCAGAGCTGAGCTGGTCTGGAGCAAGTTTTGTTCGGAGTTTCAGATGTAAATCGGACGTAAGAAGCGTCTCCCTTTAAACAAGGCATTTCCTGAGACATACAGATTGTCAGCTGAGGGAAAATGTTTTATCTGCAAAGTTTTTGAGCTGCACGTCACTAAAACCACTGAATGATGCTGTGCAGTTACAGTATTGTACACTGGATGCACCGCGTTGCCATGGGAACATACATGCATTTAGTTGATGTTGCAGAAATCGTTTAAATAGGTTTAAAGTTTGGTCCCGATTTGCTGTCAAGTCTGTTTACATGCTGATAGAACACAGATTAGAACATTGATTAGTTTATTAGCATCTATGAAAGATAATATTTAATCAGTAACATTAGTTTCGCTTTGATTTGTCCACAAATTAGATGGTGTCAGACCTAAATCCACTTCAGTACAATATCATGTTTGACTACATGAAGTTTGGTAGTTTTACTGTGAAGCTGTTAGTTATCAATAATCAGCTGCATTCACCGATAAAATAAATACTTTAACGCATGTTTAACAGTTTTCTACCAGCATTCCTGTTGCATCATTTCCACCTTTTACCCTCATAAATTTTTATTTTCCTTATAGTTCTCCATTAAAACAACCTGTTGACTGAAGCAGCTGAACACCATCGTTTTATTTGGTGCAGAAAACGAGTCAAATGACACGTTAAATGCCTCCTTTTATGTGAACAGAGTTTGAACCAGAAAGTCAGAGTTGAAAACCACTTTTGTGACAACTGTTAACTCTGACCGAGGTTTTAGATTTTGTCGAGCCGAATTACACAAAGAAAGCCCGGCTGTGTTGAACTTGCTTCGTAGTTCAGCCCTGTGGTCTGTGGTCTGAGTGAGCAGGCTTTTGTGGGTAACTGATGTCTTGCTCTGGTGGCCTAAAGTCCGTCTTCACATCAAGCATCTTAACATTCAGCTCTTTGATTTGTCCTTTCCATATCTTACAGGATGGCATTCCAAACTGCAGGTCAGCAAAGTCCATCCGACGTGAGCTGTCACCAAACTCCGAGGACGAGAGCCCGGCAACGGTTAAATTCATCAAGATGAGCTGCAAATACTTCACTGATGGCATGGTGAGGAACCTAGAAACAGTGGTAAGGGGGGGCATGATGAGGCTTCTGAAGATCTGGGGGTGGTCAACACCGAAAGACAGAATTTTAGGAATTCGAACGTGGACTAGTTGAAAAGTATGTCAGCATCAGAGTTAAGGAGTTGCATAACAGTATTTCTTGATTTCCTGTTTTAAAGTTAATTTTACAAATTATCTGATGTGCATAGTAAAACACCAGTACAGTCGACATTTTGGTTATTAGGGTGACTGCTCTTCCAAATACTCTGAAAGCATGGATGCTATTTGAGGGGAAAGGTTCACCCATAGGCAAAACATCCATAGTTTATTTATGATTCCAACATTAAAATAATTTCTTCCTGTGTTCAAACTACAGTCAGTTATGGTACAATGAAATAACAAAGCATATTCCACTGTTACTCTGCTACCTGTTACCCTATTTTAGTAGCCACTTTAATGATTGGAGTCCTTGTTCTATAGCAAAGACTCACCAGATAGATGGATAGATAGATGGATGGATGGATGGATGGATGGATGGATGGATGGATGGATGGATGGATGGATGGATGGATGGATAGATAGATAGATAGATAGATGATAGATAGATAGATAGATAGATAGATAGATAGATAGATAGATAGATAGATAGATAGACAGACAGACAGACAGACAGACAGACAGACAGACAGACAGACAGACAGACAGACAGACAGACAGACAGACAGACAGACAGACAGACAGACAGACAGACAGATAGATAGACAGATAGACAGATAGATAGATAGACAGCTAGATAGACAGACAGATAGATAGATAGATAGATACATAGATAGATAGATAGATAGATACATACCTTATCAATCCGGAGGGAAATTCCAGTATTCATTATTATCAGATACCACTCAAATGTAATATCTTATGTCCTAGATAATTGTCACCATCAGCGGGACTGAGTGTTATGTTTTTGTTGCAGGGGGTGGTTGGAGGCGTGTTAATCGTGACCCCCAACAACATCATGTTTGACCCCCACAAGTCGGACCCCCTGGTGATCGAACACGGCTGTGAGGAGTACGGCCTCATCTGCCCCATGGAGGAGGTCGTCTCCGTGGCGCTGTACGACGACGTGTCGCGCATGAAGCTCGAAGACGCTCTGCCATCGTAAGAGCTCCCAACCACGCCGCTTTCCACATTTTTCCTCCTGTCTAACCGTTCTTCAAGACCTCAACACTTATTCCTCCTTTCTTGTTCCTCATTTACAGTTTCCATTCCACTTGTCTTACCAAGAAAAAAGAAGTTTGTACTGATTTCTTGCAGCCGCTTTAAATTTTCATGTGAATCTAACCACATTCCTTAGTTTGTCACTTCCGCTGAATGTCGTCCACACAGCTGTTAATCAAAAATGGTCAGAATTGATGTAAAATCAGTTGTGATTTTCTCACTCTTTCATTTTGAGCTTTTTCATTTCTCCATATCTTCATTTTTTGTTTGTTTCATTTGAGATTAAGTTGCTGTTTCACATGACATTTTGTTGTCTTGTTTTTAAGTTGCGTGTCATTTTAATTTCTGTTGGACATTTTTCTTTTTTTTTCTGTTCTGTTCTTTTTTCCCCATCCACGTTTGCGGTTTGTGTGATGCCCCCGTGCCCTCACAGAGACCTACCCCAGGATCTGTGTCCTGTCTACAGGCCTGGCGAGTGGGAGCAGCTGCCGTCAGAGCGGGAGTTAAACCCATTCAGCCGCTACGAAGCTTTGGATCCCAAACGGCCCATAGTTTTGGATGACATTGAATCAACCCTTTCTGAAACTGGTAGGATGCCGTTGAATGCTGATGGTTATTATTTACAATTCTACAGTTTCATTCAGCAGACGCTTTTATCCAAAACGACATACATCTGAGAGTAGATACAACACAAGAAAGGATCTAGTCAGGAGAAAACAACCTGGATAAGAGCCATAAAACAAGTTCAAGTGTGATAATAGGACCGTGGTGTCTACAGGCAGTGCAGACGTAAGAGGGTTTTTTGTTGTTGTTGTTTTTATTTTTTTTTTTGCAGTCTAGTCAGTACAAAAAGCCTTTCTTCAGGATTCAGTGCACTCTGCTGCCACCCAGCACCTACAGTCAGAAGTACATCAGTTGAAACCAGAAGCATCTATGGGTGTTTTCCACATCCCCTTATTATGACAACATACACTACCATTCAAAAGTTTGGGGTCACCCAGACAATTTCATGTTTTCCATGAAAACTCCCACTTTTATCCATGTTCTAACATAACTGCACAAGGGTTTTCTAATCATCAATGAGCCTTTCAACACCATTAGCTAACACAATGTAGCATTAGAACACAGGAGTGATGGTTGCTGGAAATGTTCCTCTGTACCTCTATGGAGATATTCCATTAAAAATCAGCCATTTCCAGCTACAATAGTCATTTACCACATTAACAATGTCTAGACTGGATTTCTGGTTCATTTAATGGTATCTTCATTGAAAAAAAATGCTTTTCTTTCAAAAATAAGGACATTTCTAAGTGACTCCAAACTTTGTTCCAGTTGTATTTGTGCTGCATGAAACAGCTTCTATTTTGTGAGAGCCGCTGTCATAAATTCCTAAAAGTATGTGATTTGGAATGCAGCCTTTGTCTTTTAACTTTTATTTGGTTTCCTACCCACGGCCATATGAAACAGCCAGCCAGTTAATGAATGAATTATGAATGACAATTTTCAAACTTAAGCCTACAACCAAATATTTAGATTCTCTGTTATTTTACTTCTCAAGTTTTTAAGTTATTTATTATTACGTGGCTGTAACTATCAGTATTGATTTACTGACAGTTACTTAGTCAGTAGGATTGTTGTGATTGTGGCATTTTTTTCCTGTTTCCTGACATTTTAATTACCAATTGCACTCCGCTTAAATGAAATCTGTTCTTCATACCAGTGAGTACGGAGGACGATCCCACAGAGAAGTCTCCATCAGATGAAGGATTCACCGAGCTGGAGCCGACCGTCAACGGCAGCACAGAGGAGGCGGAGGGGTCGTCCTCTAAAACACCCAGCACCGTCAGCAGGGACCAACACGAAGTCCTCGGACCGAGCTGTCTGGGCCGGGGAGACTTTCAGGACAAGTTAATGCTGAGCAAACCCAAGGGGAAGCTGGACGATGAGGAGGATGAAGGTGTAGCTCAGAACAGCTCCATCGAGGACGGAGAGTCGATACGATCTTCCTCAGAGACTGAAAAACAGGGTAACTTACAGGATAAACCTGCAAGCCAAGAAGCAACCGAGACCAAAGATATCCAATCTAAAGGAACCGATGAGCTGCTAAATAGTGTAGATGATAAAATAGTTTTTACGCCAGAGGACCAAAACAGGAAGTGGAGTCTGAAGGAGGCTGCAGAGTTTAAAGGGAAGTGTAGTCCGAAGAAAGAAAGCCCAGACAGACCGATGGAGGAGGAAGAACTCAGTGAGGAGGAGAGACAGAAGAAGAACTATGAGGCAGAGATGAAGTCCTGGCTGCTGGAGAGGATGCAGGCTCCAATAGAAGGTACAAATTCTAAAATAAATACTAAATACAAGAGAAGATAATCCTTTATTACTCCCCATGTCAGGGGAAAATCCCAGTGTTACAGCAACAAATATCTTTCAGATCAGCACTAAGCCATATGTACAGTAATGAAAATAATTATAAGAATAATAACATGTACAATATATACAAGAATGAAGAATGAATAAAAAAGAACAAAAAATGAATCAGAAGAGAAGAATGTCACAATTAGTGATGCTACCATTAAATTTTATGTTAAACTTGACTTGCTTTTATGTGAACTTTACTTTTAGCTTTTATTAGTTCTAGTGTTCCATTTTGTATTTTTGTACAAGTTACCTGCTTATTTTCTGTGTTCTCTCTTTGCTTTATTTTAATTTTAGCTGCCTAGTTCTTTGGTGTGATGTAATCTTTAATTCTTTAATTCTCAGATTTTTGGATTTTTTATTTCTAACTTTTAATCTTCAATGTTATTCTTCAGTTTTTAAACTGCCTAGTTCCTTTGTTTGATGAGCGTCCTAATCTAGCTAATTATTCATTTAACTCTATCATTTTTACTAGTTATATTTGACTGCTCTCTTGCTTGATTGTCTCTGTGTTTGCATGTTTTGACTGTCGAAGCACCTCATGAATGCTATCCTGAAGAGTGCTATATAAATAAACTATTATTATTATAATCATTATAATGATGATGATGTTAATCGCTGTTGACTCTTTGAAACTTCAAAGTGTGTGATGTTAAATTTCAGACTTACAGACAGCACTGAAGTGGCTAAAATGTAATTGTGCTGTGAACTAACTCTGCTGTATTTAATTCCATCCTGTGCAGACATGCTGTTCTCATCGGAGGAGAAGAGCAAAAACCCGCCCATGTTCCTCTGCTTCAAAGTTGGAAAGCCAATGAGGAAGTCCTTTGCCACCGGCATGACCTCCAGTCCTGCCCACTCGTTTGGGGGCCGAGGGAAGCAGCCGGAGTATTGGTTTGCCGTGCCGCAGGAAAGGTACGACGACGTCAGGCTCACTAATAAACACACATTCAAGTACACACATATGGTTTATTAGAGGCTGCAGTTGAATCCTCTGAGTCTGATGTTTTTACCTCACTTTAAATACTAAAAAAAAGGAAAGAACAAAGATTAAATCTGTTTGATTATATACAAAAATACAAAACTAGAGAAGCATTGCAAGAGCGCAGTACTCCACCAAGGCTGTTCGTTCCCCCATATGGCATGGTCAGAAATGTTATTGTTAGTTTTTGATGATCAGAAATCACAGCAACATAGAATGTGTCCACATAGTATCGATGCACCCACAAACAAAATGACCTTGCGCTGAGCACAGGCGTGTTTTATGCATGTGTATGTTATGTATGATACTGAATTGCGTGACCTAAATATATAGCGGGTGGCGGGAATTGATGGGACTCAGAAACACCCCCACAATTTAATCAATTGTTCCTTGTATCATTTCCGATGGATAAGTTCTGATAAGCCCACAGTGGTTGATTTATAGTAGGATCACAATCATGTGATCATCAGTAGACAGCTGACGTAGTGTTCATTGTTGTCATAGTTACAGTGACGCCGTGCCGCTATCTTGCAATGATACAGAAATCTTTAACAAATCCGTGGATCCATTGAAGTCTGTCAGGCCATCTTTGAGTAATGTTGCTAACAGACAGACAGACAGACAAACCAACGCCGATCGTACATAACTCCGCCGTTTTCCTTGACGGAGTAATAAACAGCATTGGGATCAACATGTACAACTTTTTTCCAAGTGTCCATAGGAGCAACCAGTACTGGGGGAGAAAATGGTGACTCTTCTCTGAATATTTTACTACTTACATTTTTAATTTGTTTCACTACATACTTAGTTTGTGTAAACACAGTCGGCAGTGCAGCCGAAAAGTCTGTGACAGGTTTTCCACAGTTAATGAATTCCCTGTTGCATCAAGTTGGTCAGTTTTCAATTTTTTCACAGAATCTGGTTAGATAAAATTATATTTTTTAAATAAGTTTAGAATTTTGATGAAATACAAACAATTTTAAGCTTAGGTCTTTATTTAAATGGAATGATGCATCACAGATGAGTAGTTCAAGGACTGTCGGAAAGTTGAAAATCTAAAGATTCTCTCTGTTCCCTTCAGTTCTCTGGTGTTTTGTTCCTAAAGTAGTGAAGTGTGAGTGTGAGTCAGCAGCGTACTAATCCCCTCTGTGTTCTCCAGGGTGGACGATCTGTATGCGTTTTTTGTCCAGTGGTCTCCTGACGTCTACGGGAAGGAGGCTCGAGAGCAGGGCTTCGTAGTGGTGGAGAAGGATGAGCTGGACATGATCGATAACTTCTTCAGCGACCCTGCGTCATGCAGCTGGGAGGTGAGCTCAGAAGAAACTCCTATCCACTGTTTTTAATGTAACGTCTCAACATAAACACTGTAGTGATGTTATACACAGTACTTTGCTTATTATGTTTTTGCAATTTGGCCTTGGCTCTTTTCAAATGCACCTTTGTAGATATCTTGTTTTTTCTCCTTAGTTTAAAGAAATCAAACATTGATATACAGAACATACAAAGCTGGTCAAGATAACAACATTTTTAATATTCACATACGTTTCATCCTTTCACTGATTTTGTCAAAATATAACCATCACTAGCATAGCTTTCGCAACAGCTCCTGTTAGTATAGCAGACAGGTTTACTCCTACATATTGCAGAAAAGGTTTCCATTTTTCACTTTACCGTGTGCCATACATCTCAAAAAGTCCAATTACATGTATTCCATGATTATTTACTATGGCTGCAGCTATCAATTATTTTAGTAATCGAGTATTCTATAGATTATTCTGCCGATTAGTCGAGTAATCGGATACCGCGCTTGGCTTGCGGCATCAAAAGCTGACGTGAGCGCATTGTGCAACAGAAAAAACCATCCTGGTGGAACACGGGCGGACATCTGCGATGTATTATACACATATAGTATAGTACAGGAGTATTATACACATATAGTACAGGAGTATTATACATATATAGTATAGTACAGGAGTATTATACATATGTAGTATAGTACAGGAGTATTATACATATATAGTATAGTACAGGAGTATTGTGAAGTTTTGTATCATTGTCTTCTCTTCTAATCATTTATGTCCTTGTTGTGCTCCAGATCATCACCATCGATGAGGCAAAGCGTCGGCAGAGTTTCGGCAGCTGCGACGGAGACTTGTCTGTGGACGCGCTGCCCGTGCTGAGTGACACCAGTGATCTGCTGCAGGACACTCACATCGAGAAGGTAGCTATCAGATGTGCCTACAGGCAGCAGGAGAAGTCAAAGCACTTGCTGAGGAGGACGTGATTCAAACTTGGAGAACAGTAGTTTCATATTCAGGTCAGTGCAGTGTTTCACGGTCTGTTTGTTCTGCAGCTGGCCTGCCGCCTGCCAGCCCGTGTTCAGGGTTACCACTGGAGATTAGCCTACAGCACCGTGAAACATGGGACCAGTCTGAAGACTCTGTATAGGAGCCTGGCAGAAGTGGACAGTCCTGTGCTGCTGGTCATCAAAGACATGGACAACCAGGTAGATACAGTCTAAATACACTCACCGGCCGCTTTATTAGGTACACCTGTTCAACTGCTTCTTGACACAAATAGCTAATCAGCCAATCACATATCCTCAACTCAGTGCATTTAGACATGTAGATGTGGTCAAGACAACAAGGAAAAGGCAAAAAACTTTTACTTCTTCTGAAGATGATTTTGTTTTCTTTCTCTGTTCTTAGTTTTGTTTTTGGAAGGATAATGAAATGGAATAATAAAGTGAAAGAACCAGACAAACACTTACCACCCGTTTTTCCTTTTCTTCTTTATAAAACCCAACATCAATGAGATTTCTTTATCCAATTTTCATTTTATGTTGTTCATTCCATACACTTTTTTAACTTCAAAATATTCTCCATGTTTTTTCCCTTCAGTTCTGACCATGTGCAGTTTAAAAGAAATGTATGTGTGACTTTGGCGACACCTTGTGGTAGAAAAACACTGAAGTTAAAACAAGCTACCATCTAGATAATTTGAAAACCCCTCTATGAATAAAGATGTTTGAGAAGGTTTTAACTACCAGAAGAAAACCCGTTTATGGTCATATGTTCAAAGAAAATTAATAATCTGACTTTAATTGCAGATATTCGGAGCGTTTTCGACTCATCCCTTCAGAGTGAGTGAACACTGCTACGGCACTGGAGAGACGTTCCTCTACAGCTTCTGCCCTGAAATCAAGGTTTAACCCTCGAATAACTCAGTTTTCAGTGTTTGACTTTTCTTCTGAAGTGTCAACATCAAACTTAACGTGCTGCGTGTTTTCAGGTGTACCGCTGGACCGGAGAGAATTCTTACTTTGTGAAAGGCAATACTGACTCTCTGCAGATGGGAGGAGGAGGGTGAGTAGACTTGCTGGAAATCACTTCCTCGTTTAACATGCTGCTATCGAGCCTCAAGCCCCTTTCAGGCATGAACCCATTTCTGTTAACCCTTTAACACCCAAGGCTCATACAGGCCGCCTGGATTTTTTTTATTTCTAAAAAAATATATATCTCTAAAATCGTCAGAAATCATACTATGAGTGATTGCTTTTACCCTTTTTTTCAGAGCAGCCTAAGCTTTCAATATCTGGCAATATCTGACATAAACTATGTGTTTAGACAACGTAACAATAGTTTAAAGTGGAAAAAAACAAAAAACCGACTTGGATTTTACTGAATTAGGAGTTGGAGTTGAACATGAACAAAATATTAGACAACAAAAATGTAAAATCTGAACTATAATAAATATTTACAAAAAGTTAAATTTTATAATACTTGTAAAATGGGAGCGGTGCCACTCCCGTGGGATTTAAAGGGTTAATCTCACAGCAGCTGAAAGTGTCGGTTTCATGTCTGAATGCACAACTCGGTTCTGTTCTTGTAGAAGCTGCGCTGGAAAAGTTGCTAGGTCACTTTCAACATGGCACAAGTCTGATCTGAACCGTCACCTTAACGGACGGCACCAAAATTCATCCAAAAATAGTACAATTTAGACTCTTCCTCACTCACTTTGCTCTACAATTTCAAATCTATTTGGCAAAAAAATAAAATGTGAATAATGGTTAATTTTACCTCAATAAAGACAGACGCTGGCAGATTAATGATATCCACCAGGAAAGACGTTAATCAAGACAATAACGAGCTGACATCCCAGCAGACTGTTTCATCTCAGTTTAATAAATATCTGTAGGACCCATATGTGCGTTTCCATAGAGATAATTATGCATTTACAGCGCTGGTAACTTCATTAAATTCTCATAATTACAAACTCTCTCTGTCCTGGAGGGGCTCAGTCCAGGCCAGGATATGACAGCAGGTCACAAATAGCAGATTAGTTTGTTGTCATCAGCTGCCTTAGACATCAGACGACAAAATGAGGTTCTCCAAAGAGAGACACATTTATGCTTGAAGCAGCAGTATTTATATTTATACATTGTATTAGTACATTATCTACCACATAGTGAAAGGATTTATGTGGATCTAGCAGCAGCTGTGTTCCTCATTTCACCTCAGACTAGTGAGCAGTTTACCAGCTTTCAGCTTCACTGTTTGAGAAATCAGAAATAAACTGGATTGACAGTTATTTAGACACTTTGATAAGCTGTTGTTAAAGTAGATTAAAGATCAGTGTCCACAGGATCCATCAGTTTCTCTCATCCCATTCATTGTCTATGTGAAACACATGCTGCTTGCGTTGTGGTGCGTCGCCCTGGAGCTCATTTGCATTAAGTAGTTTGACTTCTAATTTATACAAATTCGCTGCGGTAGCGGAGGTCCAAGGACTCACGGAACTTTCGTAAAACATCTAAACTAGCTGTTGTTGAACTAAAATGAGAAGAGATTCAGCAGCTTGTTTCTGACCTCAAATGTTTTCAGAAATACTTTTCACGTAACTGTTTTCATAATAAAAGAGAAGATTTGTCTGACTTGTCATTTGTGTCGTGTTTTTGTCGTTTTGTGTTTCCTTTTTGTCTCGCTTGTGTTGTTTGTCTATTTTTTGTTGTTTTGTGTCTTTTTTGTATCGCTTGCGTTGTCAATTTTTTTGTCGCTTTATAACTTTTTTTATCAACTTTTTTGTTTGTTGGGACAAATAAAGTTTTTTTGAATTGAACTGAATGTCTGACAGCTGACAGCTAAATGCTGGCCACTAAACCACCATGTTTTCCCCTCCTGTCTCTGCTCCCTCCTCTGCAGAGGGCAGCTGGGTCTGTGGCTGGACGCTGAGCTGTACCGAGGCACCACCACCAAATGCGCCACCTTCAACAACCAGCCGCTGTCCTCGCAGCAGGACTTCAACATCCACAGTGTGGAGGTCTGGACCTTCGAGTAGCCCCGTCTGCTGGAGCTGCGTTCACTTTCCCTTAACCTTAAACCACCCCCAAGTCTATTATGCACCACTTGGAGGCTAGCTACCCACAAATGGCACTAAAACGTTCTGTGACACGGAAGCAGCTTGTGGATTTTCTTCTTGTTGACGGAGCCGAGACGTGAGGATCCGTCGGCCGACTTGAGGTGGATTTGGGAAGGTTAACCATTCAAAGATGGAAAAAAAAAAGTGTTTCCTCTCAGTTCATTGGCTGCCTTAGACATCAGACGACAGCTTCCCTAGCATGCAGACTGCCTTACCACCACGAGCTCATGAGGAGGAGGAAGAAGACTGCTTTCGAAATCCCAAAAAGAGCTGAAAACGAAGTCTGTATCGGAGAATAAGGACGGGAAAATAATGCTTGATGTAATTTGTATGTTTTGAGAATGTACAGATTTATGACCTGAAGAAGTTTGAAAAGATTTTTTTTAACATCGCAAAGAAAGTGGAAAAGGCCAGAGATGGTTTTAGTCTCCACCGTCAAATTAAACTTTCAACGTAGGCAATTGTTTACAACGGAGGTCTTCACTTCCCCCCTGAAGCACTTCCCTCCCCCAAAGCTGTGTTGTTCTCTGAGTTTTAGATGAAGTGAATGCATACCACTGCATTTTCTCACCGCCACACGTTTCCATTCCCAGTACGATCCAAACAACCAGGAAACATCTGCAGTGACCAAATATGTTCCTCTTGATTTCATGTCTGTCCTAAACTCCTCACATTTTCCTAAAATATTTTTAGATTTTTATTTTTACAGTTTATTTTTACAAGTTGGTTTTTTTACAATTTTTTTTTTTTTTTTATGGGAATGTTGCTAGTGTCAGTGTTAAATCCATATCCCAAACATTTTATCTGACATTTTCTTTGTTTTAATTCGTGGTCGTTGTTGTTAAAGACTTACAGCCAGTAGACGTTTAACATGATGTCACTTTGCACTACAGAACCAATCGACTGTCCAAACTGTGTCGGGGCACTTTGTAATGAAGCATTTATTCAATGTAAAACTGAATGTTGTTGAAGCGCAGGTCGACCTCTATTTAAACATGGATGGAAAAGGGATCATCTGTTTTTGCACTCTGAAATGCCACTAACTAAACATTCAGATCTACTAACACGGAAAGCAAGTGTTCGTTTGTGTCGCCTACAGGCTCGTAGTGCATGAATGTGCCGCACTGCAAACGTCTGACACCACTGTTAATGATACCTGCCATACTATCACTAATGCCAGTTGTCGCTTCATGTGAAAATGAGCTTCGTTGTCTCCAGCTGTTGTAACTGTGAATGCTCCCCCAAGTATTATTTCTTGTGAATCCAAAACTGCTGTGTTCTGTGATGTCACTAAGAATCTATTTATTGTATTGTTATCGCATTTAAAACCTAAATAAATGTTAAATATATATACATACATGATGACGGCTGGCGTTGTTCATCGCTTCGTTTTCAGCGAGACGCCCCGATGCAATAGAGCAGGGGTGTCAAACATGCGGCCCGTGGGCCAAAACCGGCCCTTCAGAGGGTCCAATCTGGTCCAAGGGACGACTTTGTAAAGTGTAAAAATTACAGTGAAGACACCAGGGGTTTCTTGTTTAACTGTTTTTATTGAATTTTCCCTTAACCCTCGTGTCGTCCTGCGGGTCAAATCGACCCCCTTTAAAGTTTGAAAATGTGGGAAAAAAATATTTTCACAGTGAACTTCTGATGTCCACATTTTCAAAATTTTTGAGAATTTTTTAATCATTTTTTGGTAGAAAAAAATGGAAAAAAAAAATTTCTGCCTAGTGGGGTGGTCAGTCCGTTGGGCTCACCACGACATGCCATTACGGCGTGGGCGTGGTTGGTCCGGCGCATCTGGCGACTCTACTGGGCCGCAAATGCCAGCTGTCAAAATCTGCCGGCTGACACGTCACGCTGTCAGTGAGACGCTTCTGAGGGAGTGTTCGCCGAAACTGTCAAGCAAGGTAAATAACATCTATCCATTCACCTAATGTCTGAACAAAAGAATCAGAAACTAAAGTATGAACAAGAAGACATGATGAACGTTTCTGAGCTCTTTACAGAACCCAAATGCCGGAACCCCCAGAGCAAGCCCTAAGGCGACAGTGGCAAGAAAAACACCCTTTTAATGGGAAGAAACTTGAGCAGAACCCGGCTCTTTATGTGGGGGGACCCATCTGCTGCTGGCTGGTGAGTAGAGGGGGAGGGATGGGAGAAGAGGAGGGTGGGGAACAAGGAACATATAACACACAGTTGGATACATGTATGATAAGATAGATGATATGTACAAAGTACAAGCTAACATTGAAATTGATTCATAGTTTGCTGCTATGGTGTACAGCTCTGGCATTAAATATACTACATATATAGCTGGTAGTACAATTCAAACAGTATGTAGATGAAAATATCAGGTATAGTGAGGGTGATGCAGAGTAGATTGGTGGAAATGGGCAGCTGAAAGCAATGGGCTGGAGGAAGGTCAGCAGCAGCATCCCACAGTGGACATGATGGAGATTAGGCCAGTTGGTGGGAGAACAACCACAGATCTGAAGCATCCAGCTCTGGGACCAGGGACACTTGGAGAAACTCCCTTCAGCCCCAAGGCCCAGATCTTGTGGCACTTTTCCATTAGCACGTACTCGGTTTGTGAGGTTTTCCATTAGGACATAGTACCTGGTACCAGGTATTATCTTGGTACCTACTCAGCTGGGGTTCCAGGCGAGCTGAGTTGAGCCAATACTGCAACGTCTACAGAGTGCAGGCCACTGATTGGACAGGAAGTGACGACACAAGAGCGACTCCTTCACAAAAACCAAACCCGCAGTTTTTTTAAAAAACTGACAACAGCGACAGTGCATTGCTCTTCACAGAACTTGGCAAAATTTGAATATGGCAACCAGACCTGTATCGTGGGTGAATGAAGAGCTCGAGACTTTTCTGTGTTTGGTGGTGGACCAAAGAATACAGAGGGAGCTGGATGCACACAAATGACGTTAAAGGACTTCCGGGCCGCCATGCTATCACAACTCCACCCACGATGAGGTGGTAGTCAATTGCAATGGAAAACCACTTAAACTGAGTCGAGTAGAGTAGAGTAGAGTAGAGTCTAGTGGAAAAGCACCATTATGTGGTTGTACTATGTGTGATCAATCTAACACTGCAACAGTGTCAGACATATGTGTGTCGTGATGAGAGTTATCCCCCCCATATATAATTAATAGGAAAGACAAGGAGGAGCAAACCAAAGCACTAGTAACTAAAAAACAACAGCAATAATAAAATAAATGTTAAAAAAAAAAGGGGGGGGGGGTTGATTGTCTCTAGTTTTGTAAGTCTTTCTTCTTTGTATTTGTTTGTGTCTGTCTAATGCAGCCACACCTTTTGAAACACCAAAAAGACTTTTTCCACAGATATTTCATGATCATATCTGAGATAGTGTAAAATTTTAAAGGTGTCCGTAAACTTTTTTCCACCACTGTATGTGTCTGATACCGGTTTAATGAATCATCTATCTTCTTGTCTGGACTGAATGCTGACTTTTAACTCCACCTCCTCTGCTTTCATTTCATGCCGTCAGAGTTTCAATCCACAGATCACATGCAGTCCTTGGGATTTTTCTGCCTACTACTCGCTGAAACAAAAGGTAAAAAAAAATGCTAAAATGAGTCACATTTTCCCTCTGATGTTCCTTTTTGTTCTGTTAGAAAACTCATTTAAAGAGATCAACTCGACCGCCTTCACTTCCTGAGCGGCAGTTCGGTTGTTGTGGTCGGGATTTTTTCATTTATTTATTTTTTTAACCGAGAAAACATCTCTCTGCTCATAAATAGACGATCTTCGCTGCCTGACAGACGCACCACAAACAAACAGCAGCAGAAGGAATGGCGACAAACTTACATAGAAACTGTATTTTCTGTTTGATAGCCAACGATCAAGACGAAGAGGCTGAAATCATGAAAGAGGTGAGAAACTTCTGAACACACCTGAAGCCGATCGACTGTTTTTTAACGCTAAATTTGACAGATTGAAGTGTTTAAAAGTTCAAATCCTACAAAACGAGACTGTTTACATATTAAAGTGAAATTATTCAGGTTTCTGTCAGCATTTCTGTTTTGGTTTTATTCTAGATTTCCGCCACATTCAATGTCTTTCATTCTGTTCAGAGCTTTCTTTTACATTTTCTAGGATACAAAGTCTTATTGAGTGGCTTTGAATAAATAATAAATCGTATCAGATGTTAGGAAAGCGGTCAGATAACACAATGGAAATGCATCCCTATCTCTTTAGGATGGTATAAACACAACATTTTACATTTTACAAAACAGAAAACACAGTAGGGGTTATTTCTGGCACCTCAGGGCCACCGTATACGTTAAATGAATGTGTCTTTAAAGAATGTAACAAAGGAAATTCCCTGCCACAGTGGTGGTTACAGAATGATGAGGACGAAGGTTTACTGGCACCCAAGTGGAGGATGGATGACAGTTAGAGAACAATGAGGGAAAAGGAAGTAGGAGTGTGATTTTCGAGATAAATGAAACTCTGTGCATTCCAGTACCTGTACTGTCATATTGCATAGTAAGCCATAAACAGATTTAGTATTTCTCAATAAACAGCAGGTCAAGGGTATTATGAGAAAAATACTCAGATGTCCTACTTCTGCATGTGGTCACATTTTGCATTTTGTACGTCAGCATCCTTTCTGGACTCTCTCACTTTGTCATTTTATGTCATATATATACATTCACTGACCACTTTATTAGGTACAAACTGTAAGCATCCTTGACAGAAAGAACTCCAGTCAAATGTCTTTCAAATTAAAGAACAAAATATGTACTCAGTGGCCACTTTATTAGGTCCATCTTGCTAGTAAAAGGTTGGACCCCCTTTTGCCTTCAGAACTGCCTTAATTCTTGGTTACATACTATCAACAAGGTGTTGGAAACATTCCTCAGAGATTTTGCTCCAGATTGACATAATAGCATCACAATTGCTGCAGATTTGTCAGCTGCATCCATGATGCCAATCTCCCGTTCCACCACATCCCAAAGGTTCTATTGGATTGAGATCTGGTGACTGTGGAGGCCGCTGGAGTACAATGAACTCTTTGTCATGTTCAGGAAACTAGTTTGAGATGATTTGAGCTTTATGACATGGTACATTATCCTGCTGGAAGTAGCATCAGAAAACGGTCCACTTCTCATTACCTTAATTCCTTTGTCGACCACAAACCTCCCCTGGTGGACGATGTAGCTGCTGAAGACCAGTAGCTGCCCTTAAAAGACGGGATTCATGGTCCAAAAATGCCCTCAACCACATGCCCTCCATCATCTCCACCCCAGCAGTGCACCTGAGTGGCTTGGGCAACACCTCATCCACTCGGAAGCTCCTTGGTGAGGCTCAAATGGCTAAATTCAAAGCAAGGTGGTTAGATTTAAATGAAAACTTTACCTCCTAGTCTTTATTGAATGTATGTGATGAAAGTTTAGCAGAAACTACCTATATCAACTGATTTTGAATAGTTATCTTGGCAAGCTTGTCAACTATATCAACCACTACCTTCCTCGCACGTCCGCATGCAGACCAAAATTAGTTTAGAGTCTGAAAATGTATTTAAATATTCAATAATCTGATTGCAGCACTTAACCGTCCATTAGGGAAATTCAATTCCACTGAATGATGAACAAGTGGACTGCCAAATAAATTTAAGGTCACAATGCAACCATCGTTTTTTCAAACTCAAGGTCTTTCACTGAACAGAGCAGATTGAACCAATTTAATCAGAGGTTCTGGAAATGAAAAGATTCCCATGAGAGAGTTCAGGAAACTCAGAAAATGCATCTGAAATCGTGGCAAGGCAAAAAGAAAGAGTCAGTTAGATAGACCAGCTGCCATTGCCTTTGCATGCATAGTAGGACTACAGCTTTCATTAGGTGGTTTATCCAAGAGCTTCATTAGACGGCAACTCATCCAAGAGACTTTCTCAGATGGTGAGTCCCAAATAGACATAGTGGCCTTCAGATTCACATGACTCTAGGTGTAAATGTTGGTGAAACTGGAAGGTAAATGATGACTCATGATGTTTAAAGTGATTAAAACTACAAGGGAAGTTACCTGAAGAGTGGAGTCATAGATTGACTTCCCTGTTCAGAGATGGTTTACATTGACGTATTACTCACTACCACTACTACACCTCTTAAACTAGCTATGCAGAGTTCCAGCAATTCTGCTTTCACAGTTCAGTGTGAATCAGTTCTGTGTCTTCATCTCTGATATTTCTGCCTCCGCCCACAGAATAATGAGCTGGTGTGTTTTAAAGACATTGACCCTGCTGCTCCTCATCACTACCTGGTTGTTCCCAAACGGCACATTTACAGCTGCTTCTCGTTGCACAAAGGACACATCTGCCTCGGTCAGTTAGAAAATCTGCCTTTTTACCATTTAATCTGCTATGTTTTCAATGCTTATCTGGCTGATTTTGCCTCAACACCCTGCAAATTAAACTGCTCTCAGCTACTTTTACCCTTAATGACGGTAGGATAGTTTGTACTACTGGTGCTGCCGTTACTGCATCTACAACCTCTGGTAACGAGTAACTTCCCCTGAACTATTACTAAATATCAACCACTGAATGAAGCTGTTTCCGCTTGTGATTTGATTGCCTGTTTTCTGCTACTTCTACTCTATAAAAACTGCACTTATTTTTATCTTTTCTGATCTTTGCTAACAAATAATATGTTTATAATGTGTTTAATAGTTGAAAGAATGGCCGAAATGGGGAAAGCTGTGTTACGCGAACAAGGGATCACTGATATGAAGGTCGCAAGGTAAGAGGAGATTGGCAGACGTTGTGTGTGTGGACGGTGTGTGAAAGATTCATCCTGACTTTACTGATTATTTTGAGGGGTACTGTTGTAGAGCCTGGACTTTGGCTGTTTTCTTGAAGCCAGATGTAACAAGTGAAGCCTTAAATGTGCCTGAGAACACAAACACACACTTATATGGTACAGTGTAAAAAAAACATTTTATGTTACGGTTTCAATCAGACCAGTATGATTATTGGAGGGCTGCACAGTGGTCTTGAGGTCATCCATAGTCTGGTAAATGACGTCCATCCCTCCTTTAGAACAGAGCTGGTACGGAACACTGCAGCATGAGTCTGCATGGTCTTCTGGATGGATGGATGGATGATTATTTGAAATCTATGACGCACTTTTGTCCTCAGAATTAGTATAAATTCTCATTGTTGGTGGAACCTTGTCATTTCCTGAAGTGTTTCTTGCCTGAAGCTGCACTTGGACCTGACTGTGTTTTCCTCCACAGGTTGGGGTTCCACATGCCTCCCTACATTTCAGTAGGACACCTCCACCTCCATGTGATCGCCCCCGCCAGCCAAATCTCAGAGTACATGGGGTATAAGTTCATTCCAGGGACAGAGTCTTTTATTACTGTGAGTGCTACAATATCCTTCTGCTCCTTTCCTCTCTTGTTACTTCATCAATTTTCCTCATTATTCTCGGACACATTCAGGTCACTGTCATATTATCCCTGCAGTGATGAAGATATTTGATCCTCTGTTGCTTTTATTAGTTGCTGCACACAAAACTATCAGACAAATGACTAATCATCACATATACAGTTGAAACTAGAAGATTACATTATATTTGAACAGTTTTATTTGAGATTCAATTTGGTCATCAGGTGGGCGGGACAAGAGAAAAATGGCCTTTTAGGAGGAACTCCTACTATTTTACAAAAATAATTTTAAACATACTTTTCTCTTAGTTTTTTAGATTTGGTTTTTGGACAAGTAAATTTACACAACAAATGCATGTTTTAGTATTTTGTACATGGATTATTATAAATTTAATGAGTGGGACGTAAAATGTCCTCCAATTCTGGAATGGCCCATGTGTAAACTTCTGACTTTGAAGAAAATTCTCTAAGAAATTCTCTCTGTCATTCTGGCATTTAGCAAATAGAAATCACTTTGGTAATCCTAACTGACCGAAAACAGGAAAAGCCTCGTCTGATTTAATGTCGAAACGGTGAGAAAAAAATAGTGTCTTTTTATCCAGTGTATGTAAACTTCTGGTTTCAACTGTAAATGTGAAACAGATGTAATAACTTTAACTTTTGTTTTCCTTTGATTTTACGTCCTTCCTCTGCTCTGTCTGAAAGAATGTTTTCCTCCTCGCAGGAAGAATCTCTGCGGAAGCATCTGCAATATAAACCTTCAGGATCCCAGCAGTGTTTAGGAAATTGCATGTCGTCCTAACCTGGACTTCAGGCTCTAGCAGAGGAGCAGCAGACTGAGCTTTACTGTGGTGTTCAGATACTGTGCTCCAGTCAGGATCCTGCAGAAGCGACATCTGCCTCGACAATTACAGAAAACCATGTGTGGAGTAAGAAATGTCCCTGCAAGGCTACAGCTAAACACAAGTACTATATTTATAATATATTTCTATTTTAATGGTGTGATTTTCATGTGTGTATATGTATTTATTTAATGTACACTACCAGTCAAACGTTTGGACACACCTTCAATGATTTTCATTTAGTTGTAATATTTTCGACATTGTAGATTAATACTGAAGAATAACATTTTTTTTACAACATAATTCCATATGTATTCTTTTTTCGTTTTGATGTCTTCAGTATTAATCTACAATGTATAAAATAATTAAATAAAAAGTATTGAATGAGAAGGCATGTCCAAACTGTTGATGGTAGTGTATGTGCACAGATAAATTAAATAAACGATGCTTTTATGGTCAGAAATATGTAGTGAAAAATCACTGGACTGGTTCCGTTCAGCACCACAATGCTGCGAATAATCACACTCTTCTTAAAATAAAGTTATTTAAAGATATGTATTTTTTAAAGTTGCCTTTTTGTGACCCTCAGTGTAGCGAGGTGCAGGACACAATGGAATATTGCTGCTTTGTCAGAATGTGTAGCACGCCTTCAGAAATACTAACCAAAAGAAATGAAAGTATTTTATATGTGTTATATCTGTAAATTTGAGTTTAAATGAAATGTTTATTCACCTTCTCGTATGTATGCTACCATTCAAAAGTTTGAGGTCACTTAGAAATGTCCTTGTTCTTGAAAGAAAAGCATTTTTTTTTCAATGGAGACATTAAATGAATGATAAATCCAGTGTAGACATTGTTAATGTAAATGACTATTCTAGCTGGAAACAGCTGATTTTTAATGGAATATCTCCATAGAGGTACAGAGGAACATTTCCAGCAACCATCACTCCTGTGTTCTAATGCTACATTGTGTTAGCTAATGGTGTTGAAAGGCTCATTGATGATTAGAAAACCTTTGTGCAGTTATGTTAGCACATGAATAACATGAAACTGCCTAGATGGCCCCGAACGTTTGAACAATAGTGTCTGTCTTTATTTACTGTATTCCAGATGTTGTAATGTTTTCCACAGTTACCATTACTTGTTTCTATAGATGCAAACATGAGGTACTGACAACTTTCTGACACTACCTGTCCTATTTCCTCCTTTGTTAATGCTTTACAACAAGAATGTAGAAGAGGACAGTTTGGAGGCAGCTTGATTTAATCCATAAACACTCCTACAGGTTGTGATATTTAGTTACTGTGAAAAAGAGAACTGAAGTATCCATGTGTTTAGTTCTTTGATAAGATAGCACTGAAGTAAGAACCTGTTATTTTTATTGATGCATTTGTTTTCATGCTTTAAGGCTGACATAAATGGAATTTGTTCATGGTGCCGTGCACGTTAATAATAAAGGGAATCTGTCTTTGCTAAGTTGGACAATATGACTTAACTGAAAAGGAAATGCTATTCTGAATAAAAACTAAAGATGATATGGAGACTCCTATAGAATCAGTCAGTGTGCGAGGGAATGTGTGAAAGATGTATTTATTCTGTTGATTAGATGTTTTAATATACTTGCAGACAGCAATCCTAAAATATAATTAACTACTCTAATGTCTCTGTATCAGTGATCAAAAGTCTTTGCTGTTTGAATTTACATGAGGACCTAAAGCATGTTATTACCTCACTTCTGAATCAGTTTCAGCATATATATATATATTTTTTTTAGACATTAAAATTTAAATCAGTGTTGGATAAAGTGGGACGTACAAAATGGGCTCTGGAAATGGAAATATGATCATATTTTAAATAATTAAATAAATAGCTGAATCAATCAATCAATCAAACACAAGCAATATTAATTTTATATAAGTTTGTAGAGACTTGTGACAGTTCTGGTGTGAGTGAGAAGGAGATGTTTGTGGGGGGTTTTTTTGCATTATTTATATGAAAAGAAGACTTTCTGTAGCAGTTTGACAATAGGAAACTAAGCACAGCTCACTCTTTGCTGTGTTGTTTGCTTATGAATTTTTCTTTTTTTCTCTTTTAAAAAGAAAAAATATATATATTTTATTATTATGCAATACATATATATCAATATTTTAGTTTTTGTGGTACAGCTTGTCTTAGTTGCTGAATCATTTGGAAAAGTTCCATAAAAATAAATATTAATAATTAATAATAAATATTTGCAAAAACTGTTCTAGATATTATTGAAACCGCGCGTGATTAGGAAAATATCACAAGTTGACTTCTACATATTACTCTTATTCTTTCCATTATTATTATTATTGTTATTATTGTTATTGTTATTCTTATTCTTATTCTTATTATTATTATTATTATTATTATTATTATTATTATTATTATTATTATTATTATTATTATATCTGTGCTCAAAGAAAGGACTATACATGATGGTTTCATTATTATTTATTTACTTTTTATTAGAGACTATTTGATCGACTATTCCAATTAACAACAACAGTGAACATTTCATGCTTTTGTCTTTAATAGTTCCTAAGATATTGTGGTTCAAATATAACCTGAAATTTCGATGTGCAGAAAAAAAAGTGCCAGAAGTGGATGGATGGGTAATTTTTTAAAAAATACAAAAAAAAAAATTAGGGAAAATATTTGATTCAAACAAATCACAGATACAATGTTAAATATTTATGGTTTATAATTTCTTTTTAAACAGGGAAAAAAGTCTATTCCAATCGGACAGTGCGCTCTAATCGATCCGCTCAGTGCTCTGCTGCTCGTCCTGCCAGTTCACTGCGGACACGCCCAGACATTGTTATCGATCCTCAGATCACAACGTCATGATCTCAGTCCGTCAGAGGCGCTTTAAACTCACTAATGGGGACTCAGGAGGAAGACTGTCCTTTCTGTCAGATAGTAAACCACCAGACGGACACAGAAATCCTGCTGAGCGTGAGAAAAAACGATCTGATCTTATTTAAATAAAGTTCAGCACCGGGAACTTCCTGACTCTGTTGTTGTTTCTGTCCAGGACGATCAGCTGATCTGCTTTCGGGACACCACGCCTGGAGCCACACATCATTACCTCGTTATTCCCAGGAGGCACATCCCCAGCTGTAGAAACCTCCAGAAGGACCATGTGGCTTTAGGTAAGGAAAACCCGGAATTATACACATATTACATCTATATATATGATATGAATGTGGGCTGTTTAAATGCTGACACACCTCATGTCAAAGTATGAGTCAGCAGTCTGAATAATAACAGGAGAATCTACCCCATCCTAAGCAGTTACAGTATTATGTGACATACACTATGGTTCAAAAGTTTGGGGTCACTTAGAAATGTCCTTAAATATGAATGAAAAGCAGCTTTTTTTCAATGAAGTTAACATGAAATTAATCAGAAATCCAGTGTAGACATTGTTAATGTGGTAAATGACTATTCTAGCTGGAAACGGCTGATTTTTAATGGAATATCTACATAGGGGTACAGAGGAACATTTCATTCATGAACACTGTTTTACAAAAAGATGAGATTGTAACAAATATATATACACTACAGTGTAGTCTCATACTGAGTTATTTACTCTGTATGACTGCATTATGCTGATGACATCTGTTTGTTGATAGTGGAACAGATGGTGGAAATGGGGAGGAGTATACTGGAGAAGAACAAAGTCCTAGAAGACATCAGGTAAATAATAATAAATTCTGTCACATTCCAATTATACAATTTCACGTAGCAGACAATTTTATCCAAAGCGGCGTACATCTGAGAGTAGATACAACACAAACAAGGATTTAATCAGGAGAAAACAACCTGGACAAGAGCCATAAAACAAGTTCACAAGTTAGAAAAGTTAATAACAACATTAGCTCTTACTGTATAGTTACTACTACAATATTACATCCTGGATTTGTAGTAGGATCGCAAGCATGTGATCGTCAGCAGGCAGCTGATGTGTGTTCACTTGTTGTCATGGTTACAGTGACGCTGTGCCGCTATCTCACAATGATACAGAAATCTTTAACTAATCCGTGGATCCAGACTATAAGCTGCATCACTGCCAAAATCTAATCACTTGGTCCTTGTGTCATTTCTGCTCTTCCCAGAAAATTTCATCCAAATTCATTAGTCCGTTTTTGCAGACAGACAGACAGACAGACAGACAGACAGACAGACAGACAGACAGACAGACCTATTCCGATCGTCACATAACAACCAACCCGAAACCAGAAATCTCATAAATCCCTGTCTTCTGAACAGCTACAGTCAGGCTTTCATAGTCTGTGAACTATTTTAATTACAAAAAGACTCTTTTATTAATATGTAGGATGGGGTTCCATCTGCCTCCGTTCACATCTGTTCCCCACCTCCACCTCCACGTTCTGGCTCCAGCCAGTAAGATGGTGTTAAAGTCGCAGCTTCGCTACGGACCTCAGTCTCACTGGTTCATCTCGGTGAGTTGATCGTACAAACAAAATCCTATTAGCCTTTTTTTAATGGTTCAGTTAGTTTATGTTGTTATTGTGTCCATGCAGGGGCACATCTTACCAGTTTTAACCCAGGAAGTGATTATTCTGATGGGAAAAACTCTAAATATGTAACTTTGATGCACGGACATGAAGTTTTAAGGGTTTAATTCATGCCCTGACAGGAATTTTAAGTCTTTAATGTTCATTTTAAAAACATATAAAGCAATTAAAATACAAGTTTTACAATTTAATAAAGCTATGGAAACAATACTAAAATGTCAGAGTTGGCTTAAAATGGTGAATTCTGTGACACTTCTGGCAAATGGTTGCATTAGTTTGCTTTTAGTGTCAACACTTCAGTTTAAAGGTTCATAGGTTGGATTATGCATTAAAATAAGTAATTATGATTGATATCTGGAAAATGTTTTACTATTTTACTATTTACTACTAAGTTTTTTGTCATTATTACTGTGATCTACAATTTTTGTGTTTTTTTATGCTGTAAGATTTTCACTGTTGGAGCCATAAGAATTCCCAATCATGTGATTTATGCAATATCTATAGAGTTAAAAAAAAAAAGAAATAATAATCCTCTTAGTGAGATCATTTTTATCTTTGTTTGGTGTGTGTTTTGTCTTCTCTGAGTGTTTTTCCTGACAACCAGACAGTTACTGACGCTGGATCATTCACATTATTATCACATATGTATCGTTACCATGATGTCTGTATTTCATTTTTTAAATACTACAGTTATCATCATGCCGTGTAATTTCCTTGTTTTGCTGTTTTGCAGGGGGATAAAGTGCTTTCTCAGCTGAGGATTCGTGGGAAGGTCAAATGAACACTTTTCATTCCACCTCACTGAGTGCAATTTAAATCAGTTCTCCACCGGACTCGACATGTCTTTGTTAATAATGTATGTTCCTCTATGCAACCTGCTCATTGGTGGAAACTGCATATGCTGAACTTTTCAAAGAAATGTACATAATTAGTTTATAACGTGCACTTTTTAAGGGGGAAAAGTGGCTGTACTTTGTACATTCATCTCCAAACCTCACAAAGAAGTTTTTTTTTCTGTGTTCTCATTTTTGTTTATGAAATAGATCAATCAAAACAACCGCATGTACCTTAACTATCTTTGTGTTATAACTTGTCTGATGCACCAGGATACAGTATTTATTTTTTATTAAAATAATCATATTAATAAAGCTCTAAATAATGTGATTATCTTTGACAAAGTCTTTGGAGTCACTTGACACTTTCTCTCTTTGCCACAAAATAAAACTAGGAAAGAACTCAGACAGCGCAGTACTCCTCCAAGGCTGCTCATTCCCCCATATGCCATTGTCAGAAATGCAGCTTTTTTTTTTTTAAAGAAATGTAGCATTTAGTAATAGTAATCGTAATAGTAATTGATGGGACTCAGAAACACCCCCACAATTTAATCAATTGTTCCTTGTATCATTTCCGATGGTGGATTTGTAGCAGGATCGCAATCATGTGATGATCAGCAGGCAGCTGACTTAGTGTTCACTTGTTGTCATAGTTACAGTGACGCCGTGCTGCTATCGAGCAATGATACAGAAATCTTTAACAAATCCGTGTATCCAGGCTATGAGCCATCAACTGGACAAACAAAAGTAAAACAGGCAGAGTGCCTATAATGACACAGTAGCTTTGCTATGTGAAGTTTTAAATTGTGCTTAAATGATAATGCCAATAAACAAGTAATATACTTAACATAGTGTCTGCTTTTCCTGATAGCAGGAACAGAGGGGGAAATGGAAACAAGTTGGAGAGAGATTTGAGATTTGTAGCTTGACTGCTTGATTGATGTCAGGTTCTGGCTTTCTGTAAAGTGCTTAGATACTTTTAATTGTAATAAGGGCTATATAAATACAATTTTTTGTGCTTTTGCTACTTCTTGTTTTGTGACTGTGTGTGTGGTACCAGTGACAACCTGTAAAACAAAAGTAGGGACAACATTTTATTTGTTTTTATTCAAAAATATCAATTTTTCCACAGTGCTGGGATTCAGGCGACTTCTTTTTTTTTTTTTTAACAATATTTCTCTAGCTCCTTGGAACACAACAGACACTTCACCTTTTAAAATACCAGAAAAAAAAAGACATTAGAACAAGCGGTGTGTGGTGTTGTCACAGTTATTTATATTACACTTCACTTGTTATGTGCCTACTTTATAAGGAGAAATCAGGTCAAAGTGTTCCCAGACAGGGGAGAATCTTCTCTTTCTGACTGGTTCTATTAAAAAAAGAGTCTCAAACCGATTGAATGCAAAGATACAGCAGGTAAAAATCCAACAAATGTGAACGGGGAATCCATTGCGTTTCGCTGCCCCTTATATTTTGAATCGCACGTCAAACCTGCGACCCAGTTCCTGAACCAGTCACGCGGTATGACCGTCATGCGAGGCTTCGAACGTCATCATTTTTGGCTCCTCCCCTAAATGAAGCAGGCCTCGATAGGCGCTTCGTGGACACGCCCCCTCCATTACTCGACACACGCTTCGAAACCTCGGCACGTCTCGTAGCATCACTACTGAGGAGAGAGACTCGCACAGCGGTTAGTAAAACATGCTGAGCGAGGAGTTCCCGCAGGTTTGTCAGGACGCCTCTCGGCAGAAAAACTAGCTTACTTCTTGCTAGCAGGCTAACGTTAGCATGCAAAGACTTATATAACGCTGTGGAATTTGCTTTAAATTTATGCTCTTTTTAAATCAGTTGATTTAAGACTTTTGAATAGCATTAATTGAAGGCTATGTATTTATTGATTTATATTAGCCCTATTGCTAATTCTATAGCCATTAGCATAAACGTTTAATCCCTCAAAGTTTTTAAGACGCACAAAATACAGCAAAAATGTCCGACTGCAATTAATTAAATCAACGGCTGCTCTGTGACCCACATGTATGCTGATAAGGGGACCATAAGCCAGCTTCTCTTGCTAGCAGGCTAACATTAGCATACTGAGACTTTGATGTAACTCTGTGGAGTTTACTTTAAATACAAATTTATGTTGATTATAAGTCAACAGTAGGCTTTTGAAGACTGTTTAAGAGTGTTAAATGACAGATATGTTGTGACATACAGTATTTATTGACGTATATTAGCGCTTTTGCTAATTCTGTAGCTATTAGCATAAACGTTTCAGACGCATTCAGTATTTGTTGACTTATATTAGCACTTATTCTATAGCTATTAGCATAAGCTTTACATCCCCTTTCTGTTTTGATTTAGTATTTAAAGGTTAACTATTACACCTCTTTTTAAAGTTTTAGCTGGATGAGTATTGGTTTCTTGATTTCTATGTAGGAATTGAATAAAATTCTTACTAGCTTGTGAAACTAGGGGGCTAGCTAGTTGTTGGGGGTATCTAATGAATGGCAGTAGTTGATATTTTCACAGCTGTTATTTAATCCTCCTAGTTTTTAAAGCATGCAGTAAAAATGTCAGACTATAAATCAATGGGAGGCTTTTGAAGACCATTTAATAGTGTTAACTGACAGATATGTTGTGACACATACAGTATTTATTGACGTATGTTAGCGCTTTTGCTAATTCTGTAGCTATTAATGTAACCAGGTCTAAACAAAACTGCAAAAATAAATCTCATGGGTCTGGGATTGCCACAGTTAATTAGTGATGTCCTGGTTCGAGGGTCAAGACCACATATTTACATAGAATAACTTCTTAGTCTTAAGCAGAAAAGGAGTGATTTCACACACAGAATGACACACAGACTCAAATCACTGGTGTTGTTTGGCCAAAATTATTATTTAAATGTCCCAAAAGCACATCCAAATATTTTGTTTCGAGTTAAAAAAAAAATAAAAAAAATATCTGGCCAGAATAACAGATTTGCTGCAGCTTTTAGTCTCTTAGTTCAGCTGAGCATAACGTTAGCTGTACTACATAACGTACGCTTGCACAACACAGGCCTGTGCTCACACAAGGTAATTTTGTATTTGTTTGCTTAGTTTGTGGGTCGATCTGTATTTCTGAATACACAAATTGAGGAACGAACAGTCTTGGCGGAGCACTTTTCTTGTTATACTCAAAAAATGTTGGTCTTTCTTAAAAATACATGCATTTAGTTGTATTCAGTGTTTAAAACAATATTATATGGCTCTCATGGAAATTTATTTTAAAATATGTGACTTTCATGGCTCTCTCAGCGGAAAAGGTTTCCGATGTGGAGCTCCATGGTGATGCAAAGTGTCGCTGATTTCTACGTGGGTTTTGCCACTCTGAAAAAGCTCGCGAATGAAATTGGAAAAGTGCTGGAGTACAGCTGTTCTTCATGTGTTCGCGGTCCAGACCAGCTCAAAACTGTTCTTCCTCGGCGACTTCAGACACTACCGGTGTTGCAACAAAATAAAACAACAGCCGTATTTTGTATTTCGGGTTTGAAAAGCTAGAGCAAAAATCCAACACTGTATTTTTTTTCATTAGTTAAATAATACATTTCTACATGTAGGTTTCAAAAACTGAAAAACAAAAAAAAAAACAACGCGGTGTATTGTTTTTTTTTTTTAGATTTTATTCTGAAACGGAAAAACAATACACAGCATTGGTTTTTTTTTTGTTTTTCAGTCTCAATAAATACATAGAATCCATGGTAACTGGTTAGCTGTGTGTGTACCAGATTGTCTGAGTTGATGATTGAAAGAGACATCATATATTGTGGTACAGTGACCTTCAGCTCAGATGTTTATGTGAGCATGTGTTGTTTTTTTTTCTTTTCCTCTGTGCAGGGCCTTGACCTAACCAAGGCAAACTGGACCCTGCGTGTTGTCACTGACAAGAGCAAAACCGAGGGCATCGAGGTGAAGAAAGACACGGAGAGAATGGACCAGATTAAAGCCATTAAAAAGTCCTGGGAAACGGCTGAGCCAGGACGCGCTGCCAAGGTAACCCAGAAGTTCTTTTCAACTTAATTGTCACAGCCACAGCCTTAAGCTGTGGCAGTGCTCTCTCCTCCTCTGGCCCTGCTCTCTCCCTCTTCCAGGTGTGTGGAGGCTGGTGGCAGGTGTGGTGCATCAGCTAATCAGCTGACTGTGCAGGAGGAAGTCGGCGTTTCATTCACTCCGGCTCTCCCATAAAACCCGACGCCACTCGTCCCTTGATGCTGGACTATCTTCTATCCTCCATGTTGACTTCTGCCTGCCTATGGGTCTCTGATCTTCCTGGTTCCATCGTGGTTGCCTGTCTCTCGGTTCCTCTGTGGATTCTGCTCCGTCTGAAGGATTCACCTGTCACCTGCCCTCCCCTGAAAGAGCATACTTACCGGATCACCTGGAAAGCTCTGGGCTGTCGGATGTCATTCCACCTGCTCAGCCACACCCCCACTGCCTGGACTGCAGAGAGCCTGTCCTCTTCCAATACTGGACAATTCCCCTGTCGTTGTCAGTTAAGTCCTCTAGCCTTAGCAACATCAGACTTTTCATGTTCAAATTCCTTTTTGTGAATTTTGTAATTCGGCTCGTTCATATTAAGATCTTTCGACGTGTTTTATTCCCAGTTAGTTTATCTATGTCGGGGTTGAACAGTTAGTGGTCTGGGATATCTGTGCAGAATTTTCTGTTAGACTAGGGTTTTCTTTAGTTTGGTTATTTCCCTTGTTTAGTTGTTTTCCTACCCTGGTGTTCCCATAAGTGGGTTAACTGTAGTTTTATTTTCTTGTCGTTAGTCCTCCTTACCTCTAGAGCTTTTCTCCGTTCAGTGTCGCCTTATGTTTAGGTTGTACTTCCGTTCCGGTTTTGAGTTGTAGTCCTTGTGTTTTGCTTGGTTTGTAAATAAAACTGTTCTAAATTGTTTGTCTGCATTTCTCATTTCTTGTTCTTGAGCCTCTGAATCTGCCGTAACATTAATTTCCACTATATTCTCTATTTTCTGTAAAAATCTAAAAGGTATGATGTGAAAATCGTGACTGAAAGTTCTTTTTTTACATTAGCCTCATGTGTACTCAAACATACACGACAGAATAAATGCTTTACTGTCTTTTTAGGCTTTAGAGTGTCGTCTCAAGTTTCTCAACCGAGTCCAGCATAAAGCCACTGATGGAGCTGCTGCCGACGAAAGCAAAGAACCGGGTGTTGTGGTGTAAATATACAGGCATACACACATTTACTTAGGCACTTTGTTTTCTTACTGGCATCTCTTCTGATTGTCTATTTTCCAGCTGCAGATCCAGATACCTCTCTGTCCATCTGATCAGAAACTGAGTGACACCACCAGCTCCTGTCCTCACATGGACTTCAGTCACCTCATCAGGTGCTCCTATACTTACTGTTTTTTCCTCTTTTTTTCCATCTGCTTGGCTGCTCGTGCTGTTTTGGGAGAGAGACGAGGTAAGAGGCTACAGCCAGCATTATTGCTAGTTATGCTCCTCTGTGTAAAAGACCTTGGTTACACCTTCAGATTCATTTTGTGGTTAGATGACCACGATGAAAATAAGCAGCAAAGAGGAAAAAAAAGTTATCACAGTATTGTAGTTTTCTCTTTCTTTTTTCCCCTATTGAAGTCCTGTGGGTAATATGTAGTACACAGTCCAGTTGCCTAATGTAGTTGTTGTGACTCAAGCTTTGTAGGCCTGAAGTAAGTATAAATGAGATGATATTTGGGTCTGTTAATTAGAGAGCTATTTCAGGGCCCCAACGAGCTGGTTGCTCCAATGAGATGTGCCCCTCTCCCATCACCTCGCCATCCTGCTGTGGGTGTGTTACGCATGTGCATGGCCACACGTATGTCCGGCTGCTAATGGCTGCTGCTGACACTGTGGCCTGCAATCAGAGCTAAGAAAAGGATTCTTAGTCTGTCAGGGGTGTGCGATTATCCTGCAATAAACTTTACTAAAAAACATTGGGAGAAAAGAATGTTTGAAAATTTTTTTTTTTTTTTAAAATACCAGATAAGTCTGAAGTTCCCCCTAAAATGTCATTTTTCTCTTGTCCCACCCCCCTGATGACCAAATTGAATCTCAAATAAAACTGTTAAAATGAAATTTAAATCTCCTTTTTTTTAGTATTATTTTTTTCATTGATGTCTCTTGTAATTGTGGGAACATTTTTTGTCAGCATAATATTTTAAATGATAATTATTATGCATGGAACATATGTCCCACAACAACCCTGTTAGCATAACCTTTTTAGCTGGTAGAAGAAAAAACAATCACATGAAATGCTGGAATTAACATCAATTTTCCTAAAGAATGTGTAGAGCAAAGCTATGTCCTCTCTTCTATTTTTCATATTTTCATCACATTGTCAGTCTTGATTGAATGTCTCACTCTACCTCATATTATCAGGATCAGACTAATTCTTTGGACTGTTTTCCATCAGTCAGTTTGTCCTCTTGGTCAGCAGTAACAGCAGCTAAATATCTAGCTTCTACTGCTGAGAAAAAGATCACATTAGCATGGATTAGCAACCCTGTTACTGTGATTAGAGTAGGGTTAGCAAACAACACAGAAAACATGGAATTAAAATGCTACCATTGATGTGTAAGCTGAGACAATCAAGCCTTTGATAGTTTATTACCTATTATTGATGAATATGGAGCAGAAAATTGTAAGAGAGAAGCTTTATTGAAACATTTTCAAGCCCAAATGTCCTCCACTTCTGGAATGACCCTTATAGCACTTACAGAAATATGGTGTCCCTTTTGTTCCTTTGCTGTGCCCACTAAAATATATGCTGTGTTACTTGTAAAAGCAGTTCTTAACTGAGGAACACAAGAATATGATAGTTGCAGCCAAAGCCAAAGAGGCTTCTCAGATATCAATCTGGATACATGACTTGGAATAAAAGATAAGGCATGGGACTGTGTGTCCATCATTTCCCCAAGCTGTAACTGAATGTATCTAGCATATTTCTACTGTTATTTGTCCTGCCTGAGTCAACATCCTCACATGTTGTCCAAACTCACAATCTTATGAGTTTGACATGAAAGTAGATTACAGGTTTAGTGTACTATAGTTTGAGATTTGTTTAACATCTGAACATCAAAATATTCCCTTCGCAGTTATATGGAACATGCCCAGTGCTTCATCATTGTATTTGTTAGAATGAGTCTTCAGTATTCACAGTAAATATAGTCTAACATTAACTGTTGATTCCGGTTAGAGACATTATTGTAAAGGTGCATGAGGTACACTGTCAGCTGTTGTGGTGGTGAACTGTGGTATACATCCATACCCTAAATCCTTGTGTACGCATACAGACGCCAGAAGGATTTGCCAGTGCTGATGGACTCACAGAGGGAGCGCTTAGAAGAGATCCAGGCCTACCGGCTGCTGCAAGGCAATGTGCTGGAGCAACGTAAACAGCAAGCACTGAAGAGGAAGGAGCTAATAAGACTTCAGAAGGAGATGTATGAGAACATCAAGGTCAGTGAATCAGACATAGAAGACACAGACGGCAATAGTAAACCATTTTAACTCTTGAGCGGAAGTAGTCAGCTGCCTCTCCCTATAGTTGCACATCAATCTGTGCTTCTCTTGTCTCCAGCACCGGGATCAGAAATTACTTGATTCTTACAAAGCATTTTGTAGCAGTCACATGGTGGCCATGAAAAAGGAAGAAGAGAAAGAAGCTCAGGAGGAGGCCGGAGCAGCAGATTAGTAGGCTTTAATGTGTGTTAAAGTGCAATTTATCTGCAGTTTAGTTTAGTGCTTAGAATGGATTGTGATTTTATGATATGCATTGTGGACAATAAATATTAACATTTATACACCTTCCTTGTTCTCCAATTTGTTTAATGCTCGGCCTGTGTGGTTTAACATTAATTCCTCACAATCAGCTGATCAGCTGAAGAATGAAAAGGAAGAGGGTGCCATCTAGTGGCCATGGACATTAATACATTTTATCACCTTGCTGTTTCAAGGTTGACAATAATAAGTTACATTTTGTGCCACTGCATGAAGGAAATGATCATTTTGCTGTGTGTGTGTGTGTGTAAGTGTGTACCAGATAGACACTACAGCTATTCATTCCTGTTAATATGTGAATCCTGCAGCAATTTGCTCTAGCTCAGAAACGTTTGTTCTGTATTGTTGATAACTCATTTATGAAAATTAGTCTTTAAAAAAAATCTTTATTATGGCCCTAGCGTTGGCATAAGAGCTTAGCTGATTAGATACAAGGATGCTGCTGATATAAGCAAACTTTTAGGATAATTTATGTATGGGTTTAATATAAATGTATTCTCCAATTGCTCCACTTTACACACACTGGGAGCACAATGTCTACATGGAGGTGTATTACTCAGTGTTCTCTGTTCAAAAATTGTACTGCTGTTGCTTTGTGTGTGTGTGTGTGCGTGTAGCTTTTTGTGTCTGTTCAGTCTGTCAGGCCTCATCTAGCCAACGACTATTTCTACCCCTGTAACTGCATGACAGAGCTAATCCTGAAAGCCTTGTTCCTGGCACAGAACATTCCCTCTTGTCGTTGCGCTGTTCCCACTTGCCCAATTCATTCCTCCCTTTCTAAAACATTAGCTGTTATTTGATGGTTTCCTTGTACCTAAATCCGCCCTTCTCCTCCTCCGGCGTGTGTGTGGTGTGTCGTTTGGGTGGGAGCGTGTGTGTGTTGTAGTATTTTGTTGTTTTGTTGAGATCACCCAACACTCTAACTGACAGTGACGTGCGTGTATTAACAGAAAGGCTGTTTGTTAATTGGCAGCTGTTGGCTGGTGGTTTGATGCAAATGCGTTGTGAGTGAGAGAAGAACTGGAGTGTAACCTTGAAAACAAGGGGGCAGTCGGCCATTTTGTGTGTGCGCGCCTGCGATTGCATGTGTGACTTCCCACAAGTAATAAGAAAATATTTGATTCTTAAATGGACCCACACAGAGGGATGATGAAATTACGTGAAACTAGATACACATTCCCCGAGTGGTGTGGAGACTGTGGTGGCTCTTTAATTCACTTTCCATCCTGGAGGTAATAATTCAAGATGGTCTTAATCAAGTTTTTTTCTTTTTTGTCAATGACAAAAGGGCATTCCAATTTGCAGAAATATCCCATCTTTTCATGATTACTTTCTCTTATTGTAAGGGTCAAACCCAATGTGTGTGTATTTAGAGTAAAACCACTGATGGGTGAAGCGAATGCTATTGATCCTCTTGTTGTAATGCAATATTCTGCTGGGAGGTCTTAGATCCTGGCATTCATGTGGATCTTACTTTGAAACTTACCACCCACCCAGATGTTGTCCCAGGTTAAACACACCCCGAATTGGGGCAACAAAACTCCTGAACTCCAGCAACCTTGCACAATAGCAGCTACAATCAGTCAAGAACCTGACATTTAACCTAGCATTTAACACAAACTATTCACAGAATCTACTGAAGATTAAGAGGAACGTAATAGAAGTATTTGGAAATATGTGTTGTACAAAATATACAATATTGAAAAAGTGCCTCAGAAGTATAAGACATATGTATAAAAATGGGAATTTGTACACGTATGTCCCAACATACCCTATAAAGTTCTCAGAAATGACTCAACAAACACAACTGCTAGCTCAAAGCATTGACCCCACCAAAAAACATAGTATTTAGATCCTTCACTTAAGTAAAAGTACTAATACCACAAATTAAACTCATTCCTCTACAAGTAAAAATCCTGCTTTTAAAACCTTATTTAGCTAAACGTACATAAATATTACCAGTAAAATGCATAAAAAGTATGAAATGTAGAAGCACTCCATATTTTAATGATATATGATGACTTTCAGATTAATATTACTGCTACATTATTGTGTATTTTACATTTTACTTCTGTCGATGTTTGAGGTTGAGATTGTTTTCACAACTTCATATACTGTTTTAGTTTATCTACAAAATTGCAGAATATTCTATATGCAGTTTATGGTTAATTCTAGAAGAAACAGTGTGCATAGAAAAATGTTCTCAAATCATGAAGGAACACCTAATTTTTGTGTTTATCACAAACTTGCTAGATTTGGACATTTATAAATGGCAAGAAAATTTGTAATCTTTCAAGTAACTTGTACCTAAAGGTGTCAGCCAAATGTAGTGGAGTAAGAAGTACTTTATATGCCCCTGAGATGTAGCGTCGTAGAAGTATAAACCTGCTCAAAACAGGAAAACTCAAGTAAAGGACAAGTACCTTGAATTTGTCCTGAAGTACCTTAAGTAAAGGCACTTTCCACCACTGGAACTGAGCCCAACACTACCAAAAGTCTGACCTGTTTAGCCTTTTTCTCATGTTCCAACAGTAAAAGAAAGAGACAAAAAACACAGAGTGGAAGGGCTGATAAGATGGTATAAAGATCGTAAGCTGGAATCCTACCAAGAACTTGATTACACTCATATGTGTGTGTCTTACCTCCTCATCCAGGTCAAACAAGATGTGGTTCTAATGGGTCACTGTGCTTCAAATGTCATGTTTGGCTGATTTCGACTGGAGCTGTGCTACTGGCCCTATAAAGCTGTACTTTCTGCAGGTATTTTGGGCTAAAAAGTCTTTAACATGCTAATGATTATCAGGTAAAATGTTTCTCACATTGCGCATTTTAGTTGATCATTTCACCGTGCTAATATTTGTTGAATATTAGTAGTACAAAAAACAACAGACAGTTTTGACCAATAGGGATGTTAATGTCACACCATCTGATGCTTGCCAACCTGGTGGTGGTGCTAGCTTAACATATACGCCATCAGATGCATTGTCTGGCAACCAGTGATGTCTGTACTGCATGTCATTGTCAATCTTGTACAGTCTAGTACCACACACATTTTCCCATGCATGTGAAAGCACACACATGCAGCCACGCAAACACACACCTCCAGGTGACAAGGAGTGGATACGGGGTCCTTTAGCTTATTGACTCAACATGCTGCAGCCTTGTCCCATTGTTGTTGCACTGTCCGTTTGGTACAGGATGTCTCTAGAGGTTCATCCTCAGAGCCTGCTCTGCTGGCAGGGCTTCGAAAAAGAAAAGACTGCGCTGCCGGGGCTAAGGCTCAGCTTAGACGACAAGGAGCAAAAGGTCAAGCCTTTGTGTTGACAGAATGATAGCACCGAAGGGGAAAAGGTGAGTGCTAACAGATTAATGCCAAGGTTTTACTGCAGTAATCCAAGCCCCCCTGTATCTTTCTCTAATGCACACACACAGTTGTGTTGCATCGACTTAAAATAATTTCCAGGGGATTTACCCTTGTGCTAACTTTAAAATACAGCTTCACCTTAAAATTTAATGATTAAGGAGACTTGCTTTGCATCCCTGTATGGAAGACAAGTCCCCACATTATAACTGTAAACAAACGTGGGCCCCCAGCATTAGTAACACACACATGCACATTCACAATATGTAGCTAACACTGGAGGCTTGATGGAACCCCAGTCTTACTCTCACAGAAATGCTGACCTGGTTGCAGTATCATTCTTTGTAACCCAGCAATTTCTCTCCTCCTTCCTCACCTTGCTTTGGCTTCACTCTCTTTTTTTCACTCTTTTGTGGCCCACTGTCCGCCAGCGATGCCTCTGTCATCAGCCAACGCAGCACAGCTCTGCAGACAACCGAGGGGGATGTGAAAAATCAAATAATGAGTCAGTGGAAGTCCACAAAGAAAAAAAAAAACCTGCAACACTTCATATTTGTGGGAGTAGAGGGAATAAAGCACAGAACACAAGGTCAACATCACCAGACAAGAAACAGCACCTGCCATCAGATTTAGGTGACCTGAAGAGAGAAATCCTCGGTAAGAATGTGTTCAAAAGCAGATTAGCTTTTGTATTGTTTTTTTTCTTTTTCGTTTCCCCACGGCCCTCACTTATCAATGTCTGCGAGACCCTCCCAGAGCCATCAGTAAATACTTTGTAAAGATTAGTCTATCCCTATTTGAAGGACAAACTAAGTCAATATTTAAGCCAGGATGAGAAACTGCATGTTGAGGTGTATCTGTAATAAAGCCGTTGTGGTCCCTCTCTGTGTACACTTAGAGACTGGACAGAAACAGCAGGAACAGGCAAGTCACTGGGTTAACATTTTACACTGAAGGGATCAAGAGATTTAGTGCATTTGTGGTCACATTGCTATATGAGTGCACTGTATATTATACATACTGATCATCAAAGTTTGCTTTTATATCTAAGCTGCCCTGTGGGGTGTTTTAGACGCAGCTGCATTTGCTGACAGTTATACTAACTACTACTGATATGAGGGAACTTTGTACACTGTGGGCTGTTCTGCATTTGAAAGTTGTCTAGAATTATTACAGAGAAGTGATGAGTGTCAGGGTGCAGCTGATGCAACCTCCTGTTGTGCCACACCGTCCGAACTAGTGTTTCAAAAGACCTTGTGCAGATTGCTAGAGACGTTGCTTTTTCTTTGTGTGCAATGATAAAGTAATTTATTGCGCCGGGGTTAATTTACACTTTTGTTTAGCACAACACTAATCGTGTCATTTCATGTCACAATTTCAAAGCTCTGCTGCAGCTGATAAGTGGATGAAGCATAATCTATAGATAGCTGGATGGAAGGATACACACAATTTCCTCAAATAGCATCACGGCGACGGCTTGAATCACAACCTAATTGCCTTGTGTTGGAGATGATTGCATTAATTCAGCAAAGCAGAGTCCGTTTACACAGCAGAGCCAGGAGGTGTCAGGTTGCCAATAAAACAGGAGCCTAAGTTTCATCCCACTTTATTGGATACTGCAATAGCCTTTGTCAATCACAGGGGATAATTGCACGGCTTAATTTACCATCAGAGGCTGCAGGATGAAAGGAGTCCTCTGTAAGACGGCTCACCATCACACAACTGCAGTCCTTGAGGAAAAGGAATTTAACTTTCCTTCCGAATCCGCTTTGAGTGCTTATGAGCTGGATTTACCAGCATCTTTGTGTGTGACTTCAGGTTTCCTATTTATGTGAACAGCATCAGGTCATGATTCTTCCCCGACAAGCCTTTCACTTCAGAGAGGACGCTCGGTGTGTTGCTCTACGATAGTAACAGCGACTCAGGCACGCTCGTGGTGAAGTGCTGATTTGATAAAGTGTGAATTGATTAGAGCTGAAGCCAGCAGGGGGTAGCTGTGCAGGGGAGTCATTGATAACCTGCTCTGTGCTCAGTATTGATTATTACTGTCTTAGATAACCGGACAGGAGACCTCTCTCTCTGTCTCACACACACAGAGATGCCTTTGTGCCTCATTTTCCTTGTTTTATTGTTGTATTTGTGTGTATTAGGGAGGAGGACATTGATAAATTCGGGG
The DNA here is from genome assembly GCF_022539595.1 of Amphiprion ocellaris. NCBI lineage: Eukaryota > Metazoa > Chordata > Actinopteri > Pomacentridae > Amphiprion > Amphiprion ocellaris. Next base: position 4,532,220 of record NC_072777.1, read on the forward strand.
CACTGTCCAACCCAATAGCAGCAAAACCATAGTAACCTTTTTTTGAATATATTTTGGATTCCCTCCTTGCTCTGTCAAAGGACTGTGACCAGCAGCAGCAGTGGCCTCGACTCACTGAGTTAGTGACACTGAACTAAGGACAAGTGCGATTCACCTCTTGTGCCTCTTCAATTTCAAGATGACTGGTTCAAGTCAACTTAATTTTGGCCGCATGCCCGCTGTCGCTTCTTTCTAAGAATCTGTCCTCCCAGAGGTCCCGTGTCACTGAGATGATAACATTGGCAATGCCCTTTCTTTTAATAGTGGCATCCATCTGCTCTACTGTGTGCTTGCATGTGTGTCTGTGTGTGTTGATGGTTAGCTTATCGCCTTGCCTGATTATTGGAATTGATACCAGCTGTGCTGCCCCGAGTGGAGACGAGCTGACGTCCATCCCCAGAGCTGTTTTCGCAAGCACGCCTGTGTTCGAACACACACAAGCAACAAACTGCAATTTCAGTCCTTTCTGACTTGTTACGGACACGTAACCGCATGACCTTGAAAACGTAGTCAAACATCTAAGTGTTTGCCCAGAGGAGACACGTCTTCAAGTCTTCTTTTCTCTTCACATCTCTAGCTTTTTGATTAGGAGCACTGTGAACGGGATGAAGGCTTTACGGTGTTTTCAATTTCTCCACCCCCATCCCTTCATCTCTTTTATCCTCCCATCAATATTTATAAGCCCCCCTTAAACCATAAGGGTTGATGGTGGATGAGAGAGTGGGGTGGGGTGAGGGACATTTACAGATGCGTCTCTAAGCTTTGTTACCTTCCACATGCAATGCGTCTACATGTATGTTTGCAGGGGGGAATGTTTGACATTGAAAACAGCCTCCTGTTTAACCAGGCAGAGACAATCAAGTGTTCCTCAAGGGCATCGGCTCATTAGCTTCGATCCCTCTGCGACTGCTGTGGATGTATGCATTTGTAAGTATGTGATACGAGGTTTTGTCAGCTTGCTGTGTTGACTCTGTCTTGCGAGTGACGATCTTGTGATCTTCTGATGGTTCCTTTCGATCACAAGCCCAAATCACTTATATATATATATGTGTATGTGAACTGATGCTGCATGTCCTCTCATTTGTTAGATAGAGCTATACCAAATACTTGTATACCACAGAGGACACAGAGGTTGAATGCTGCAGGGAGGCTCGGGGTCATAAGCGTTAAACTCAGGTGTGCTGTGATCCGCTTGATTAACTACAGCTGTCAGCGAGGGCGCAAGGTGCTGTCCCTCCAGTCCTTCTATGTGACAGGCAGACGCCCCGACTCTCTGCGACCTGGCCTTGTCCCCTGCGTCCCCGTGGGTTTTTCACTTTCTCCAGACAGCACAGGGACTTTGTTGCTATTGGGGTCAAACAGGGCTCACTGTGATGCCGAGCTCTGGGGTGCTGATGCGGATGGATCAGCTTGGTGAATGTGTGAAAATGCGACAAGATCCATCCCTGTTAGGTCATCGGTAAGATTTTAACGGGGCTAAAATCCACTGGAGGTGTTTTGTGTGGAAGGACGCTTATTCTTAGAACTTTGTTTGCTTTCTGTGTAAAGACTGTTCATTTGTTTAATTTGGTAATTTTAGAACTGTTGAAAAGAAATCACTAAAGATGCAAAATTAGATGAAAAATGTGATTATGATACCGCTCAATGACAATCTTATGTAATCAGAGAACATCCAATCACATACTGTAAGATCAGAGTAATAGGATGAATACGGGTGTATGTATATGAAGTATGTAGATGCATATTCATGATCTTCATGCAAACATCTTTGTAACATATGCAAATTGGCATATGTAGGTAGGCGTCTTCACTTCATTCCACAGTCTGCTGTCCAACAGTATACTTCACTCTCAGCTTTGCTTGAGTGCCTTCAAAACCTAGAGGAGAAAGAAAATCATAAAATATGTATTTTCATTCTGTGGTGAGCTGTTTGCTTGGCACTCCCCATCATGGTTACATCGACTGGAACTTCAGCACTCGAGTGTCTTAATGCAGTCAGTTATATGTTGCAATGTTGTAGATAAAACTGTCTCATTCACCCTCGCCTCTGACCTGGGATTAGCACTGGATTAGCTCTACGTCAATGTTAATGATAGGTCTATTTGAATATTTTCCTGGCTTGTTGTGTTGAAAGATTATACACAGATAATGGAGGTGTTACAGAAGCACAGTGTTGTCTGCTTATGTAACTGATCCTCATGCAGTTCCCTTCTCTAGAACAATGACAGAACAACTTCCTGAATGGATCCATCCTTAGAATGAAATTTTTCTGGGCTGTAGAATATAGTTCAATCTGCAAAATATTAAGGTGACTGAAAGGATAAGTAGAATTTTTTTGTCCAGTCTTTCTTAAACAATACTCAGGTGCCTATATGACTACTGAAGCAGGTTAGCTTTCTGAATACATTGTTCCTCCAAAGGATCCTTTCATAACGCATTTGCAGTTGAGGTATGGCTGATTTGCTCCAGTATTACAGCTTGCTATTGTGTGGTGTAGAGTAGATTCACGGTTTACAACAGAGTTGCAAGTGAGCTGGTGTGCTAAAGCTGCTATGACTGGAGAGAGGGGCAGGGACTACATAGAGACAGATGAGGCAGCGGTCAATTTTTCCTCAAAGAACGGGTCACAGTTGCATCAGGTTAAGGAGAGAATTTCAAACGTTCCTGTAACCAGCAACATTCTCCAGCTCCTCCTGGGGGATCCCAAGATATTTCCAGGTCAGATAAGATATATAATCCCTCTAGCAAGTTCTGGGTCTACCCCCAAAATGTCAAAAAAGTAAAGGAACCCAGGAAGTATCCTAATCAGATGTACTGACCACATTAGCTGGTTCCTTTCAATGGATGGATGGATGTCCGAGCTCCTCATCCCTATCTCTAAGTCTTGTCTCTCAAATAATTCACACCTTATCGCAGTGGAGGGATTTGTGTGTCCAGGTGATTGTAGAAGCTATGTTGTGGGGAACATAGTCCCTGGTAGGGTCTTCCAAGGCAAATTTGTTCTAGAATAGGGGTCAGACAAATAGCAAGTGAAAGAGACTCCCTATGAATTGGCAAAAATGAAACTTCGATACCTCACATGGAATAGGGAGACCAGGGCCCAATCATCTAACTAGGTCCTAGAGGGGAACTTGCCCACAAGTGTCTCATGGCTGTGGGTTAATCGTGGCTTGGATGGGCACAACCCTAAGAAGCAACATGGAGTAACCACCCACTAGAACAGGTGTAGGGGTTGGGGGCAATGCAGGTAGAGGTGGGTAAAGCGCAAGCTGACCCCTGGTGTTGCGGAAATAAATTCTAAATATGTCAGTTCTATGACGGAGCTCAGTTTTGGGGGGTTAAAGGGGGCATAAACAGAAAGAATGTTAACAGCAAGGATGCTGCTTTCAGTATACATATGGGCAAGAAACTTATACTTGCCCATATGTATACATCTGGTTGTCAGTGGTTATAGCGGCTGCACTAAGAGCACAGATTATATGCAGTAAAGGACAGGCTACTAAGAAATTACACCATAACTATATTGTACTTGATCAGATTTGTGAATTTAACCATGTTGTATATCCCTGACTTTAAATAGGATTTACACCTGTTATTGTAAATCCCCTCTGTCTCTTTTCTTTCTTTCCTGCTCTGTTTGCAGTTTGGCTGATAACAAAAACATAACTAAAAACAACAGCAAACGACAGTAAACAAACGACAGCAAACAAACGACAGCAAACAAACAACAGTAAAAAAAACAAAACAAAAGCCTGAGTGGAAAGCCTTATCAAAGGGCACAAACACACAGCAGTCAGACTGTAAAAACAACACGCACAAATACACACGATGCAGCCAGATGAATGGCCCGACCCCAACACAATGGTGCTAAATTAAATCACTGATGTCAGTGTCGCCAAAAGCCCTCCCCTGCCCACAACCCCGGCTCACACACATGCAAAAACTGACTAATAAGGACCTCTTTGTTTGGCTGCATAATGTATTCTGGATCAGGTGATATCAGTTGGGGTTGGAAGGTGTGTATGGTCAATTTCAGTTCATTATGCAAATCCGTACAGCAACAATTGTTGTCAAGCCACGCTGGTATGATTACTGAATTAATAATTGGCTCCCTGGTCCTCTTCATATCTTTTTGTGCCCTTTTATTCAATAGCATCTTCATTTCCTTCATGCCTCCTTTGCATCGGCTTTGTCCCCTCAAAGGACAGCTTACATGGAAACACAAGTGATGGAGCATCACAACATCAGCATTGATTATTCCAACATGCTGGACACAGAAATGACCTTTTTTGGGAAATTCTGTCCAGTTTAAGACAGAACTGGCATCAGGTGTTGCTAGCAAGAGCACGAACGCGGCTATTATTTCCGCTGCTGCACCCCTGTCCCTGCAGCCGGCGGCCACCTGTCGAGGATGAGCGTGTTAGCAAACGGCCCAAACAGGTGGCAACGTCAGTGTCGCTCAAGCATGAGCGGCCTTAGCTGAGCTTGTCAAGTCCGGTACTTTCATCTGTGACCTTACAAACGAACACAGCTGTGCAGGGGTTTTCAACTCAACTCGCTTAAACTCTTTGGGGGGAAAACATAACCGCTGCTGAAGTTGTCTGAGTGGTAGATCTTTATCGCAGCTGCTCCTGGCAGACTGCAGCTTGTGAAAAGTGCTGAGCTATTACAATGATGTGAGGTGATTTTTGGAAACACGCTATGTAGATTTTGTTGTACTCTTTAAGGGTAATTACACCCAAAATCAGCTACTTGTTGATCATTCGAATGCATCGTTAGTAGGGTCAAAGGGGTCTGGAGTCCAGCTCATCCTGCAGTGGCACATGTTACACTTGGACAGACTTTATTCATCCACAAGGGAAATTTTGTTGTCACAGTAGCTCAGAACAGTAATCTTAAATAGACCAGAGAACAGCAATAGAATTATACAATAATAGGATATAATGTTGAACACCAATTTATTGTAAGACTGGTAAACATAGGGACAGACCTTCAATATCACAATCACACCTAAGGCAGTTTCTTCATATCTGATTCTTCATACCTGCGCAGGCAATAGGGGAAAATGCAAACTCCAGTGAGCTCAGAATTCTCAAATAAACCAACAACAGGAGATGGCAAATAATAAGAAAATGCTTAAACAGAGAAGTCTTTAGTTAGCTGAAGCACATCTGCAAGATGAAAAAAATCATTAATCCTTCAATGCTGTTTTGATAGAAACTAGTTTTAATTCAAATACTTAATATCCTAGCACTTTTTGCAAAACTGAAGAAAAATATATTAGTTAAACAAAGAAATAAATATCCCTGATCCCAGTGTAACACCTTGTTAAAGTACTACCTTAGTGATTTAACCCCTAAAAAGTCATGTATGTGTATCAAAGTTGCATATTTGGAGGAAAAAAAGTGTCAGAAGTGCTGCTGGTGTCCCTCAAGCCGCTACTGCTCTTGGAAGAGAATAATGATTAAAGAGGGAGGAAGTATTTCAACAAAATAAAACATAAAAAATTCAGATCCAGGAACTTAAGGTAAGTCTGTACAGTAAGAGACCTTTATTTCAAGATTCAAGATTTCTTTGTCATTTCTCCTTGCATCTATATACAGACATATTTAAATATACACACTGATCAGGCATAACATTATGACTGTCTGATATTGTGTTGGTCCCCTTTAAGCTGCTAAAACTCCTCTGATCCAGTGGGACATGGACACAGGACCTCTGGGGATGTCCTGTGGTACCAGGATGGTACCAGTGAATTCTGAGGGTCCTGTGGTTTGCAGAGTGGGACCTACCTAGATCAGGCTTATCCTGGACCATCCCACAGATGCTCAGTAAGATCTGGATCTGGGGAGTGTGGAACCAGGGTGAACACCTTAGCTCTGTCATGTTCACCAGGCCACTCCTGAGCAGTTTTTGCAGTGTGTTGGGGTGCATTGTCATCCTGAGGGTGGAGATTGGGAGAGGGGGTAGGTGGTGGTTTGACCTGCTATGTCTTAGGTGGGTGGTACATGTCAAACATCCACATGAATGTCAGGACTCAAGGTTTCCCAGCAGAACGTTGAATTAGAACAAGATGATTGATGTGATTCACTTCACCTGTCAGTGGTCAGAATGTTGTGGCTGATTGGTGTATATATACTGGCTTCAATATATGCTGTTGCATCTTCTAGAGTGTTCAGATCCATATAATCCCTGCCTGTGTCTCTCCACTCACCTCTGCAGCTCCAGCACACCAGCTCACCTGCAACTCTCCTGAAACATTGTAAAACTGCTCTGAACTACCCAGTAGCAAGTTGTAATATTGGACTACATGAGCTGTTCATAGTACGTCTGAGTCAGTAACTGATTTTGCAGAGGACTAATGAGAAAGCTTCATCCAGCAAGTTGAGGGGCTCCTTTGGTTTGTTACATATGAAACCTTGGAAGGCTGAATCCGTTTTTTTGAGACTGTCATCTGCACATTTGAGTTTAAAGGTGGAGCTGCTCAGCCAGTACTTATTTAACTTATGATACAGTATATTTCTAGCACACAAGAAGACAAGAAGAGAAGACTCCCCCCCCCACGAAGTCTTACATATAGCCTTCAGCATGTTAAGAAGGAGGACATGCATAACAGGTAAGCTGCTGGACTCCATCATGAGCTGGAAACAGGCATTGCCATGGATACTGACAGATGCATTGCTTGCTCAGCTGTTGGGATTTTTTTCAGTTTATTTTTTATGTATTATGTGCTGCTTGCCTGTTAATACTCTTGAAATAATGGAATATATCAAAATAGTGTGCGCTAGAATCAAACCTGTCACCAAATTATGCATTGCACATGCTTTTATTCTCAGTTTTGTTTTCTGAAGAAAATACTGCCCTCTTTTTGTGATGTTCCTTTTATTCCCTATGAGGCTTGTACAAATTGCCTCCAGTAGCATCAACTGTCTGTGCCACTGGCCTTTAATAATATGGCGAATCTTCCACGCAAATATTGGATAGGGCGAGGATGTTGTGGAAAGAATAGGACCTAGCTCGGTTTTTTTTCTTTCTTTCTTTCTTTTTTTGTTTGCTTGTCTGTCTCCACGCAGTCGCTCTCAACGCTGCAGCATCCCAACATCACCAGCATCACCAGGTGCAGTGGAGCAAAACCTACTATGTGTGCGTGAGAGGGGAGGAAGGGGAGGAGGGGACGGGAGGGGGCGTTGTCGCTGGGGGCAGATGAAACGAGAGAGAGAGAGAGAGAGAGAGAGAGGGGCTGGGAAGGTGGCGGGATTTGTGTTGAAGCCTCCGTTCTGTCAGACATGCGCAAGAGCATCAGCATCAGCAGCAGCAGCATCAGCAGCAGCAGCAGCAGCAGCATCACCGCTGCGCCGCGTTTCCGCCTTGGCTGAAGCGGCGCACACGCAGCCGAGAAAGGGGAGGGGAGGGAAGCCGAGAAGGGGAAAGAACGGGAGCCACCGAGACGCGGTGTAGTGGCAGGGGGGCACGGCAACGGACTCACGAGCGAAATTGCGCACACCAACACCCCTGCGGGGCGCCGGTCTCCCCTCCTCACCCCCCCAAAAAAAGACACAAAAAGAAATTTTACGCGCAAGAGGCGACCTGTGCGGTGCGCTCCACAGCTTTTTTTTTTCCAGCATGGAGACTGCGCTAAAAAATTAAAATGTGAGATTCACAGGGGAAATCAGAAGAGAGAGCGCGTATGTGTGTGTGAGTGAGAAGGAAAGTCGCTTTTATCCTTTTTTTTTTTTTGCGGGTGATTTCAAATTCCGTGTTCTGCAGTCTGAGGGGAGGTAAAAATGAAGAAGTTCAACATCAGGAAGGTGCTGGACGGTTTGAAAGAGGTGTCCTCCTCCGCACCGTCTGTCCAAGTGGGGCCACAGGAGAACCATCTGATCCAGGAGACCCTCCAGTCCGAGCATTTCCAGCTCTGCAAGGTGGGCCAGACTGATGATTTATTATTATCCAGCTGTATCCATTATAGCCCTTCTACCTGCAGCCTTTTACTATCAGTATTATTGTTACTACTGCTGTCGGTTTGTGCTGCTCTCATCCCATTTCAGGACGCAGAAGCTTCACAGGATTAATATCATAACGCCAAACCATTTTACGTTTCCTCTAAATTGTAAGTCCCATGTGCCGATTAAAGCTTTATTTATCACTAGACGAGAATCTAGCGTTCTGTGATCGGGAACATCTCCAATGCGCATACTGTATGGCCACAGGAGAATAAACACTAAGTTCCTATTTAGTTGCATTTTTTGCGGCGTAATTCTTTTGGCACATGTAAAAAAAATGTATGTAGTTATATAGAGTGTGGCATTAACAGTTATATATTCTGCTCTGTGCAAAATGCCAGAGTTTGCTGCATGTGCGCATGGCATGAAGTGTCATATCGAGGGGCTGGGCTCGAACTGATCCCTTCTTGCATAATCTACTGGGTTTGGATTAGCAAAACGGTGCTTTGTGCTTGATGTGTGGCCGTGTGTGCATTTTACCCCCCTATCGTGCTGTGTCTCTTCATCCTCTTCTTCCCCACCTTTTCCCTCTCTCTCTCACACACACACACACTCCTCTGCTCTGTCGCCCTCCTACACACACACACACACACAAACACACACACGCACACACCACTTTATCCCCAGATCACTGGTCCAGTGGGGACTGATGGTGCCTGAAGTGAGTGTGGTGGTGGTGGAGGGGCAGAGGGGAAAAAGAGAGGCCTGCCCTCCTCTTTCTGCCTCTGAATTGGCCACAACAGTGGATGGGATAATTAAACACTCGTGCAATTTACATGCTGTTCATGCTACATGTTCTGTGAGTTGTGCTCTAGTGGTTCGATGTGGCCTTTTTTTTTTCTTCTTTCATAGACATCCACTGTGTGCTTGCTATTGATTTCCCCGCATGTTTGACCTGCCGATCGCAACGGGCTTCTAGGTGGATTCCTTTCAAGCTTTCTTTAACTGAATAATTCTGAGTTTAATGCCTTTCTCAACATTAATGGTGAAGAAAACACAACCTTTGCTTCTGGTGGCCGTTGATAGGCTTCACCTTATTTTGCATGGTGGAGACTCTTTTGATTTGACTTTTCATCTGGTCTATTTTAGAAATGGACAATGAGCCAAGCACCAAAATAAGGTGCAAACATTTGGAGCAGACAAAAATGTTACAGTGTCTGAAGTAATCTAGAATCAAGCACCTGAAGGCTTCAGGGATATTGTGGTTTAGAAAGACGAACTCAAAGCCTTCAGTTTTGTTCGCCACAGCAGCCTAAATATGTCCATCAGCAGCCAGACATCTGATTGAAGTGTCTCCAAACAAGAATCCAGCCTCCCTCCTGCAACTTCACTGTCTGTCTGGACAGAGACTCGCTGTAATGTTTCTCTGGGAGAAAGGCAGGTGTCTCTGCTGCACTGAGTGCTTCTTATGTAACATGCTTTAGCCTTCTGCCACTAAGCAAACAAATCCAACAGCCCACCACAGGCTGACTGATGCCATAAAACTCCAGTCACACAAATACACCAGAGAGGGAAACAGAAACACCTCACAACGTACTACGCTCCTGCAGGAGGCCCGGCACGAACCCAGTCCTCCTTTACCATGCCTTCCTCGTGTGTTTTAATTCCAGACTTCAGTGTAATCACGACTTCATGTGGGAGGCAGTGAGAGAAGGAAAACGACAAAAAAAGAGGGAAATGAGAGATCTCAAAATAGGCCCCGTGATTATAAAAGGATGCTAAATAGCGAGGCCAGATATCAGCCTATCATAGAAAACAGGGTACCCATGCATACAGAGAGCATTTGTTCCTGTCTTTCATTTTCCCTTGTCTGCACAGTTTGGGCCTTTATATGTCTGTTTCATAACACTTTCAACATCCATCTGGGCCATTTGTTTACCAAAACCAGGTATGTGACATCCTCTGACTAAATAACACCTCTGCTGTGAAATGGAAATTGATATTCTCTCTAACACATTCTCCTTTTTTTCCTCCCATCTCTCTGCGTATCATGCCAGACTGTCCGTCATGGCTTCCCCTATCAGCCGTCGTCCATGGCTTTTGACCCCGTGCAGAAGATACTGGCCATCGGGACCCAGAGCGGAGCGCTGCGATTGTATCCTTTTAGTCGCCATTGAGCTGTCTTTCAGGTAACTGCATCCCAGCAGGTAAGTGGACAGATGTCTGAGCTGCCATGGTCGGATGCTGATGTATGTTGCTTGGGTTTCAGTGTATTTTTAGACTCTGCTGAACAGTTTTCGATTGCTTGACTTAACGGTCCCCTGGCTGTGGGCTTGTGAGCTTACCTTCAAGTCCAAATTCCAGATGATGCTACGTGGTAAGATAACCCATCAATCTGCATCCCTTGGATCTTGCATTTTACCTGCTTTTTCCAGCATCGCTGCACACTTATTTGCATATTTTAAACCACAAGACAAAAATCTAAAAGTACAACAGTGGTAGTTCGTGTAGACTTTCTTGCAATATGAGGACGTTCATGCAAAAAAAAAAAAAAGGGACAACAGCTTGCGATGAAACGGCACCCCAGGGAGTCGTATAGCTTGAGAGAACGCCTGCAAGCTTGCCTGCATGAGGCTGCTTTTACAGGTCCTCCATGTGTTCTCTTGCCTGTCCGACAACCTTTGCCAACTCATTACAGTGTGATGAAGAGCTGTCCGCCTGGCTGTCCCTCATTCCCACCTGCTGGCAGCTGCCGTTGTGACTCAGTCTCGTTCACCTGTGCTGGAAAAGTGGAGAATAATAGCAGAGTCTCTCGCATGCAGACGACGATGAGGATGAGAGTCTACAGAACCGTGTTTACTGGAGTTTTCGAAAAAAGATAGTGGGCAGGCTGTGTACCTTTATGCTTCCTTGTTCTTCTGAAAGGCAGACTGGACAAAACTGTGAATATGTACCACATTTTCTAGAGATGACTGAATGTCCCTAAAGATTTACAGATTCAACAGAAGCAATAACCCAAGCAGAGCAGATTCTGTCAGTGGTACACATGTATTAGCAGATAGGAGATGAAATCCCTCCTCTGGTGGAAGCACCATATTAGGGCTTTTGCAGGAACTGGCGAATAAGCTTAAAAGGGCTTATGTCTTGCTTTGCTGTTACATTACTCCTGTGGGTGCAAAACTGGGTAAACCCAGAATAAGAAAAAAAAAAGCTGTAACCAAGAAGTCTATAACCAATCAGCTTAGAGATCAAAAATACATTCTCCCTCAGACGACTGTGAGTTTGTACCCCGCTAGCTGAAACTGGTCATTTTGAAATGGAACGACCAGATAAATCTCTCCTGTGTGTGATGTGGATCAGATGGAGTCTTATCAGAGTCAGGGGAAGGTGAAATGGGAGTCATCTATCTGTTCTTTGGTGCTGGTTCCCCTCCCCTTGTTATTCTGCTGTTTAGGCAGCTCTCTCTCTCTTTATCTGATGACAATGATACCATCGTGGCACAGATGAAGGGGGTATACTCGAGGTTTCATGATTCATAATTTTTGCGTTGCTAAGCTGCTGCACATGGTGTGTTTTTATCCAAGTAACATACAGAAAGGCCTTGTTAACAATGACACTTGTGGCCTTTAAGTGAACTGCAGCCAGCATCCTTTTGCTAGCATGAACTAGCATCCTGGCAAGTGATGTGACACACACAAGATTCAATGTGATTGAATGGCATGTTGATATATGAGATAACTAAAGTTGCACTGTTAGCGTAGTTTGACTGGAAACTATACACTAACTGTTCAAAAGTTTGGGGTCACCCAGATAATTTCATGTTCTTTTAAGTTGGTTCATTTGTTTTACCTGATTGCTGTTTGTTTGAGGTCAGTTTAGCTCAAAGTAGATTTTACCCGCTGTCTTTAGTGTGTGAATGCGTCTGTCTTTATTCAAAATATCCCTTTTTGTGCTACTCTTTGTTGTAGCAAGTCAGTAAGAAACATTGTCATAAATACATTTTTCTATTATATTAGCCTTACTAGAGGCTGTGTAAACTCTCTTAGCATTGGTACATCACTACAATTAAGCTTAGATATAAATCAGGCTATGCAAGACAATAGTTTGACTAATGTTATGCTTTTTTTTTTCCTGTTACGTCCCTCAATGAATGAAATATGCTGTTAATGCTGACAGTAGTTGTTTTTTGTTTTTTCAATCATATTTCAGTTTGGCCAGACAGGCTTTACTTGATAAAAGTGTTTTTTTGTTTGTTTTTTTTTTAAGGTTTTTTAGATTTAGTTTGTGTTGGAGTCTGTGTTGTGCTTGGAGCTGGCCATTTGTTTACCTTTGTGGATCCTATTTCAGTTAGCTGTTGCACCCTTTTGGTGCTTTAGAGAAGTGCAGTCACATGGCACTCTGAATTTTTCTGGAAAGTTTGTCTTGTGTCCTCGACATGAATAGGTTTGTCAGTTTTTAAGTCCACTCACAAAGTGGCAATAAAAAAACTGATTATTGCAGGTAAATTTCTTCACATTCGTACACCTAGTACCCTTAAAGTTTTGTCCGGTTGCAGGTTTTGTGAAAGACATCCTTGGATCTCCTGCGCCGTTGCACATCCTTGAGATCATTGTTATTGCAGTTCTGGTGAATATCGATGCATGTTTCTGTGTTTGCGTGTTTGTTTGCCTGGTAGGCCTGCCAGGACATTTGGCTGCACCCCTCTTCCATGGAGGATTACAGGAAGTGGCAGATCAAGGGTGTCAGCCTGGCAGTGTGGCAGAGGACTGAGAAATACAGCAGAAACAGGAGGTGTGTGCCGACTCGTCCATGTGTGCGGGCGAATACGTGCGTTCAAGTCCGAACGTGCACGGAGCCTTTGAGGAGACGTCTGATCCCTCCAGCCATAAAGCCAATCACTTCTGTGATCCCCCCCAACCAAACTGCCCCGTGTTTGATGCTCGCCACTGACTCTGCCTCTGCTTTCACCGTCCAGCTGGGAAGATGACAGTGTCTCTTTGGTGCTGTCTGGAGCAGGGAGAGAAGGGAACAGCAAAAGAGGCTGGCAGCAGAGCCTGTGGAGAGGACAGGGAGATAGACGGAGGGACAGCAGAGAGTGGGAATAGATAGCAAAGAGTGAGAGAGGTAGGCTATCCCTTTTTTTTCCAAGATCTAATGGCCAAGAATAGAATCCTTATTGATCTGTGTGTGGTAATGCACTGAGACAGATATGCCCAAGTGGACACACACACACACACACACACACACACACATGCGCAATTGTTTTCTGCACTATTTCTCAGCAGCAAAAAAAAAAAAAAAACTAAACAAAAAAAAGAGTCATGAGCATTTAGAAAACTGGTTTTGCTGTGCAAGCAGTCACCCCACATTAGCTATCCTTTGGATTTGCTGTGTAATTTCAAAAAATAAGCAGGAATGCTGCGTTCTAAAATGCAGAATTAAAAAAAGCTGTTTTGGTGGTTTTAGTGATGAGACAGTGTTTCTGATAAAAAAAAAAAAAAAAGGTATTATAGCAAGAAGTCAAAGGAACCTTCTAGCTTTTTTTGTTCTGTGTGCCCTTCATTTTCTTTACCAAACAGATTCTCTGCACTGATGTCACTTTTCACCCAACACTCCCGAGATGCTTTGGCCTTTAGTTTAAGCCGGTTATGAAACAGAGTAAAGGCCAGTGACAACGGACAAAAAAAACATAATTAGCCATGTTCATGCACCAATCCTATAATGTAATGGGGTGTTAACTGCAATTCACGCTAAATGAGATTGGGATCTGGGGAGTTTGGGGCTGTGTAAATGTCGTGGTTCTTTGTCATGGGACTTGTTCTGTTGGGGAAGGTCACTGGCATTGGGGAGTGCTGTTGCCACGTGGGGGTGTGCTTGACTTGGAACAATGCTTAGCTGGGTGGTACGGTCAAATAATATCCAGATGAATGCCATTATCCACGGTTTCCCAGCAGAACATTGCATTGTATCACAATGATCGGTGTTAAACAGGTCACCTATCACATATCCAACACAAGAAAAGCACGCAGAGCGCAGTACTGCACCAAGACTGTTCAGGCGTTGTAGCATTTCTGACAGCTGAAATCTTGAAAAAAAATTGTGGCAGAAATCACGACACTGTAGAATGTGGCCATTTAATATATATGTACCCACAAATAAAATGACCTTGCGCTGAACACAGGAGTGTGTTATGCATGTGTACGTTATGTACGGATACTGAATCGTGTGACGTACATGTGTAGCGGGCGGCGGGAACTGACGGGACTCAGAATGATTTTAATGGTCTGCCCCACTTGAGATCAAAAAAGTAAACTAAAATGAGTATGACACCCCTGACTTACTTGCATGTGAGATACAGTGTGGTGTTCTCTGTAGATTAAAGTTTTATAGACTTCTCATTATAGAGCCATAATCAGTTGTATATGCATTTGTGCGTCTGTGTTTTGTGGGTGGTCTGCAGCTGTGCGTCCGGCCTCTCTGGCTCTTTACTGGTGCTAGCCAGGAGGAATGGCAGCACTATAACTCAGAGACTCCCTGTGAGCCGGCAAGACGCAGATCAATAGATCAAATTGTCGGTCCATGCTCTGCCAGATTATCTCATCGACAGACGCAGGACATCATAAGACTCACACGGCCAAATGGGGGCACACAAACAGCCTCGCACGGGGGACTTATTATTTCGGGATCGACATTCGGAGGTGGCAGAGGCGACACACATTTGTGCGTACATACAGCGGTAGATGAGTTATGCACGTGTTAATGGATGTGCACGCAAATATTGTATGTGTACTGACATCCGCAAAGGGGCGAACGTTTGCACATGCAAGCAGACGCTGGCGCACACGTTTGCAGAGACGAGTTGACACACACACACACACACACACACACACACACTTTGCACTGACTGCTGTGCCTGGTCTGTGCAGCTTTTGGTTGCACCATAGATCGACTATGACATATCTTCATCATTAATCTTCCTGCTGATTCACTCAGCAGCTGTGCTCAGCTTAGTCTACAGCCACAGGAAAACCTTTCTGAGGTATGAGCTCTCTGACTGGACTACTAATGGGAACAATTTTAAGTGCTAAAAAAAAAAAAGAAATTGTTGCTCAGCAGTAGGTGCTGGGATTTCATTTTTATAGCACAACACAAAAGGAAGTGTTCGGTTGCAGCATGCGATCTCTAGAGAGCTTCACCGTGTGTGTGCATGAATGTTTCTCTTTGTGAACCGAGTTTAGTTGGAGTTTCAGTGTATTTTAATACATGTGAGGATTTCCTAAAGATTTCAAATGCAGTACAAGTGCTTGTTTCACAAAGTAGCTCCCAGATGCCTCTTACAATACACTGATTAGAATTTATTTGCCATTTGATGATTTGCTTTTTTGTATTTTAAGCATGAATTGTGCTACCAAGAATCCAGATTCATCATCATTATTAATGCTTTTATTATTTATGTGATATTGACGATGGATATTGATTAAGTGAGTGATTACAAGGACTCTCTACATATCTGCAGTAGACAGAGGAATAATTAAAGCTTCTTTTGAGGTCACAGACCATTTGTTTATTCATTTATTCTATTTAGCTGCACCTTTATTTGTTTCCCTCTTTTTTGCTTTCTGCACAGGGGCATTCTAAATTGTAAGTTGACTCTTCTAGATGGAGCTCTTTTCCTATATTTGAGACAAATGGATGTATTTTTACTCCGCCAAGGAACGGTGGAGTTATCTGACGATCGGCATCTGTCTGTCTGTCTGTCACTTCCATAACCCTAACCCTACCTTTCGATATGTCCACTGAGAAGTACCAGTTCAACTCTTTCTGATATTGACAAAGCCATATTTAATCTGTGGAGGCAAAAATATATAGTTAATGAGATTTCCTGTGTCCAGACTTAAGGGACACCCAGTATAATGGTATACAATATAAAATAAATATCTTTGCAACTGAACCATGAGTTAATATTGGTGCGTTTTTCTCTAGTTCCACGTTTTGGTGGTTCGATCCCAACCCCTCAACATGCATGGCAGCTCTACCACTAGTGTGTACATAAACGAGATGTTTCTAAAGTGCAGTGAGTGCCATGACACATGCAGGCTGCATGAATATTTAATTAAAAACTGCAAACATTATATGGAACATACTAATTTGTCATGCACTTCCCTACATGCATAGTGTTTATTTGATCCTTACTTCATTTTTATAATTAGGTTGCATGAGGAAAAATGCATACTTTAATGAATAAATCATACAGGTCTTGTTAAAAAAAATAGCATATTCAAATAAATTTCTTCAAACATACATATATAAACATTTACTACTGGAGACAAATGGGAAAGTTTTTCTATTTGTTTTCCATATGGGTAGTGCTGACCGGACCCAGGGTTGTGTGTTTGTTTCGGTTATGCAATGTGCCAGAGGATGGCTCAGCTAAGACGAAGCAGACTGAGACAGCATGAAAGGAGTTCAACTGATGCTGCTGCTGCTGCTGCTGCTGCTGCTGCTGCTGCTGCTGCTGTGTTATGCAGTAGAAATATGTGTTATATATAGTATAGATTGCATGCATATGAATGGCTCGAGTCAGTTTTGTGTCGTTCCTGTGTCAGTGTTTTGCTCACAGTGGCATAAGGGGCTGAAGGATTGTGAAAGAGGAGCGTTATCACACAAAATCATGACGGATTAGTATCTCATCCCAGCTGACCTTATTTCACTTTTCGCACAAGTGGAAGAAGGATTGATGAAGAGAAGAGAGAATTAAAGTTACTGCATGTGATGGGAGAGTTTGATGGTGTGCTTGTCTGTGTAAAGAGCTGTTGGTGAGGTTGAATGAGTCAACTTTTGTCTGTCAGATGGTTTCCGAAAAAAAATATATATTCCAAAGTAAAGTCTACAGTGAAGTCACCAGAAAGCTTCCAAGATGTGGCTTTCAGGTCAGTTCAGTGCACATCAACTTTACACCATTACTGGAACAAAGGATGTGTGTGTTTGTGCCTGTGCACTGGAGTACTCTTAATCAAAGACCCCTTGTGTACCAGGTTTCATCTTTCATGCTCTCCAAAAGCACTCAGCGTCCTCGGTTCTATTGGTTCTTAGAAATGGAAAACAAATTTTGCTGCATCAGTACCACGACAATGCAGATGCTGCTCCTCTCTGTCCAATATCCTGACAGTGTGTTCTGCTTAAGTCCTTTAGCCTTGACAGGCGCCAAATGGGATCTGGGTTTAGGGTGATTAAAGTTGCGCTGCCATGTTGCTTCTCCTCAATAATTTAGTGTACATTTAACTCAGGCTTTTACTCCTCTTGCTCGCTGTCCCTTATCTCTGTTGACTGCTGACTTGCCAGGAATCTTCGTTTTGTTGGCGACTGCGTGCTCATTTGACTTTGAAGGTCAACAGAAACATTCCTTTTTTTCCTACATTTCTCATCAGCTGGTGCACAATAAAGACTGAAAGCAAGCTAATGTAAAAGTGTGGACACTCAATCATGTTGGATGGAGATCCCTTAGAGGTCACCAACCTGTGCACTAATTATTCCCAACAGACGGGAGGCGACGCTTCAGTGGCTCAATGTAAATACACAGTATCATGTGGGCTGGGGAGAATAAATGGGTTCCTATTTGTACACTGGGAGGGCGTATCTGCTGCACTGGATGATGATTGGCTCTGGTCTGACTGCTCATGCACAGGTGAAGATACAGTGTTGTGATTGGGCAAATGATAATAGTGTTTGCTGATGTGGGTTTGCTTGTTACGATGCTTTAGGGTGGCAGAAAGTATTTCCTGAGAGTAAACATGAAATAAAATGAAGTGATCTGTCATTGCTAAATACTGTAGCGATTTGCAGGGCAAGATAATGCAGGTTTTTAATAAACCCTGAAGTTAGTAGGACATGTGAGAAGAGAAAACAAAGGGGAATGATACAATTATGACATGCGATCTGTGGTAGTTTCTGCTTGCAGATGCTTGTGCAACTCTACCAGACATTTACTAAGTTAGATAAATCGCTCGCTATGTAGCAGGAAGATGATACTGAAGGTTTTAAAGGGCCCATATTATGCTCTCTGGGTTTCTCCTTTCCTTTAGCGTGTTAATTAGCTTTTTCGTGCATGCAGGTCTGCAAACTTAGAAAGCTCAAAGTCCATTCTGAAGGGAGAGTTTGTCGAAAAAAATACCACTCCTAACAGCCTAAAATTCTTCATTTGACGTTCAGGCTTTTCTGCTGTTACTTGTTTACCTCATCATGTATCACATTAGCATAAAGCCTAGCAAATTTGGTGTGTCCTTAAACAAAAAATAAGCAACCTCCTTCTGCTATGTCTGTCTGCATACACTCATAGATCTGCATTTTTTTAACCATCATAATTTGCTTTTGTCTGGTCAGCTGACCAATCGGAGCAGACTTGGCTTTTAAGGAGGGAGGTCTTAAAGAAACGGGCTAAAACGGAGTGTTTTCAGACAGTAGCAAGAGGTGCTGCAACAATGTACAGTATGAGAAAAATAATGTGTATTTTAGGCCTTAGTGCATGTAAACATATTCTAGTGGATGCCAAAAATATAATTCTAAGCATGGAAATGTGCATAGTATGGGCTCTTTAATACTGCCCGCAAAGTGGTGGCAAAGTAGTGGAATTAATAGAAATACCCAGCAGCAGTCACAGCACCATACCTATCTGAGTCTCTGAACAAATTAGGACTGGAATTTAAAGGCCCAAAACCATGTTACTGCTTACCATAGCTGAGCGTGAACACAGTTTTCATGTGCAGTGAGGGATTAAGAATGGCATTTCAGGTGCACACACTTTCACTTTTAGCCGTCTGATCAGTTTACGGCTTGTTTATCGCTCTGTCTGACTTCTAAGAATGATGCCTTGATCCCATATTTTAGAGCTATTTTCAATGAGTGCTGTGTCATCAAAACCAAAGACATGGCCAAAGCTATGAAAACACGACCCATGTTGTAACACAGTGATAATCTAGGATCAGAGCTGCGTTTTAAGCACGTTGTGTGCAGTATTCTTGGAAGCAGACCGGCTGCGCCCTTCAGCCTCGCAGACAGCGACAATCAGGGACACACAGCGCCGTCAGCATGTTGTGATTTATGACAGGGTTTATTTCACACAACTGCGTTTTCAGCATTGCCGGGGCCACTTGTGAGAACCGTGTTCCTGCTGTATTGATTTGCACTCATATTAGTGCTGGTCAATATGTTTTTCTAATGTAACGCTGCTCTCATGGCCAAAGGGTTTGACCGCTGTCCAGTCCCAATACCACAGAGGTCTCTTACCATGTAGAGTCAAGTTTTCAAAGTAAATAGCCTTTACAAGCTATTAGATTTGTTTGCTGCCATCGTGCACGGCTTCTGATTCATGAGTTACAGTGCTTCAGTTCGTGGTGACACTATGCGTTCTATTGATTTCATTTGTAAGTCTGAGGCTTTCATTATTGGGACATTTTGGCGAACTCCTCAAGGATTAAATACTCGTTCTTCAAAAATCATTTTAGCAGCAATTTCTTCGCTATCAAAACCGAACCAAATAATCCAGATCGCCCTTGGTCTATAAATATCGAAGCTCTTGATAGGCTGAATTTGTTGTTTCCGAATTGCCCAGAGCAGATTATGGCATGTGCTGAAAGCTCTCGCCTGTCCGGTGATATAAATATCACTTCATCATACATGCTGTAAATCTGGCGTCTCTCGCTGAGATGTCACTGTCATTTCACAAATCATACATGACGTCGACAGAGAGCGAGCCCTATGAGATCAATTTCAATGCAGTTTTGAGGTTGAATGGGAATGTGATGCCTTTCGTTTACCTTCAGTGTACACAATGTGCACGCCAGGGGATTGCTGAGAAGTGATGTCCACCCTGTAAACACGTGTTCACCCACAAGTCCAGCTAAAAAATAAATAAATAAATGCTTAGTTCTGCTTTCCAGGAAAGGAATTAAAATACAAAGTGAGACGCTGTTTTATGTAAGAACGTGTAGTAACTGCATAACTGTTTCTTCTTAACGTGACCCGACTAAATCAAAGGCTTTACCTCGACTGCATTTGATGAGCTAAAAATAACAGAATGTGTGTTCGGCTGCTTGTTTGAATATAACATTAGTGTCAGTGGTTTTGAGACTCGCTGGTTCTGCTTGAGCTTGTTGTTGAGGTATGGAAGCATGGCAGGGTTGAGTCAAACTTCTGCTGTCAGGTTGGCACAGTCCCTGTGGTGCTTGTAAGGCGACTGGCTTCCAGAAAGCTGTGAAGCACAAAGATTTTGTCATCTCGCTTTTCCCCCTGCCTTTCATGCGACCTCTGGGTCTCCACAGGGCCACAACAAACTAAAATAATTGTGAAGTATTTCTCCCTCTCTTGTACCTTGCCGTACTTTATCTTCCGTTGTGCCCAATTCTGCTTTTTAAAAGAAAAAAAAATCTTTTCTGTAAATCACATTCTCAGGGATATAATTGGTTAGTTGTTTTAGGATTGTGAAATTTTTTCTGATGGTTTTACTGATTTTTATTTGGTGCTTTTGGTCCCACTGCTGATTCTCAGTGTCTCATTATTTTTGTTTAGCTTCTGCAGGTAATCTTCTGCTTTGTTTCAGGGGACTAGACTCCCTCCCCATTAATGTTTCATGTGATTGCTTATGATTTGTCTTTGTACCATTCTCCTCTCCCATTTGCCTTACCCAGACTTCCAGAGATTTATGTAGTAAGACATATTTTTAAGTCTACCACAACCACCATGATAAATCCATTAGAATTAATCAGTGATTATTCTGTCAGTCAGTTCACAGGTGGTATTAATGTGAGTCATTACAGAGCTTTTGTGTTATTAATGTGCACATTTATGTAGTAAGGTATGCCAGTATCTTAACACGGATGTGCTAGATGCTATCATGATGATGTGATGTGGGTAAATGTCGAAGGTTTCAAGGTGCTTGAGCTCTACAGGAATTATTATGTTCCCTAATATTGTGAGGTTTGGATACACACTCGTATACTTGCACAGATTACCAGGGCAACAGCCCCTCTCAGAGCTGCCCTGTGTTTCTAACAGATGTGTTAAGAGACGGAAGCGGTTGCGGTTTGATGCCACGCAGGTGACAAACCATGAGCACATAGCCCCTATGGGCTGTGTAAACGGCTGGTTATGTCCTTACCAAAAAAAACATCTAGATGCTCTGTCTGCAAGGTTCTTTACGCAAGCACAGACACATGCACACACACACACACACACACACACATGCATGCGCACAACGCTTAAAGCACAGAAACACAACTGAAGAGCAAAGACAGAGGTTCCCGAGGTACCAGACCTTGAGGAATTGCCTGTCACTGAGTTTGTGTGTGCTGACATGTGGGTGTACAATAAAAGCTCTTGAAGACAGAGACAGAGCTGTATGTGATTTCAGCTGCATGCATACAGTAGGTGTGTGTTCTTGCCTGTGTTTTCTATATTTATGTGTAGTTAACCTCACCAAGGCCTAAGTATTCAGCAAAAACGTGCTTCCGGTTGAAGCATCTGTTACAGTAGACACACATACACACACACACACGGCAGCTTTCTACAGTTTTATTGCTTCAAAGCTCAAATCCCAGACTTAGCATTACACAATTTGAGTCTGAATGTTCTATTTCATGCCTTTTACCTTCTTTGCTAAAGGCTAATTTCTACAACTAAACCAACTCCAGCTGGAGAATATTAGTATCTCTGTCAGCTGGAGCTAACAAGCTTAGGCTGTCAGTGTGGCCATGTGGGTAATGCTGCTTCTAGGCATATTATGGAATACATACCATAACTAGAGATTTCACTTGCTACTCTTTAAATGTAGTAAATACCCTCGAGCAGAGATGAGCACTGCCATGTTTTTAGTCCTTATTGTCCAATGTATGCTAGCTTGTGTTTCCACCTGTTCACCAGCCCAACAAAGGTCTTAGAACATTTACCTTAAGGTAATATTTGTTCCACTTCCTAAAAACATTTCTGACCAAGGTGGAAAGATTTCTGAGATGGCATTTTAAGAGCAGTCAGACAGTGTTCTAAGTGTGTGTGGGTTGGGTATTTGAGGTATGAAGGGTCAACAGTTTTGGTCCAACTACCTGGAAACCTGAGGTATGATGCCATCAGACTATTGGTTAAACACCACTGACAAGGTTATTTGCCTTTGCGACAGAACATATAAGAAGCAGCTATGCAACAACAATGAAATAGAAGTGCTTGTAATGGGGTTACTGTGCATTATTTCTAATTAAAACAACATTTGAAATAAAAGTGCAGGTTTTAAGAGAATTTTTGGGAAACAAAAAGTACATTAATGATATAATTTTTCTGGAAATTAGGTTTAAAAAGTGAAAGATCGGGTATTCTTTTGTAATGTAGAACCAGCACAAGTATCTGTCTCTACATTATGGGTTGTGTATAGACTTAATTCTACTTCAAGAGCCCAATACAGGAAAATACATCATCCTGTAAGTGACAGATAAGACACACATTTGATACACATTCTGAATAGTCTCATATTTCACTTAATTGACAAAAAAAAGACTTCAGCCAGTCCTCCCTGATATCTGTAAAACAAGCTCCTGTATCATTTCCCTATAGTTTCTATTTTCCCGTGATCATGAAGCAAGCCGCTTTGGCAAGATGAAAAAGTTTCATCAGTGTAAACTCCAGAATCATGTGCATTCAGGGCAGCTGCACTTCCTTATCTTTGCTGCTGTCGCTGGCCTTGATGTCACGTCTCCTGCTGCGTTCGTACTGAGAACAATAGAAGCAGTTCTGTCAACAGGCTATCTGGAAGCACCATTGGAATTGTTTTTACAGCTTATTCCGGCTGCTATGTAGTAGGCCAAAAAGTCATATTTACCATTGATTTAAATGACACGAATTTCAGATTCTCCAGATTCAACCAGACACACTGAAAGGAAGCAGAAATTCAATATACACCGATCAGCTATATTAAGACTACTGACAGATGAAATGAATAACATCGATCATCTTGTTACAATGGCACCTGTCAAGGGTGGGATATGTTACGCAAGTGAACAGACAGTTCTTGAAGTTGGTTTGAAGAAAGCTGGATAAAGTGGACAGCGTAAGGATCTCAGTGACTTTTGCAAGGCCCAACTTATGGTGGCTACACAAATGGGTTAGATTTTCTCCAAAACAGCAAGTCCTGTTGGGTGTTTCTGGTACGTGGTGAATGGTACCATCCAAAGTGTTTCATGGAAGGACAGCTGGTGACATGGTTATGGACGCCTTGGGCTCATTGGTGCATATGGAGGGTGAAGACTGGCTTTTGTGGTCTGATTCCACAGAAGAGCTACTGTAATACAAATTGCTGAAAACCTTAATGACTAGCTGTGGGTAGGACTGACTAGTGGCAGACCAGTCAAAGTGTGCCGAATTAGAGCCTACAGTTCTACTTACACCAATCAGGCATAACATTTTGACCACTGCTAATATTGTATAAGTCCCTGACCTGTTGAGGCATGGATTCCACTAGACCCCTGAAGGTGTGCTGTGGTGTCTGGCACCAAGATGTTAGCAGCAGATCCTCTAGGTTCTGTATATTGTGAGGTGGGGCCTCCATGGATCGGTCTTCTTTGTCCAGCACATCCCACAGACGCTCAATTGGACTAAGATCTGGGGAATTTGGAGGCCAAGTCAACACCTCAAACTCGTTGTTGTGCTCCTCACCATTCCTGAATATTCTATATTCAGTGTAGGGTAAGGATGGTGTTAATTTTTATCACTGCAAGTGCATGTTGACTAAAGCAAACGTGCTAACAACTGACGATTTAGATATTTTAGAACATTTGTTTCAATTTGGACAACCGTATATTATAAGTATTTTATAAAGGTCTTGCTCATATTTGAATCAAGACAACAGGTACTGAGATAGATATGTTGTTAGAGGTCTTTGTATGCTGACAACTATATGATTTTTCTTGCATTCTTAAAAATGTAACATGTAATACAGGCTATCTTGTCCATCTCCATTCACTATTCCCTTTGTGAAGGGCACCACACATGCAGCCCAACTCGAGTCCACTGCTAGATATTCACATGACACACTCCCCACTGCATCACATGTCTAACACATCCTTTTAACCATGGCAGTGTACAGAACCCATTAGCTCACTGTTCTGCTGTATACCTGCACACCGCTAACCTCAAAGCATTGCTGCTCTCAGTGTCACTGCTGTCACTGCTGCTGGCAATATTTCAAAAGCCTCAACCCCACTCAAGCATCCACCTGTAGCTTTCCCTTTGGGGGAAGTTGTCGCTCCCCACGGCATGCTGAGCTGAGCTCAATGTTTTCTTGTGGGGAGTGATGAGGACAGAACCAAACATCGACACTGTGCCATCTCTACATTTACACAATAATCTATTCTATGTGAGTCGGCTGAACTTGGTTTGGTCACGTCCCTGCATTGGGATGTTCCCTTTTTTTTTTCCCCTCCTTGGACTGACAGCCCAACATGGCCCTGCAGTGTTTCTGTACTTCCTCCTCTTGCTGACAGTGGCATTGCAAACAAATGTTTGAAATTTTCCTCAGCTCAAGAGAGAGGGCTCTAAATATCTGCTCAGCGACTTAAGCCTTACTGCTGCCAGCCTAAATAGATGGCATTTTGTAATGAACTTTGCTTGAGTAAAGCCAGTGTCCTAAACGTTAGTCGACTGATGCTGTGATTGTGCCCGGGACTTGGCAGCGTCTTTGTCTGGCAATAAGAGCGACACAAATCTTGACGTTTGCCTTCCCCTGCTGGTTGCTGCAATGGTATTTATCCCCCTGTTGCTCCTCTGTAGGCTGCCCTTTAGTATGCTGTCATGCTGAGCGGCTGCAGGGAAGACACACACACACACACACACACACACACACACACACACACACACACACACACACACACACGTGTCGCATGACGTGATGACTCAGGCCTTAATGCCCTGCCACATGGCTGTCATGCGCACAGCCGTCTCCCCTTCTTAGCTCTCAGCCTGTTGGTGTGTGACATATATAGGGTTGTATTTAAGTGCATTCGAGTCTGTTAATGTCCAGCATGTGTGTCTGTGTTGGAAACATGACTGGGGGCTCTGGAGCTTTTCTGTCTGATTGAAGCAGTGTGGGTTGCATTGTGATGTGAAACGTGGGAATAGTCGGGGAGGGGCACAAAGGTTGACGCAGGGATCTCGGGACTCGAGGCGACGTATGGAGCGAAAGGGAGGATGGGTGAGAATAAGGAGGGAGTTGTACACTTGTCCTGAGACAAAGGGCTGTGGTACATTGTGTCTGTTTGCTTTCGCATCATCCAGACTGGCAGTTGGGAGATTCTATACGAGGGATGTATGCTGTGATTTTTTTATTTTTATTTTTTTACATCACTGGAGTCAACTAAAATAGCATCAACGTGATGCAAAGCTGTAAAGATACCAAAACCTAAAAGTGTACTGCAGATGTGCCCTTGGTTTGTCATTCATTGCAGCACAACCGGGCCTGAATCCCTGCAGCTATAGGAGAGAGGATGGCAAGCAACAGGAAGAGTGGAGGGATGAAATCACTGCAGACTGACGAAGTTGCGTCTAAGTTTAGATAAGTGAAGAGGAGGATGAGATATTAGAAGGAGATGAAGTGTACTGTTGGAAGCTCTGCATATGGACCGGAGCCATAGTGGTCGCAACCATTCAGCTCTGTGACTCAGAGCCATGATGTTGTGTGGGTGTGGGTTTTTTTTCTGCAGAGATTGGAAGGGCTCCTGACATAACTGCAATCAGACTGCTCTCCAAGCAGAGGCCACCACATGTTGGCTGTTTGTCTTCTGTAAGAGCAGGATGAAGTGTCAGACCTCTAGGAGGTCAGAGATGATGACCATGTCTAAACCATCTCAGTGAGCGCTGTCTCCACCAAACGGAGCATCCTTTCTCTTCGCACTTTACCTCCTTGATTCATACCAAGGACAGCTTGTGACAGAAAGGACAACCTTGCAGTTTGTGCATCACCACTTTCTTTTCAGCCACCAAGCAGCTCATTTGTTTGATAAGCCAGAAACCGCTGCCATCTCCCAGACAGCAGTGGAAGTGAATGATGAACAGGCAGTGGGAGAGGTCTCAGCTAGCCATGCCACTGGGCCCTCATTAAGCCTCAACTGGGGTCTATCGGCCTGATTTCTCTTCCTGTCTGGTGCTTGGCAACGCTTTTGCTTTCACATTAGAAGTGAGTGTCGATGATTGCTGATAACGCTATGACAGAGGACAATGGCGAGCTCATTAACCGTTGCTGGCACCGCTGCAGACCTGACAATATTAGCATCCAGAGAGATAACGCATGCTGTTAGCTGTTTCACTGACAGTTAAATCACAGATAGTCTAAGGAGGACCGGTTTAAATACAATTGGCTGTATTGTACGCTTTCCAGTAAGAGTGTTTTTATATTCCGTCTCACTCTCGGTAGGCAGTTCTCAGTGTACCGATCAGCAGCTGGCCCTGGTGCTCATTTTTAGAAACTGTTGCTGCAGTGCCATGCATTTTTAATGGCTAAGGCCATTGTAGCAGGCTGTGTTCTGTGTGTGTGTGTGTGTGTGTTTACCTCATGTGTGTTTGTCCTTTGTGAGTGTTCATGGCTGTATGTATACAACATGTGTGTTCAGTGTGTATGAGGTGGCCCTAGTATGCAGAGAAGATGGTCTAGAATGTGTGTGTGTAAGCCTCCGTCAGCATATGTATGCATTTGTACATGACCCTCTGCTTCCGTTTGTGTTTGTTCACTGTTTTGTTTGCTAACACTGATTTGGAAACTAATGTGATGCGACAGCTTTGGACTTCAGACACACTCCCTGAATCATTTTGAATAAGACCTGTCGGGCTCAGATTCCCAGAGGTCTGTCTATTAATGCTTCCCTGGCTCCAGTGCATCTCTGCAAAATTAATTTGAGGCTTTGCCCGAGCTTTAAAAAAAACATAAAACCTAGAAATTATCCAAAATGAAATGGAACACAAAGCACATGCAACCAAGCATTTTACAAGGAACGTCAAGTTCATGTTTATTTAGTGGTGATTCTTAAACATAAGAATGTGCATACGGTACAGTGAGGTCTGAT
This sequence comes from Amphiprion ocellaris, assembly GCF_022539595.1. NCBI lineage: Eukaryota > Metazoa > Chordata > Actinopteri > Pomacentridae > Amphiprion > Amphiprion ocellaris. Next base: position 4,559,293 of record NC_072777.1, read on the forward strand.
TCCTCAAAGTACCAGAGACCACTAGAGGAGATTCAGTGCTGCCATACAAACATGAATGCTTTAGAGATATTTATTTATGGGCAGTTTTTGCTCTTGTCATGTTCCTCATTTTTCACCACAATAAAAGGTCCTGTACCTCAGGAAGCACCACAGCCATGACTAGAAGTAAACAAACCTCATTAATATCCTCTTTGCCATATAACAAAATTAGAATACAATAAATCATGAAAATAGAAAAATAAGTTGATTTTTTTTTTTGATTACTCATTTTACATAGATGGAAAAAAAATGGAAACAATAGCTACAACAAATTTCCAAGTGCCCACAGGCGTTCCCAATACTATGGAACATGGTGACTTTACATATTAGAATCTTTTCTTCTTTTTTAATTTGTTTTCCAATTCGGCCAAACAGTCTCAGATTTTTTGTCACGGGACAGTTGGCTGAGCTCAGTCACTCAGGGCTTTCCAATTTCAATGAACAGAATGGATTTTTTCATGTTTTAGAGATTCTGGTTAGGGCAAACAGTTACATTTTTGCAGTTTTTGAAAAATTAAGACATGCAGAATAAATTATTATGGAGAAATATCACAATATTTGCTTAGATTTGATGATGTTTGCTGACAGAATGGCTTGACAAAGACATGTACTTCATAAGATCACTGCAAAGTTTATCTATTCTTTCTGTTTTTACAGTTTCAGGCTGTGATAATTGATGTCTTGACAATTTTTTATAGCCAATGTGCTCTACAGGTGTCTCTTTTTCATGATTATCTCAGATCCGTGTAGACAAACTAGAAAATAGCAAACAACTGGGTAGACAGAGGAGTTGTTGTGTGCAAGAAATAATTTCCAGGGTTAAAAAGATGTCTATGACTGCAGAGCAAGTGAGGAATGGGTTGTAGGCGTACATGTTTCCTTGCCAACCACAAAGACAAGACTTCATGACAAGAACCTCGGGGGATTCAGCACAAGATGCAAACCTCTGAAAAGGCTCAACAACAGAAAGCCCAGGTCACAAAAGAATTCAAAAAGAAACTAGTTGAGCTGTGAAACAAAATTCCATGGATAAATGGAGAAAAAAATATGTGCTTGGATTCAGTCAAATGCTTTTAAATTGGACCACGTTTTACCATCAGTAGAACAACCATCCTAATCCTCATCACCGAGGCCAAAACACCCAAAGAGCTTTTCAAGGTGAATTTGCGAGATAACCGTGACTGGCTGAGTCAGTCATTTGATCTCAATCCCACTGAGCAGCAGTCCACTTGCTGAAGACAAGACTCAGCAAGCAAGAGCTGAAGGTGGCTTCAGGGACGGCACAGGAGAGCATCGCCAGGGACAAAATGTGTTGTGAAGTCTGTGCAAAGGGTTTTCCACAAAATATTAACTATATTTATTTTGTTTGACTTAACATATATTTGTCCAGGTATTTGGGAAAACTGAACCTTTGGCCTCTGTGTTTATAGGCCAGTATCTCCCAGACAGTTCTTTAAATAATCAAGTAAACTTGTTCCAACACTTCATTGTTTTATTATTAAGTTTAACTGTTCATTGCCTAATGTAATGGCTATAGAATAATGATACCATCTACATTCGCACTGGTTCCCTAAAAGTCTTTACCTCACTATGCAGTTCTATCTGCCACTGGGTAGGAAATCTGCTGGAAAAATGACAACGCGATTTACAACACAAAAGATTAGAGTCTGCAACTGTGCAACCAAAAAAAAAGCAAAAGCACTTTTATTTTCCCTTGTGGCTAAAGTGGCAGATGGTGGAACAACTGGAAAGAACTGTGGAAACTCTGCCCCGAGAAAGAAAAAAAAAAACCCTGTTGTCAGAGTAGGCAAAAATGACGAAGACGGAGAGTGATAGATACCAAGATGGAACAAGAGTGAACCTCGGACAGGCGTTCGTTTGCTGAGAGGGTGCCAGGACTGGAGAAGGCTCAAAACCAACATTCAGTTGGCGTCCTGTCTTCTGGATCTGTACGTGAGAAAACCTGTCTACTTGTTAATCCAACTGGGTGTACTGCTTTGCCTGGGAGTTTCTATTTCAAACTGGGATCCTTGTTTCTTCTCTTTTATTTCCTAACTGGTGCTGATCGTTGTCGTTTATGTCCCGTGTTGTTGGGAGATGCCAGGAAAATGGAAAAAGATTAGTAGCGCCAACAGAAACACCGCTTGAAAGTTGTCATTTTGCTTTTTAATGTAGTGTCTATTATTTTATTTCAAATTCAGTGTGTTGAAGAGCAAAAGCAATTGGTAACTGTCCAGTTTATCCTGGACTTTATATTTAGGTGCAAAATATTAAGACCACCTTTAGTATAATGGAATCCAAAATGCCAAAATAAAAGCTTTTACCTTGTTTTTACCATTGCAACTAGGCCATTTGTTGTTTTTGTTGTTGTTGTTTTTTTTTTTAATATAAGCTACAAGACACGTAATGAGTGAAAGAAGCAGCCAATGCAGTGACGTAAAATATGCCCCTTGCAACTGCAGTGTCATAATGAACCCGTGAAAGCACAAACTGAGGCTTAAAGGGTTTCATGTGAAAGAACCAAAGGAACCAATCCCGTCAGCTGGTGCATTGAGACTTTAGGTGTCATTATTCTTCTTCAGAATCGATTTCCAGTTCAAACGTGTGCATGAATCACTCCATTGTGTGGTGTGGAGCAGTTTTAAAGTGTTTCAGTCGGAGGTGAGCAGGTGTGCTCGAGCCGTGGCAGCTTTGAAGGGATGAGTGAAGAGAGATCTGGGAACTTCACATGTTTACATTCTAGAGCAGGGGTGTCAAACATATGGCCCGTGGGCCCAAACCGGCCTGCCAGGGGGTTGAATCCGGCCCGCAGGATGACTTTGCAAAGTGTAAAAAATTACAGAGGCGACATGAAGTGTAATTTTTCAATAAAGGTAACTGCTATTTTTAATTTGTTCACTGTACTGCCACAACTTTTAATGCGTTTTTTATGTATAAATTTAGTACATTTACAAGGCAGGGGGACAACTGAACCTACTTTCTTTATCGTTCCAGCTTTAATTTGTATGGTGTGGTAGTAAAGATCACTACACAGATGCGTAAATGAAGATACATTTAAAATAATTTCTAGATCTTGACAAGTTCAGTTCTAGATATCTGTGACTAAACATTTGTACCTTTTGTAGTTAAGCTGTGATCTGTACGTTGTAACGCACAAATGATAAACTGAGGCATGATATTGTTGAAATTGCACTTACTTTTCTAATGAAATTTCAGGTTCTTTCACAATGCTTTGCACAAAGATAGTTTACTAAATGTTTTTTTTTTTTTTTTTTTTTTTACTAAAGCGGAGGGAAAAATTAGGAATTGTCGTTATTTATCAGTTGTTATGCTATGATTTTAATGGTCTGGCCCACTTGAGATCAAATTGGGCTGAATGTGGCCCCTAAACTAAAATTAATTTGACACCCCTGTTCTAGAGGAAGCAACAGTGTTGGCTTGCATCTAAGCCATTTTAATGCTGGACACAATTATTTTCAAGGAAAAACACCTCTAAATATGTACTTTTGATATATAGAAATTACTTTTTGGATTTTAATGAATACCCTCGGGGACTCTAAAATGATGCTTTTGAGAAACCGGTTTGTTATTTAAGCACTTTGTGTGCTACTTTGATAAATTCTGTGTGTTTTGAATTGTGTCTTATAAATGGATTTGACTTAGTAACTCCTTCTTGCTGCTCACTCTTGGGGCAGAGATATGAAAATACAAGTCTACAGCTCTAGTGGGGAATTCTAGGAGTAATAATGCCTAGAAAGTAAGAATGAGACGGATCTAAATAAATGCGTATACGCACTCATACATTCACACATCTTTGTCGTCTTTTGAAGAAACAATGTCCGTGATGCGCCAACATGCTGTATGTTGGCCACTTAATTGCCAGTCATGTATGAACACATCTCAGAAGCTGAGCGTTCTTACAATCGGTGTTTGTGTGCATGCATGTGTGAGCTGAATGTGAGCGCAGATGCAGCCGGGCTACTGAGCAAGGCGTCCGGGAAGAGCGATGGAATGAAAGGGAGGAGGAGGAAATAAGAAGAGGGACAGATCAGACAGAGAGGCGAAAGAGATAAAAATGACAGAGATGGTAAGAGCAAGAGAGGCAGAAAGGCGACCGAGGGGATTAGCAGCAGAGCGAGAAAGACACACTTTTTTTTTTGTGCTCTCATTCCTTTGCTCTTTTCTCCCCCCCACCATCCAAACACTATAGACACTTGGCCCAATACACAGCGATGAAACAGAATACATCCTGGCTTGCATGCCCTCCGCACTGCACAGCACAGCACATGTCGACAAACACTCACGTACGCAGGCGCTCGCCAACAGGGACAATCCTCTTGACTTATGTAACTGCTTTTGTTGCACTATGCACTCACTTTAGACCCCTCCCCTGAAAGCCTGTATACGCTGTGTGATGTGATTATGTGTGGATCTGTCTCTTCCCCCATCCTCCCTCTTCTTTCTTAACCTGTTTGTTATAATCCCCAGGAAGGTAACACACAAACATGCGCCGTAGTGTTTGTGCCAGAGTCATCGGCGACGCATTTTTACATCGCACAGATGGACGTATGAGTCATCCCACTCCTGTTGTTTAATTAAGTGCTTGTTTGTCTGCGTGAATGTGCATCCTTTATTTTTTATTTTTTTGGTTTAATCCTCTCATTCAGACACAACACCTTCCTTTTTGGTGTCCAGAATGGCTTAATCCAATTCAATGCATCACCTAAATTAATCCGCGGTCGCTCTTTTTCTCCCCTTACAGGTATTAAAATGACACTTCCATTCATTCATCCACCAATACATTTTAAACTACTTCTTCAGGTCAGGGATTTTAATATTTCCAGGAGAGGTATTTTGACGTTTGAAATTGGTAGAAAAATGGCCAGCTAAGTTTGCTAGAGCCCACCGTGATGTGATCAAATTGCTCTGCTTTGGAAAAAAAAAAGCCCCAAACCAGTTATTTATACCACATCACAAGGCCAAAGAAGAAAATCCTAATGCCAAAATACAGTTTGAAAATAGGATTTAGTAAAATAATCACTGATTTGTTGTCTGTATTTTCCTCACTTTGCCTGCCTGTTGTATTTTTTAACAGTTAAGGATTCACCTAATTGCAAGGGGTCGACAGATATTTTATTTTCAGGGCCGATACTGATACCAATCATTGGTAATCGCAGAGACCGGAAACTGCCTAATCTCAAATCAAAATTTAGTACAACACAAACCAGCACAGCACAAAATTTGCTAAAATGCCTTCATTTATGTTCGTGTCAGAATTGATAGTCTTGCGGCGTAAAACCAGTCAAATTTGAGATTGCTCGACATCACAAAGTGGTGACTTAAGATAGAAAGCGGCGGCTACATCAGACCTTTCATTAGGAATTGATTAAACACAACTACTATGCCAATAATAGGAAAAAAAAATGCTGAATATCAGACATAAAAATCAGTCAATCCTTGTGTATTGCTCAGAGGTACTTCACCAGAGCAGATGGTCACCAACATGGGGAAGCTTAAACCTTTTTCCTCCCGTTGAAGGACACCTCCCCTACAGACTTTGCCACCCTGCTGCCCTCAGTGTGGGTCAGAGATGAAGGCAGAGAGAAAATGCAGATGCTTCACCACAAACAACACAGCAGTGCTTTTATTCCTGTGTGTGTCAGGTCACTGGTAGTCTCCCGTTAAGTGCCAAGAACGCTCGGCCTTCTGTCTCGCATTAATCACAGAGCAAAGGAAAGCACTCAGATTAATATTTTATATGCTGCATGACACTTGGCAAGATGCCCTCCTCTACCATGGTATTGGCAAAGTGACAAGCATACAATGTACCAGTGGTGTCTAATTAGTACTAAGGCAGACACAACAGAATTCACGCCAGCAGGGAGTTCTGTATAGATAAGTCAACCCATCAGGCTTAATAAATCTACAGATTTCAGTGTTGTAGGTCTGTACAGTCATCTCCAGGCTAATGCGGTGGTGTCATCTCTTCATTTTGACTACTACACAATACTAATGTTTCATTTAAATGTGTTTGCTTTGGAGTAACTTACTACCAATGGTGCAAAATCAGATGAATTCAGCCCCGACCAGCTCTGGAAATACACTCTCAATCCCATTCGTGTGCCATTTCTGTGTTTTTTCTATTCATTATTTTTTTGTTTAACAATCTACTTCTTACACATACTCATCAGTTTCTGAGATGCGTACTACTACTAATGCATGGCTGGCAATACGCAGATTTGTGCTTCCCTGGCAGCTCCCAGGTACCTGACCTTGAAAGCAAGGCCTGGCTCTGCATTGGTTGGCACATTGAAAGATATCAGAGGCCAATGGTGGCTAATCTCCCAAGGTCCTACTTTGGAAAAGATTTGTTTGATATCAATGCCAGAGGGTGCATAATGTGTGTGTGTCCAGAGAGAGGAAGGAACATGAGAGAAAACACTCTCATACACTACAGCATCCTTTGATTGCTTAGGGATTGTTTTGGGAATATGATGTTGGGGATAGCTCCAGGAACAGGCTTAATGGCTGTGTTGGTTTGCGAACCATTTTTTTTTTAGCAGTGGAAATGATTGAACAACAACAGTAACAGCATCAGCCACTGAACAGTAGAAGACAGTTTAGTACCTGGCACAGTTCATATTAGATTAACGCAAGTGTCTGGATGCATTTCATTGCCGTTTGAGCTTGTAGTAAAACAAAGACTCGTGATATTGCAGTGTGAATGTGTTAAAGGTTAATTTGGCTTTAAGTTACATTCTAATAAAACAGTTTCCTCCCCACCACTTTGAAAGGGTAATACATGGAGTCATCTAAATGCATATGCTGGCTCTCACTCGCCACATCCATTATTCATAGACAGGAGGAAAACCAGTCTCAGACTTTTAGTCCTGCAGTTGCTTGTGTCTTCCTCCTCATGCCTCTCTTTCCTTTTCTACATCCTTTCTCTGTATATAGCCAAACCGTGTTTTTCCTTCAATTATTCCCTCCCTTGTTTATTTTAAATGTCCACTTGGGTTTTGTCTTTGAAACCGATTTCTCTCCTGTTTTCCCCCTCCACTTCAGACCTACCATGTCTTTTCTTCTCAAATCTCTCACTTTTGCGAAGCAGATATGGAATTTGATGGAAGATGAAAGGCTTTCGAGTAAGAGAAAATTATTACATTTATATTTTATATGTGCACTACAAGCATTTCATCTAGATCTGTTCCTTAAAGGCCTCCTCACTCTCTTAACTCACTAGATTCAATAATGAACATGTATCGTTGTAAAACATTATGTTTACATGGTAAAATTGATCAGATGTCAAGGAGATTTTTGTAACTTCTTCTCTGCCTAGTGCTGCCTGCATTAGATACCCCATTGTTTGGACTATCTGATAGTTTATGGATTGAACACTCTGTTTTCATACTGACCATATTCAATATGTGCAATCCGATGAGAACAGTGGGTTGAACGTGTGAGGCAAGAAAAAGCAATGTGCTCTGTGTGCAATGGAATTACAAGTATCCCTTTGGAGGGCTGTTGGCGATGTTGGGCAGTTATACCATAGATTTCTCTCACAACAGAAGAAGTTAGAAGTATATACACAACAAACACACAAATCGAAGTCTCCCTGGAGTGACAATGTGCAAAGGTACCCCTGTTTTTTTTAACCATATCATGCCTACTCCTTGTCTTGCCATCGCGCTTTCCGGTGTTGCCAAATTTGATTTCCAACATGGTACTTCTTAGAGCATAACCCAGCCCTCACTGTCGTTGCTGTTTTGGTCCCTCTTACCGCTTAAATTGATGTAATTGTCAGAAGCAGGAAGTTGTTTTCGGAGAGAAATATCTAAATAGTCTCCCCATTTGCCCAGAGACGAATGGCAGCTACAGTGGATTTGTTCAGCAGCTGAAAAATCCCCCAAATCTCCAGGAGTTAGTGGAGACCACACCAGAACTAAATGAAGGGTGAGTTGTGGACATATAGTCACCAAACGTCCAGATCCAAGACTCCAAATATATGCGTACACCCTTGTGTGATATCACTTAAATACCAGAGGGTTTATAAAATGTAGCTACATCACTCTCTAAGTTCAACAGTAGGGCACTTGCTTTGGTATTTGGTCAAATCTAATCTAGCAGTTTAGGTTTACTATATTATAAAACAAAGAGCCCACAACAAGAATTCAATTTCAGAAAAGTCGTAACAGAGATGAAAATCTTTTTGATTTTTCAGTGCTTCTTATGCTCGTCTTCACTTTTGATGACAGACTCAATCCTCCACGGTGTTGCTCCACTATAAAGTATCCCAATAACGTTAACGTTGGATTCATGTCAGGTGACTTTAGCAGTATGATTTGGATCGAATCAAATCAAGCTTTATTGTCATTTAGCTGTACATACAACAGTAGTGCAGGCAAGATGAGAGAGCGTTTCTCCAGGATCTGATTAAAAGCAATGGTTATCATGCTGGAATATTCCTCTTCTGTCAAGCTTCTGGAGACTAGCAATCATCTTCTCAGCCAGTATTTTAGATATTTTCACCTATCTGTGGTACCATTTATCTCCCTCAACCCTTTTTGCACCCTTGCAACACTGTACCACCACATTCCCATCCCTGTGCTTCACTGTCAGGACTATGCATTCACTGTAGCCCTGGCAAGGTTCATGCTAAACATGCTGGACCCTGTGTGGGCTGAATACATTTGTCTGTGTCTCTGGTGATGTTAGCTGCATTGAGTCACTTCCATAAACTAAACAGTGGTAGTCAATGTGGACTGGCCACAGTGGCCATCTTCTAATCAATACAGAAATCTCATTTACTGAAGGGACAGACGGAAAATGCGCACTGATGTGAGCTGTTAACAAGCTTTGGCGTATGAATAAGACACAGGTTGTGGAAGTTGAGTGAACACTGTGTGGATTATTTTTAGTACTAGTTAGCCAGCTATCTGCAGATATCAGGCTGATGTCTTCACGACAAACAGTGCAGATGAATTAGTGTGAAGATTTTCAGCTTCTGTCCCGTCTGTCCTCGAGGATATTAAAAAAGAAACATCTGGTACTGGGTGTCCATGCATGGCCGTGGAAAGTGCTTTATGCAACATTGCTATTCATCTGATGTGACTGAAACATCAAGAACTGAATCAAACTGAATCTAATCAAATCGAACTGAAGGGAAACAACTGCGAACTATGAGGATTCAAATCAAATGGAACTGGCAAGATCAGTGCCAATATCCAGCAACACTTGCTGTTGTGTTTAGCGCCATTGCCTGTTGGAACATAATCCTTTAACTGGCTTTGCGTTGCTATCACAATGGCAGAACTTATGATTTCTGTTAAGCCGCTGACTGTCAGACTCATGCAAATGAGACTATTAAACTGTTTAGCTGTTGCAGTAGCATACTCCCAAAAATAAGAATCGTCTCTCTTGTTTGAGCTGTTCAGATTATAGAAATGTCCAGTTTGGCCAAACAACCTGAACATCCTTACGTTTCTCTTGTCCATTCACACAGCATCTCCCTCTCTCTGGTGAATTCCTTCACTTACCTCTCTTCCTTCTGTCACGCTCTTTTTCTTCCCTTCCCTCTTCCCGTCTCTTTTGATTTCGCCTCCCCCCCCCCATTTCTCATTTTCTTTCTTATGCTTTGCATGCTTTTTGCAGGGAGGGATCGGCCACAAGCTGTTCTGCTGACTCAACATTTGTTCCCTCATAGTTTACCCCTTTACTCCCTCCTGCTCGCTTTTCCCATCCTCGCTCCTTTTCTCCTTGCTCCCACCCTCCCTTTACCGTTTCCCGCCTTCGATCTCTGTGGCCAGTGAATTTCCAAACCCTCTTTCTGTGCTTTCATTCTGCTCCTTCTGCTGCCTCCCTCTGTCTCATCCCCTTTCAGATATTTTACCCCCCGAGTGGACGTACAGTAGCTCAGTGCTGAGTCGTCCTGCTAAAATTAGATGATGTCCTGGCTTATTAACACCCTACTACTGGGCAGCGCTGGACATGCTCCAACAACCAACAATCCACATTATCCCTACTGCATGGGGCGGTTGCAGTTTTTACTGTGCATCATCGCTGTGGGCGCCTTTCCTGCTGGCTCAGACCCAGACTAATATTTCTTAACAGGGCAGGGATTCTGGTACAAGCGGCCCCAAACCTTTTTGTCTCAGCATTGTGCTTCACAGTAATCTTCATAAGTCAATGAGAGCGACTAGAGGCTCTCAAGAGGATTGTGGCTAGTTTAAGTCGGCGTAATGTTTTTTTATTCCTGCAACACAGAAGCCCCATAAAGTATTTTGATACTTTCTTCATTCTCTACAGCACCTTCGGATGTGTTGGCAAGCTCTGATTTTGTACTCTCAGTGCATTGTGGCATCTTTCTGCTCCCAATCAGGAATCTGCCTGCAAACTCACAAGTTTTTTTTCATACGATTACTGCAATGTTGAACTGTGCACCTCAGCAAATGGCCATTGTCAAGAATGTCATCTAGACGAATCTAAGGGACAGAGGCCAGAATAGATATAGGGGCTGTAGTGTGTGTGTGTGCATCCTGATGCTTTCCAAGGTGAGCGTGTGCGGAAGCTGAGGCAGCGACAAATACTCAGTGGCCTCAACACACTTTAATTGTTTGCCTGTATAATAAATCAAATGTGTCAGGGGGGATTATTTATACGAGGACTGTGTTAAACAAATGAATCACCAGTTTGCTCCACTCTCCATTTTTCTTTGTGTGTGTGTAGCTGTGTGTCGGCGCCCGTGGATTACATTGGTGTGTTATTTGCTTGCTTTTCACTATGATTGCGTGACAAGGCTTGTGGGTCTCTTTTCCATGTGTGATACTCGACGCTTTTCCTGCATTCTCCCTGTCATTGATGTATCAGGTGTTGTGTGAATGCTCTTGGCAGAGGAAAAGGAGGGGAAAGGGAAACAAATGAACAGGAATAAGTCTTAAGTGCTACAACGTGTAAACCTGTAAAGCTCAGAGGGTGAAGACCTGCGTCCAGAGAGCTGTTTTAGCGTGCGATGTGCAGAGGCACCTTGCTGGGATGCTAGTCATTGTTCCTGCTGTTGGTAAGCGACAGTTGAAAACCTGTTTAAAGGACGTTTTTGCTCAAGGTGAGATGATTTCAAATTTTACTCACCTGTATGCAGCTCAGCAGGAAAAAAAAAAACAAACCCTGACCTCTCAGTACAAAGCATGTTGTTTTCATTGTTGCTGTTATGATTTTATCTTAAACCAAGACAGTCATGTCCGCATTGTAAAGTGAGGTTCCTGAGTCCTGTAAAAAGACATTAGAAAATGTAAAATGCTATGTGCACAAAATAATATTTGGGCCCTCAAAAAAAACAGAAGTCATGAGAACTTCTAATGAAATTAAGTTCAACCAACAAACTAAATTGAGTTTATTGTATTTTTAATGTAAACCTGACCTCAGTGTGAATAAAAGTGAAGTTATCAAGCCAATTTCTTCGTTACCTCAATTTAAATGTATTTAAAAATCAACTAAAGGATAAATTTTTGTTCAAATTACACACAATATTAAGTTGATGCAATTACATACATTATTATGTTGACTCAACTCATCAAAACCATGTTTACAACTTAAAAGGTTTATTTAAATCAACAAATGAGATTAGATTTTTATCTTGCAACTATGCTTGAACGTAAATTCCTTTTTAAGACTGTACTATGGAAATTACAGAATGTCAAAAAAAATGTACAATTACATTTACACACACACACACACACACAATAATTATTTCATCGTTGTAAAGGTAGATCTCTGGTGGATCGGATATGCTACAGTGTAACATGTGAAGACAGTATGAAATGTAACGTACCTTGTATACAAAATAAAGTCAGGGCTCAACGGTGTTCGTCTTTTTGAGCCATGAAAACTTCTAAAGAGATTATTTTCAACCAACAAACTAATTGAGTTTGCGGGATTAATCTTTCCCTTACAATTAAAGGTATCTGTAACATTTTTTCTGCCCAGGGTGGGTCAGGAGATACTCATTTTCCATTGGATTTGGGTCACTTTTGACCCATGTTGAGCATCAAAGGGTTAAGGAGAGGACGACTTGAAATCCTGACCTCAAGGTGAATAAAAAATAAGTTACCAAGCCAATTTAATCAACCTCAACTTCAACTAAAGCATACATTTGCATTTAAATTACACACAATGTTAAGTTCATGCAATTACCAACATTATTATGTTCATGAAGGTTACAATATGTTAAAAAAAATCACTAAATATGTGTATTTCTATTCTAATTGTATGTACAGTTGTGCTCATAAGTTTATATGCCCTGGCAGAATTTGTAAAATATCTACCATTCTTTAATGAAAATATGAATGATCAGAGCAAACACAATTGCGTGACAATAAATAACTTTGTCTGACTAGCCATAAATGAAAGAAAAAATTTTCCATGATCAAACATATTTCACAAATTTTGCCAGGTTATGTAAACTTATGAGCACAACTGTATATAGCTGCATGTAGATATAGTAATTTTCATTTTAAAGAGTTAGGGTGGTGGAAGGTGAGCTCAGTGTTTGGTAACAGCAGAGAGCAGGGCCTGGAGGAGAACAGCTACATCTCCCTCAGCTGCCTTTAAATCTGATGTAAACAGCTGGAGGGAGGGCAGCAGATAGGTGACATGGGATTGTTCACTCCGGCGGAGGTCAAGGTCGGCTGCAGCATTATGTATGATTTGTAGGATATTGCCTGAGTGGCGTGAAGACAAGCTGCTGAGCCAAGACTTTTGTGGGCGTGTTGGGGGTATAACACAGATTCTTAGCTCAGTAGGCCACCGACTTGTTTGCTTCTTCTGCTCCCGAAGCCTGTCTCAAAGCGCCCATCCTTCTCCTTCTTTTACCACAGTTTTTGCAGCTCTTTCCCTCTGTTCCCTCTGCTCTCCGCCACCCAACATCCATCGCCTCATCCCTGTCTCTGGGTCCAGTGCAGGGGAAGGCTGTGCCCTGTGGCCCCGCCCCCCTCCCCAGCAGGGCGATGTATGAGTGGCTTTGACGTCACTTCGGGCCCAACGTCATAGCAACTCAATGCTCCCAGGCTCGCTCTTTCTGGTTCTTTCTCTCGCAGCCTCTCCCTTTATTCCTTCTTCCTCTGTATCCTCCATTAATCACCTTTTTCTTTCTTTCTTTTCTCGGTGTCTAATCCTCCCTGATAGCTCCTCTGTCTTCCCCTCCTCCACGTCCGTTTCTGTTTATCACACCTTTTCATCATTTTTCATCACCGTGGTTTATGTTAAGAGATAATCTCGTCCTCTGTCTTGCTCTCGCGCTTCGAATACTGCCGTCAAAGGCCGCATCGTCCTCTTTCGTTTTGCTGTTTATTCCCCTCGCAGATGTGCAAATGCACTCAGGCAGGGACGTGTTTCGAGGTGAGCAGACATGCAGCAAGGCAACGCTTCTCTCAGCCTTATTCAGCTAAACTTATCACGATCAGCCCTATTCCTGGATACCAGGGCTTCATGAAACCTGCAGTCTGTTTCCCACTTCTCTCTGTGACAGCTTTGCTTTGCCAGATGCCCAGTGACTCACCTTTATTTGTCAAGGGAAGTCGCCTATGGCTTTGACGAGAATAAATATATGAAGAGCAGTATGAAAGTGAATTATCAGTCAACTTTGACTTCCAGAATAGCTGGGGAAATTTTTTTTATTGGACTCGACAAGACGTGAAGCTGACCCACTTTCTTGCTTTGGCTCTCTGTCTTCCCGTCGTCTTGTCTCGCTGCTATTGCTGCCTGCGGTCAGTCTGTCCACTTTTAGAGTTGGTGCAGTGTGGTGAGGGGGAGGCAGACTGAGATAGAGACCTCGACTGGCTAAAAACCAACGAGGAACGCTCTTGTCAGCAACTGTGACACATCTCCTACCCAGCCTGCCCCATGTGGCTCGAGCTGAGGCACTTCAGAGTAACTTTGGGTCGTGTTTGTTAAAACGGACAGAAAAAATGAGAGAGACAGGAACCTGTTCTTGCAAAGTGATTTTATGTGATTTTGGTACCTCTACGAAGACTATTTCTGTATTCTCACTGTCCTGTATTTGTTTGCATAATGACAAAGTTTGTGTCAGAGGCTTTCTCCAGTTGTACCAAAATGTTCTCCTTCTAATTCTCATTCTGTTAATTACATCTACATAAAACACCTTTGTTTGAAGAATTGCAACAACAAACAAACAAAAAAAAAGCATGCTCATGTTCTTTATAGGAGCCGTAAGTTGTCTGTCATCTTTCTTCCTATAATCCGGTGAAGCGTTTTCTAAATGTCGTTATGCTGTGTCAAGAGCCAATGATTTGAAAACAACCCACTGAAATTGAAATTATGTTATTTCTCACCCCGGCGTGAAATTGAAGCGAAAATAAAAAACAAACAAAAAAAAAAAACTGCCAGAGCCAACATGTATTTTATAAGAAACGCATTTTGACACAGCATAAGTAAACAGCTACCCGCTTTGCCGGGAGGTTTCCGAAAACAAATGCAAAAGCTTTCATGTACTGGATAAAGATTGAATTAGCATCAGATATTGAGGGCGGCAGAAAGGGCGTTTGGGATAAATAACACAGGCATGCGTGTTACTTTTCGGATGGAGCGTTCTTTCATCTGGTATTGATATTTTTCTTTAGCAATTAACTATTGATGAACGCTGCATCATGTGCTAAACATTTATGTACTTTTGCAAATGATTATTAAATCATTTATTGACAGGTTGTTTGAGTGCTGCAACCTATAAGACTTTACATACAGTAATCAGTTAATCATTCATAGGCAGTTAGGTCTTTAGTGATAATTTATCTAAAATATTCTTCATAGGTAATGTTTTATAGTGTCTTTTGTTGTCCGGTATTCAGGTAAATATAGTATGAAGAAAAAAGGCAAAATAATGAAAAACATATTGAAGGAACTAGAGGCTGTCTATTTTTAAAAGTAATTGGATACATGTGCACATAAATTAAGGAATAAAGAGCAACTTGTCGGGAATTTCATCCTCTCATCCAATGAAGCTTCTATTGGGTGTAAAGTCTTGGAACACATGAACAAATGTCAGTGTTTTCTGTCTTCGATGGTGTCAGTTTATTCTGCAGGATGTTTTTATGATCACATCTGTGCGTAAGTGGGATGGCTGAGGGAGAAGAGGAAATACTTGCGGTTTAAAAGGCACAATCTTAAATTCTTTCCCCTCTCTCTCTCTCTCTCTCTCTCTGTCTTGGTTGATTTAGTTGCCAGGCAACTTGCGGAGAGTTTTAAATTAAGTCACTTTGAGTTAGATGGTCTTCACCGTTGCTGGGTCCAAAGCATCCTGACTAACACCTAACTGGTACTGCTGCATGTATGTTCAGCAACTGTCTGGATAAATTGTGCACATCACTGAATACTCTTCCAGAGATTTATTGTAGAACCATGAGGATTTTGTAGTAAAGAAATTAGACCTTAAAAGAAATAATTTCAATCATAATTGCTGCTCTTCCTCCCTGACCTAATGTTTGCAGTTAACTGAGAACAGAGACATTGCTGTTGTCCAAGTTTACTTCACCCTTTCCTCGATTTACAGAACATGTATTAACTCGCTGATCGATTCTGCTACACTATTTATGGACAAATAGTCAGCTTTACTGATTCAAGACACTGTTTTAGGGTGCAGAAAAACACAAATGCTCTGTCATCACTTTCTCCCTCTGACCTCGGAAGCTATAAACTTGCCTTTACCGTATATTATGATCTTTATCCACTGTGTTGGCTTAAGTTGGCGCTCTTCTACTTGCACATTTGGCCAACAGTGATGTCAGCGTCTCTGAAGTCAGCGTCTCTCTCCAAGTTTGTGACAGTTTGGCCAGCAGCGGTATCCTAGAGGATGGCGAGCATACTAGGTCAAGTGGAGAGAGCGCTGGGGTTGTTTGCCTCCGTCCACTGGGTGTGACGGCGATGTTGTGCATTTTGACATCCACATAGTGTCACGAGTCAGCTTATTCTGTCAGGTTTCTGTTTGACAGCTGGTGACATTGCACTTGAGGAAATGTACACTGCCTTTCAAAAGTTTGGGTTCACTTAGAAATGTCCTTATTTTAATTTTTTTTTGCAATGAAGATGCCATTAAATTAATCAGAAAACAGAAAAAAGCATAACATTCGTCAAACTATTGTCTTGCATAGCCCGACCTATGTCTAAGCTTAATTGTAGTGATGCACCAGTGCTAAGAGAGTTTAGACAGTCTCTAGTAGGCCTAAGTAATATCATAGAAAAACGGTGGATAAACAGTGGATAATATACCACTTGTGTGCACAATCCCATGATGCTATTTATGACTCAGTCATTTTTGTTGTATTTGATAAGTCAGAGAAAAAAATTTCTTTGTCGATTCTCACTCGTCCAGGTCACGGTAATCCCAGTAGCTTCAGTAGAAATCAACCAGACTTCTCTTGTAGGTTCTTGAAGGCATTTCATCTCTTATCCAAAAGGCTTCTTCAGTTCTGACTGATAGGTGAGTTTTCTAGTCCCTTCAGTTCACTTGGCTAATGGTCCATTAACAACCCAGGACTCACGTGGCTCAACGTGTGAATTGTTGTGAAGCCAGATGGTCCACCAACAACGACAGCAATCATGGTGATGGAGCTGCCAGTTTACACAACAAAAGATATGAGTCTGTCATGTCAGATTTGACTCAAGATTATAATGATGGCGAAACTTTCTGGGGAAAGACCAGAAAGGTCAAGAGGCTTCTTCAGTTTGAATTGAACTTGGATGGAAGGTCAGCAAAAACATCAGAGACACGAGTGATTGTGTTTCTTTTAGCTTTCTAGAAAAATACATCTTCTTTTTCCTCTCTTCTGTTTCTCAAATCCAGTAAAAATGACAGACTATCCACATTGTTTAAGTACTTCCAAGTGATGTAGCTGGATTTAAGCATTCAGGCATCAGTGATTCACACTTTGGTAACTGTCAAAACACTTAATCAGACGTAGCTTTTATGTTTTTCTATATGGAACTGAAGCAGCAAGCTGTACATGTACTGTAGATATTTTTAGTTGTGGTTCACCTCTTCAGTCACACCTGACAACACTAGAAATAGAAGGTGCTGATATACATACACTACCGTTCAAAAGTTTGGGGTCACCCAGACAATTTCATGTTTTCCATGAAAACTCACACTTTTATTAATGTACTAACATAACTGCACAAGGGTTTTCTAATCATCAATGAGCCTTTCAACACCATTAGCTAACACAATGTAGCATTAGAACACAGGAGTGATGGTTGCTGGAAATGTTCCTCTGTACCTCTATGGAGATATTCCATTAAAAATCAGCTGTTTACAGCTACAATAGTCATTTACCACATTAACGATGTTCAGACTGTATTTCTGATTTAATGTATTGCTATCTTCATTGAAAGAAAACTGCTTTTCTTTCAAAAATAAGGACATTTCTAAGTGAACGGTAGTGTATGTGAGACTGTAGGCTTGGACTGGGCACTATAAAGATAACGATATGTACCAGCGGTACAATCATCAATGGCAAAAAGAAGAAGAACTGTTGTTCAATAGTTTAACTTAAATGAAGCTACATTTTCTGCTGCAACCATTCAGGATACAGCTGCATTTGGATGAAAGCATATGAAATGGTTGTAAACTATAAGCCACATTGTGGAATCTGGGATTTGATTTTGAGAAGCTAGTCTAGTAAGTATTTAGGTGCCTCCATCACTACAGAGATAGATCCTAAGCTCTCCAAGGTGTAGTCGGGGTCAGAGAGGCGGCTGGTGGTCATAAGAAATTCCAAGCTCTTGAGACTGAACATAATGCTGGTGACTGGCTCTGGAGAAGATACGATCACCGCTGTTTTGGTGGTGCCCTCATGGTCTATCAGATAAAGTCTGCTCAATCTCCTGGTGGATTTTTCTCTGGTCACTGGTGCAGAGATACAGTCCTTTAATTGCCTATTGAAGGGGAGGGAGGGCAAAGCTTAATGGACCTGTAAAGTCGAGGGGTAGCTTTCAGGCAGCAAAGCGAGTCCTTTACCTTTGATATCTGATTGCGGTTGGAGGGGACCAGCATGTGCTCTGATGTGATTTAGGACTGACTGTAAGCTCTCTGCTGGACGGAAGACTCTTTACACAGAAACCCAAGCAGTGTCTGCGTTTTTTTCCCCTCCTGTTACATTTTTACTCACTGTTTGCTCATTTTTCATTGCAGTATAAACTCCTGCACCTCTATGGAGCCACCACAACCATGGCTAGAAATAGAGAGAACTCAAAAATGTCCTATGTGCAGTAGGACATAGTTATAATGCCACTTGTGCAAACACAGCCTGCAGTTCAAATCTCTAATTTTCTATCATCTGATAGTCACAGCTATGTCACTAATGATTTCATAGTTGTGGTGAGGAGAGCAGAATTTTAGTTGTTACCGGATCTGGTTACCGAAAACTATTTATTTTCGAGGTTCTTATTAATATAGACATTTCTAATAAAGTGATTTTAGTGAAATATCATGATGTTAAGTTTAGTTTCTGGCAGTACGACATTGTTAGTTTCGGACTGTTAGAAGCGGTTACAGAACTGATGATTCTTTCTGTTTTAACAATTTCTTGCTCAGATTAATAGTGAATAGTGGGTTTTGAGGTTGGAGGATTAACTTGTGATCAAATGGTTGCTTATTTACATTTATAATAATGTGGTGTTGTGATTGTAGCCACTTAAATGTACATAAGCCCAATTTTCTGTGTCATTTTAGCTCTGTTTTTGACTCCACCCACTCTGATATATATGAAAATATCAGCTTCATTAGCTGCTAAATGTGCAACTATTTTCCCCACTTGTTTCCCTAAATACACCTACATGCTGTATCTGAAAACAGTGGTGCTGAGAGCTGTGAGGATGTTTAACATATATTTATAGTGTGTGTGTTTATGTACACCTGCCTTATTGTGCATTCAGGCCCACGGAAATTAGCTGAGGGGGGGCAGGCATGTGGTTTTGAAGAAACAAGGTGTGTGGTGATGACCTTGTTGATGTGGTGGCGTTCCTCAGCCGCAGCACACTTCAGGAATGATTACATGCATTACTACTTAATAAATTACGCTGTTGCCTCTCTGGGGGCTGAAAGCACAGTTTGTACCGTGGAAGAGAAAGACTCGATTATTGGTTTTTGCATTAGGTGTTCTGTTGTCGCCGCTATTGCCATTGTCACGGCCTTTTTCCCAACTTAATGGTTAATCAAACCAGCTTGTCTCTACTTCTGTCTTTCTGTCAATCTCCCGGTTCCCCAGATATGTAGATGTAGGTGCGTACGTGTCTTTAAGCTCTGCAAATCTGCATTCACAGGTAGCAGCATGTGTCTAATGGTGCAGTAGTGGGATTGCTCTGCAGGCAGTATACAGTAGCTGGCAGTATGCAGAAACACAACACCTCCCTTCCCTTTCCCATTAATGATGAGCAATAGTGTCGTCCCCGGGGTCTTACACCTCTATGTGCCCCTGTATGAAAAATTGCCACCCCCTGCCTTAGTCCCTATGCTCATGGGAAGAATGAATGGATATAATCAGTAAGCTCACCCATTCACTCTTCTCAAGAAGGGAAACTCGTTACTCTCCGTCAGTCTCCTCCTCTTTCCTTCTTTCTCTCATTTTTTCACCTTCCATCCTTCTGCCACTTTTCTCTCTCTCCTCTGCATCTTTTATCCAACTTGTCGATCTCTGTTTGACTCTGTCCTCTCTCTCCCTTTCCCTCCCTGCCATTATTTGCTCATCTGCTCACATAATATCCATCTCTTCTCTGCTGATTAATTTTCTCTGTGAATATCCCCCCCACCCATTTCCATTTTCTCCCCCTCTGCCCGGTTATATTTCTATTCCATCACTGTGGTTCTAGCAATGTCCCTTTATTGAGCTCTGACTATATATTTGATTCTTGCAAGCACTCTCTTCTAATGTAACTGTTTCTGTAAATCTGCAGTCGTATCAGTATTTCCTGAATTGCATTTGGTGAATTCATAAGGAGCATGCTCTCTTATAATAAAATGTTTCCTTGTAAAAATGGATCCCTGTGGTGTATAACTGGAGGGCATATAATGAGGGAATATTTTAAAGATAGGAATGTCATGCTGAGGTGTGTGTGGAGTTTAAAAGGGTATAGTGTCAATGTTGAAACGGCGGAATATGTTCAAGCTCTGCTAGTCGACCATAAAAATAGCGTAATGTCATGACCTTGAACCAAGTTTGGCAACTTTCCAACTACGACTGCAGTTATTCATTATTTTTGTTATCGAATAGTCTGCTGATTATTTCATCAGCTCATTGGATAACAACTTTTGGTTTATTAAACAGCATTTGTAAACCTGTGACAAAATATCTGACATTAGTATTTAGTTCGATGGTGAGTTATACTGTTAGCATCAGATCTGCTTTGTATTTCTGATATTTCTAGTAGTTCGAATTGCTTTGTGGCAGTAGTGTGCATGTACAGAATATGTAGACTCCGATCTACTACACATGTGTGACAATGAATCATCCAAGCAGACTGTAAGTAAACTAAACATGAGTATAATTTAAAATAACATCCTGTACATGATGTCTGCAGCTGTCTGTGTGTGGATCTGCAAAGGACTGTAACGTTACAGCTAATGCAGGTTCAGTTTGCTAGCTTAGCTATCAGTATGCTGCCTGTTGAAGACAGAATGTTATTGCTCCTGTACTGGATGCTTCACTACAGCTCGACTAGTGATCATATTAAGTCATGTTAAATGAATGGCTCAGGTGGTAGAGCAGGTCGTCCAGTGATCGAAGAGTCGGTGGTTCAATTCCCGCTCTGTCCTAGTCCTGTGCACATCAATGAAAGTAACATTTGATCATTCAGTAAATACATCCCAGAATTCATGCTGGTTTTTATTATTTTTGCCTTTGAAAGAAAGATATCGTTAACAGAAACTTGAAGTTGCTTTGAAATGTTTTACCTGTATTGGCCTTGCTTCCAAACTCTTGGCCTGTTGTGTATGTAATTATAAAGAAGTACTATGAAAACAATTAGCACCAATTATTTTTAGTGTTTGAGTAATTCAAGCTTCTCCAAGAATGGCTTCAGCCCTTATCCAAACACTCACATGCCTGGCAGTATATTTAAATAAAAAACAGATACTTCATTCAGTTGCAGTACATAATGGGATGCCCACACAAACAAAACCAGATATTATTGTTCTGATGACAAATTCCTTTCGTTGAACCGTACGTTCCTTGACTGAGAGCCTTCCAGGTTTGGTCGTCCCGGAGTGGAGTGTTACTGTCAGCATGAGAGTGGAGCAGCCGTCATCCAGCTACAGTTCCTCATCAATGAGGTAATCCACAAAAACAGAATGACTAGTGAGACCAGTGTTACCTTACAAAGCTATGTGATTTGATCAAACCTGCAAGCTGATTCATGAATGCTCTTCCTACGACCTTTCACCCCTAAAATGTGCAAAAAACAAAAAGGTTCCTTTTGACAGCAGCTGAAAGTAAGGTGGTTTGAATGACTTTGCATGCAGGCACTTTTGATGTCAATATGACTGGGTAGCACAGATCAATATTTTAGCCTGGTTTTCCTCGTCAGCTCGTTGTATGTGAACGATTCAGTGAATAGAACAATGACTTTAAAATCCACTAAGCATATTGTTTTTATTATGAATTTCTAAGTCATTGCATATCCCATTATCATGTTTGTGATATTACCAGCTCCAGACACTTTCCTCTATACAATTAATAAAAGATATCTTCACTGTAAGCATTTTATGCTGATATATAGTTAAAAACATTATAATTTCACAATACAAAATAATTTCTCTTTATGATAAAGGCTAATATAAATAATATGCAAGTATATTAAATCAAATGATAGCAGAGCTGGATACTCTAGACTGTTCTGAAAAAAAAATGCTACAACTTTTATGGCTAGCCCTTATAATGATCAAGATAAGAGCATAAAAGTAAATTTACCCTGAAAATAGCCTCAGGCTCATGGGGTAAACAATATTAAAATTAGTGATGCATTTATAGTTTGACATATTTTATGAGATGAAAGAAAGCAACAGTCTCTTCTGAAGGACATTGCATGCTTAAATCATCGTTATAAACTGCGTGACACCTTAACAGTCGTTTGTATCCTTGCTTCCAAAATCAGGGCACAACCCTTAGCAAGCCATCGCTCAGCTAAAATAGGCAGTTCCATCTGTATGTCACGTTAAGCTACAAGCCACACTAAAAGTACTAAAGCATTTTTTTGTCATGATTGACAAGCTGGAAATACATCAGCAGAATTTCTGATTCATTCTGGAAAGGCAAGACGATATTGATTTACATCATATTTATGAGAAGTGCAGCATTTAATGCTTAGTCGTGTGTGTGTGTGTCTGACTGTGACTCAGCAGCTAAAACAAACCCTCAGGGAGACGGAGATGATTTTTAGTGCCTCCTACATGCACACGTACCCTCATATACATCTTATGAATCATCGTCGTTACCTGGGAGGAAGCTGCCTGATTTAAAATCAGCCTGAGCTTCCTGAGAATGCAGTCTGACTAATGCATGTCATCCTCACAGAGTAAAATGTGCAGTCTGGGTTGTTTTGTGGAAAGTTCTGCAGTTCTAATCTTCATGTGTTCAGTGAGGGAGCCTGTCTTTTGTTTGAAAGCTCTTCTCTTTGTTATCATTTGAACATGAAATGACGTGCCTGTGAATCTGCTATGACAGGGAGCGCTGGTTAGTGCTTTGGCTGATGACAGTGTCCACCTGTGGAACCTGAGGCAGAAGAGACCAGCCATCCTCCACTCCCTCAAGTTCAACAGAGAGAGGTAAGCAGTTTACACAAAGCTGCAAAGAAAGAGCTGGGTTCTCTTTTTTCCCTCAGTTATTCTTCTCTGTGCTCAGCTACTCCCCACACTTGGTCTGGTGCAACATGAGCATGATCTCGTGGCTTTCTGAGCATCACAGTTTGCTGCCTGTGTCAACTGTTAGTTTTTGCTTTCAGACTGTATGCAAATAGACAACATTTCATCTGGAAAATGTGTCTGTGCGCCTGCAAAGCTGTGCACAGGGTAAAGGAGGTGACGGAGAGGCTGATGCTCTCTCTCTCTCTCTCTCTCTCTCTCTCTCTCTCTCTCTCTGTGATTTTCTCTCTGTTTCTGTCTCTGTTGGTCTCTAACTAAACACTCATTATTTGGGTCACTTACTCTGCCTTTGAGGATTCCCCTTCGCTGGGGCACAGGTGTGAGCCTGCCCAAACACCTGAAGGTTTGCACCAGCACGTTTTTCCACACATACAAGCACGCTGTAAACATAAACACACACGACTAATGTGAGTGGATTGCAAAATATAAAGTTCTGAGTTTTTATTTTAGTTGATTATTATGTACAAATAGGGCGGCACAGTGGCTTGGTGGTTAGTACTTTTGCCTTGCAGTTAGAAGATCCCTGGTTCGCTTCCCGACCTTCCTGGGATCTTTCTGCATGGAGTTTGCATGTTCTCCCTGTGCATGTGTGGGTTTTCTCTGGCTTCCTCCCACAGTCCAGAAACATGCTGAGGTTGACTGGTGATTCTAAATTGTCCGTAGGTGTGAATGTTTGTCTCTATATGTAGCCCTACCGTAGACTGGTCCCCTGTTTTTGCCCTAAGTCAGCTGGGATAGACTCCAGCCCTCCTACAACCCTAATTAGGATTAAGTGGTGTATAGATAATGGATGGATGGATTATGCACAAATATAGACTTTTGCTGTCAGCGTTCTCACCTTTGGCATGGTCTTCTATGTGATCAACCATGAGGCTCAGGCATCAAATTGATGTATTAGTTTATATCAGGAGTACTGCAAACACCCACTTGGACCTGGTTATCCATCCATTAGTCATGCAAACTAAACGCAAGTGTGTCTTATGATCTCCTAATGCATTCGTCTTAATAAATTATGATTCTAGTATTATTCTCAGTAAACCTACTTTACCATTCTCAAACTGTTTGCTTAGTAGGTGAAAAGCTCAATCATAGATTCCTCAAATTATTTTTGTTCTTTAGCAGAGGTCGTTCAGGGTCTGAGATACAAGTGCAGAATCACCTCACCTCAAGGAAATTGGTGTTTACTGTCTCCTACAATCACAAATGCGGTGATTACCCATCACAGCTAATCAAATCATTGGCCAGTAATCTGTCACTGTGAAAAATGGTGAACGGGGTAAACGTCAGAACCGATGATCTGAGACAACGCTGATGTGATGGACAGGTGGCCAGCAGCGGCTTTTAAGGCGGGTTGTGTTCTTGTGAAGGCGCTCAAGCGCCTCTGACATTTAGTAAGCATCGCCGTCCAACGCAATGACCTCAAGACGGAGCATCCGAGAGGAGCGGAGTCAGTGCATCTTAAGAGATGTCAGGATGGGAAAGAGGAGCCACAAACTCACTTGACACATTTGGAATGGGTAGAGGAGAGAAGAAAATTGAACTAAAACTGCGGGAATAAGTGACAAAAACTTTTGAGGAAGATTGTGAGGAAGACTAGTTAATAGTTTAATGGAGCGTAAAAAAGAAGAGTCTTCTCAGTCCTTTAAAATGCTAAATCACTCAGTCGCTATCCATGCAGAACTGGATGCATGTGGAGGGGAAAATGCCAATACTTGACCCCATGAGACAGCCTTACCGGTTGATGTCAGCTTCAAACATCAGACTGGCTGTTCCACCCTTAACAACAGTTTCACTTAAGGGCTTTGCTGTCTCAGAATACCATTCAACATCTTGCAATAACTCAGCTTGATGGTAACACAAGTTTGCATCTT
Organism: Amphiprion ocellaris; assembly: GCF_022539595.1. Lineage (NCBI taxonomy): Eukaryota > Metazoa > Chordata > Actinopteri > Pomacentridae > Amphiprion > Amphiprion ocellaris. The sequence continues at coordinate 4,584,121 of NC_072777.1, forward strand.
TTTTTTTCAGGTTTTGGTTTCCTCCTGCTTCCCAAAGGCATACAGCTCATGTGAACTAGAAACTTAATTGCCTCTAGGTGTTAATGTGTTAGGTTCAACAAACACCAGCTGTGTCACAAAGCATTACATCATTTGACGTGCGTCAGTTGATTTCCATACCAGACACAGTGGATATGTTGTACTGTACAGACGGAGGAAACAGTTGATGCTCCGATCGAGAAAGTAATGAAAGCTGCTGCTTGAACACAGACAAGTACTGATGCTAGGAAATGTAGTGTAGTTGTGCATCTTGGCATGTTAGTGGTCGTCAACCTGTGATGATGTACTTTAGGATAGCTTTATGAGCTTACATATAAAATAATAGGCGAAGGCGCATTGATCCATGTCGTAAGTCATCAGATGCATCCCTCTGAGTCTTTTAGGAGCTTGTAGCTGGGCTGCTGGACTTCTCAGGACCTTGAACAGGAGTAAACGTGTGGAGAGATGGATAGAAGCTGATACATTAAATTGATAAAATAACAGAATTTGACATTACTTTAATGTATTACCACCTCACACCTCTTAACATGCATGTATAGATTTTCACCCATCAAACTGGCTTAGAGTTAGCTGTATGCTGTGCAGAAATCCTATACCTTTGCAGATTTAATGTTGCATAGAATAAAAACTCCTACTTGGTAACACACTTTTCAGTCCTATCTTTATTCAAACAGTATATGAAATGTTTTATGGGAAAGGTAATTGTGTCTTGCATGAGTATTAAATTATGTTCAAGTGTTTGCATATCAGCACTCCATTTTCCCTTTCAGTGTACTGATATACACCTCCGCCGTCTCCTATAGTTCTTATTATGATGACTGCCCCAAAGGGACAACCTCCACAGTTAATGGGACCATCAGGGTTTTGTTGGACTCATTTTATTCTGTTTAGCCAAGTGTCTTTCAATCTGATAAGCTTTTAAAAGGTCCTCAGGCATTAACGTCTACAAACATCTCTGCATCTCCGTTATCTCCACTTTATTTTTATGACAGTTGGACACCTCTGTGTTGTGTGAGTCCTATCTTTATAAAATAGTTGTCAAACGAAATAACAAGAGGTTACATTTCCAGATAGATATAGAGTTCAAAGTGTCATCTGAAGTTCAGAGTGACTGTTGAAGTGAAGCCAAGAGACAGTGTCAACTATTTTTAAGGCCCACATGTTGCAGGATTGGATCGGATAGATCTGTAAAACAAATAAAAGTCTTGGTCACCGACTCTGTCCCAGCTTTTTACCACTGCTTTTATCTTCCTCCTCTTCACTGACTGTTTGTTTGAACCTCTTAGTTAACTTGTCAAGGTGTAAAGGACAAGGCAACCTTTTCCTCCATCAACAAAAGGACAGTCACCCAACCAGAACGGCCACAGCAGCCCAGCTAACAGAGTGTAACAGAATGAAAAACAGGCTTAAACAACCTCAGCCTAACAACGTAGACACTTCGAGGAATATCAGTAACTCCAAAGATTGTTGCTGCATGGACATTTTTCTTGGAAAAGTGTTTATTGTATTGATATCCATCTGCATTTTAAGGAGCACTCTTAATTTTGTCAAATTTACCAAATTACTTTTTTGTGTGTTAGATGAGAAGATAAAAACAATTATGTCTGTACCTAAATTATGGAATTATGGAGAATTATTTTTAAAAAGGATTTAAAAAAAAAAAAAACAAAACAAAAATATAAACACGATCATTTGTGGTTTTAGAGGGAGTTGCAAAGTTTAACAAACAATTTTTCACTACTGCCATGCTGTGCAGTATGTCTGCTAGGAGGGTTGGGTGATTACAGCTAAATATCTCATGATGATGATTTTTTTATCTAGAATCTCGATGTACAATCAAAATCACAAGTTTCCCCCAGATTGAGTTAAACTCATGTGATCCCATGAATAGTTGTGTATATGACTGTCTGCCACTTCATCTTCAGACTAACAGGCCCAACTCACACATCGCTGCATCCTATTTTCACCCTTAAGTGGTGATTCATGTCTCCACTGCTTTGACACTGGTTGAGTTTCCACCCCATAAAACTAGCTGGATAACCATTATTAACTGCTACAGAGATGCTATCATAGAGCACAAAGTGACCAAATGATCTTCAGTTTCTTTACTCAGAAGAAAGTGGGACATGATTCCAGGTAGCTGACTACATAGCAGTGAGAGTTAGGGAAATTAAAACACCCAGAAAGGGAACATGAGACCTGCCCCCTCCTAAATTGACAGATGTTTGAAAAAAATCCATCCATTGATCCATCCATTTTCTTCCGCTTGTCTGAGGTCAGGTCAAGGTGGCAGCAGAGTATTCCGGCATCTTCTTCTTGATGCCAAGGTAAATCCATCCATCTATCCATTTTCTATATACCGGTTTATCCTCTGTAGGGCTTCAGGGGGGTCTGGAGCCTATTCCACTTGAGTTAGGGTGAAGGCAGGGTCAAGGCAAATCCCACCCGAGATAAGACATGTAATCCCTCTAGTCAATTCTAAGTTTACTTCGGGGTTTCCTTCCAGTTGGACGTGGGCATAAAACCTCGAAAGAAGGGCGCACAGATGGTGTCCTAATCAGATGCCCGAACAAATTCAGCTGGCTTCAACACAAAGAAGTAGCAACTCTACTCCGATCTCTTTCCAGATGTCCGAGCCTCTCACCCAGTCTTTAAACGCTGAGACCAGCCACCCTGCAGAGGAAACTCATTTGGACTGCTTGTGTGTGCAATCCCATTCTTTCTGTCACTACCCAGAGCTCATGTCCACATGTGATGATTGGAACTTAGATCAACTGGCAAATCGAGAGCTTTGCCTTCTGGCTCAGCTCCCTCTTCACCACGACAGTCCAGTACAACGGCTGTATTACTGCTGATGCTGCACCACTCCGTCTGTCTATTTCATGCTCCATTTTCACATCACTCATGAACAAGATCGTGAGATATTTTAAGTCTTTCGCTTGGTAGTGACTTACTATTTTCAAATGGGCAGGCCCAACTAACCCCACACAGTGCAGCAATGATAGCCTTAGTGAAATGAAAGCACTACTGCACATACAACTAAAATTGGTTGCTAAGTTTGTCAACTTAACTGTCAACTTTTGTTGAGTACAACTTAAAGGAACAACTTAGACAGAACAGTAACGCCAGAGGCTTATATGGTGGAGAAACTGTCAAAAGCCATGTAGTTAATCAGTAAAGGTACTAAATGGAATCCCAACACTGCATTGGAGATCGAGCTCTTGGACTTAACTTACCCAACTAGCTTAAACTGTAACTATTTACATCACAGTCCACATAGTCTCTGATAAGAAGAGTTCACAGCAGTTCTTCTTTCAGGATGGTGGTCCACTCATGGCTAGTCTTTCAGTTGATGAAATACGTTACACCTTAACAATGTGAGCTTTGTCCTGATAGTGTCATGCTTTTGCTTAGTTAAGGTGGAGTTGGGAAATTTGGACATCACTCGCTGGTATTTATTTAATGGTGTGTTCCGTGCCTGTTCCTTCAAACAGGCAGATCCTATTCCAAAATTAAGATCGTCTACAATTTCAGATTAACAGAATTCCAGTTAATTACCAGTTAGTCTCCTGGTTACTACTCTGAAAAGTTCCAGTATGCCTAGTAGTACTTTATGCCTCAAAGAGTTGTTTTTCTGTACATTTTGGCCGGCTGTGGCTCAGGCGGGAGAACGGGTTGTCATCCAATCACAAGGTTGGTGGATAAATCCCTCCACGTGGAAGCATCCTTGACCAAGACACTAAATCTGAAGTTGCAACTTGCACGGCAGCTCTGTCGCCGTTGGTAAGAATGAGAATCACATTATAAAGGGCTTTGAGTACCACTAAGGTTGAAAAATATTATATAATTGCAGACTATTCACAATTTCTTTGTAAAATAAGACCATACCAAAATATAGCATGTTCTAATATTATTGTGGACATATTTTATAATATAAAATGGGAGGTTTTTGGTTTCTCCCCGGTAAACTAAGCTGGCTTATGTTTCTTATTTAAGTCACAATCACATAGGTGTAACCAGGTTAGCTATCTACAGTATCTCTTAGCAAGAAAGCAATCGCTTTAATCCCTTTAATAGATATATTCACTGGGTGCAGTCGTCTTGCTAACAATGTGTGCTCATATACCGGCTACCATCTACAAACTAAAACATTCTGCAGTTTCTCCTCTTTTTGTACATTTATTTTCTAGATAGCCTTATTTCACCTTTTTGAAATCCATAGGCTGCCTACCATCATTGGGCCCGTTCCATTACTCTCAGCAGATCTTTCTTTCCCCCCCTCCTTCCCCTGATCAGAATTTGAGTTGATGGGTGAAAGCAGTGTTGCAGAAAGCCCCCCAGCATCAGCATCCATTCACATCAGATCACAGGCACCATAGGAGAGAGGAGAGAAGAGAAGGGAGAGGAGAGGAGGAGTTGAGACAGACTGGGCCTCAGCCAGAGAGCAGTGAGTCAGTCTGTGGGAAGGAACGTGGGGACGGAGGGAGCGCAAAAAGAAATCCTGCCGAGTCATTCTGGCGTAGGATGCTCTCGTCACCTCCCGGCCTCGCAGGAATGCACTGCAGATGTGGATGCTATCATCAACATGGGGTGACATGATGGGAGATAATGGTGTGGGAGGGGGGGATGTACACTTACAACATAAATGAGACCTGATCTCTGCACCTTTTCTTTGCTCGTTGGTAAGACTCATGAGATTTTTTGTTTTTTTCTGGACAAAAACTCTTCTTAAACTCAACATTTCTGGCTAAAGCTGCTTGAATCTCTGCCTGTGAAAGATGATCATTCTAGCGTCATATTGATATCGCCCAGGTTTTATCCCAGCAGGAGTCAAAATCTGTATTAAAATATTTTTTTAAACTGTTCCACCTCAAGACATTCACTGACTAGTTTGTTGGTATTGGTAAAGCGTCAATTAAATGACTTAAAATGCAAAACAGTATTCATTTCAGCAGAGTTTAATCAAAGATATTTGACTGATTAAGATTGCCGCAGGGCTGTTGATTTAAGGGTTTAATTCCCTCCTCGACATTTTTTCCTACCGTCTTCCTTTTCTCTCCAACTTAACCTTGTTACTGCGGAAATGCACATGCATTAAAAACCTGTGAGGGTGACTTAACTTCTGCTTTGCTTCATTTGTGATAAAGGCACAGATTTGGATCTCGGCAGAGAGGGCAAAAGTGCTCAGGAGATGCTGTAGAGACAGTCAGTACTTGTGTGTGTTTGTGTGTGTTTGTGCATGTGTATGCAGCCCGATATTAGATTAGATTCCTGTTAATTGAGACCCTGTGGTACATTGGGGTCTCTAGCATCTCAGATAAGAGCCACTCTATCTGCTTTGGAGGTTTGCCAAATGCATACTGTGTGTCACTGACTTCTATTTGATTTGTGCTTTCTTAATGATGGGCAATTTGTGCTGTGTCTAAATGGTATTCAACAGTTTATCAACTGTTTTTTGCTGCTGTTGTAGCTTAATAATCGCCAAGTTTTGATAGTGTGAAATCATCATTCCAAACAGTGACGAAAGGAATGTCCACAATCTTAATTACTCTCAAACTCTGACTTATTTAAGAAAAGATTATTAACCTGATGGACACTTTATGAAGAGACAATTAACATTTAGTATTTAATCAATATTTAGTGTCTTTAATATTTATGTCAGACATGTAGCTCTCCCTGTTATTATGACACACACCACCATAATTCTTAATTTTATTATGTCTGCATACATTACAGTTTGAACCTTTTCAACCCAAAACCAACCAGCAGGCTTAAAATTTTCAAAAATTTGTGACACCATTCGTCAGAGCCAAAAACTGTAAAATGAGGATGAATAATCATATTTTCAGCTTCCCAATGATGATTTAGTTTTTTATTTATTTATTTTTTTCATGATGTGCCATTTTGTTGGGAAAATCAACCAAAACTAAAGCTTAAAATTGTGATATTTCATCAAATTCACATTTAAAATTTGCCATACGTAGCTTTTTTGGCTTTAACTAGATGCTGTATCTGTAAATCTGTGCTCCAGCCGTGACCGTCACAATAGCATGACAAAAATTTGTGTATTTTCAGCCAACTTGGGCTGAACTGCAGGCTGCGTTTACACTGAGCAGATAGGAGACAAATATGGAAGTGTTTTTATGTTTAAAGTCTATGGCATTATAACTGTGTTGTACTGCACAGAAGACGTTTTTCAAACTCTTTTGACCTCCAACCATGGTTGTGTTGTTTCCATAAAGGTGCAGGATTTTACGTTGCAGTGAAAATTTTGTCTGCAGCTAGTAAAATTGTGACAAGAGCATAAAACGCCCAGAAACTGCTCGGGGTTCAGAAGGTTAAATATCATAACACTTATAAAATGTTGTGTCGTCCTGCTGTTTCACTGCAGTAGTGACACAGTTTTATTCCTGGAACCATACCCTTTTCATACAACATTACTGCCTCGTCAGCCATTCAGCAGTTAGCGGTCAGTGCTCAGGGGTAGTTTATTAAAAGTTATTCAGGAAAAGGACAGTATCACTAGATCAAGGCACTTTAGATCAAAGCGTGTGATTTCTAATGACAGGCGGGAACAAATTACTCCCTTTCCGAGGATGATCCTCATTGATTGGCGCGTCGTGTAAAACCGTGCATCACAAAAGACGATATTCTGAAGAATCCCGTCTCCCCAGTTGGTTTGCAGTGAACCGTGCTGTCATATGTGCAGCCCACAGTGCAGTCAATCTCAGAGCTGCGCTGTGTGGCAGGCGTCTGTCATTTCTGAGGCAGTGTTTGGCCCTGAGCCTCCGAGCTGGCAGCTGCCTTTGTGTGTCGTGACCACTTGAAGCTGTAGATTTCACCAAGAGACACGTGCATGTACAACAAGTGTGAACACAGCGACACGAGTACGACTGCACAAACAACCAGGCGCGTATTTACAGCCACACACGGAGGAACTGACACACACACACACACACACAGACACACACGCACCAACAAACTGTGAACAAATTCGTATAATTATGCTCCTGACACTGCCTCTCAGCTGGCCCTCTCACACTGGCTCTCAGAACACTTAATTAGTTAGCTTCTATGTGGGTGCATTCACAGATCAAACATATTTATGTTACATACGGTGCATGTGCAGTTACATTAACTCATATTGGCATACAGAGACAAACGGACACAAAATAATCTCTCTGAAATACACTGCCCATCCAAAAAAAGTCGCACACTATTATTTTATTGGACCTCCTTTAGCTCTGAGAACAACACACACTGGCCGTGGCATCGTTTCCATAAGCTTCTGCAGTGTCACAGCATTTACTTCTGTTCAGAGTTGCATTAATTTTCTACGAATTTTCTACTATATTGATGATGGGAGAGTCGCACCGCTGCACAAAGTCTTCTTCAGAACATCTCAAAGATTCTCAGTGGGGCTGAGGTCTGGACTCTGTGGAGGACAATCCATCTCATGCTCCCTGATCCACTCATTCTCAATGTGAGCCCCATGAATCCTGGCATCATCATCTTGGAACATGTCCATGTCATCAGAGAGGAAAAACTCCACTGATGGACAGACCTGGTCCTTCAGTATATCCAGGTAGTCAGCTGACCTCATTCTCTGGGAACATAACGTTGCTGAACCTGACCAACCCCAGATCATAACCCTAACCCCCACCTAGCCATGATGAGTCCATCACTTCATCTGCCTCTCTTCTTACCCTGATGCCCCCATCACTCTGGAACAGGGTAAATCTGGACTCATCAGACCACATGACCTTCTTCCATTGCTCCAGAGTTCAGTCTACATAGCAAACTGAAGCCTTTTTTCTGATAAGCTTTGCTGATCAGTGGTTTTCTCAGAGCTACACAGCTGTTTAGTCCCAATCCTTTAAGTTCCCTTCACGTTGTACCTGTGGAAATGCTCTTATTTTCACTATTAAACATAGCCGTGAATTCTGCTGTTGATTTCCTATCATCATCTAAGAGTTTCTTCCGACCTCATTTGTTCCTCAGAGATGATGGTTCTCCACTATCCTTCAGGTTTTAATAATGCGTTAGACGGTTCTTAACCTGATTTTAGTAGTTTCAGCAATCTTCTCAGTTGTTTTCTCTGCTTTATGCAGGCCAGTAATTATTAACATCCTTTCCATGACCACAGGATATGTCTTCCAACACGGTTGTTTAAGAAATGAGAAGCTCCTCAATGCATCAACTAGGGTTAAATAAGTTGTTGCAGCTGAAACGTATTCATCACTGCAGTAATTATCCAATGGAAGTCTTTTACCTATTTGCTTAGTTAACTCAAAGTGGCAACGTTTTTTTTTTTTTTTTTTTGGACAGGCAGTGTACAACACATGGCAGCCCTCATATGCATAGAAGAGGCAGGAGTCTGTTTATGCAGATGCAAAAGGATGTTAAATCCAGTAGACTGACTTGCTTACTGGGTGTAAAGACACCACAAGTGGTCATGAAAAGTTGTGTTGCCGTTGCATCTTCTCTGGTTAAGTAAATCTGTACAAACGTACATCTCAGTGATCAACTGTAATTACATCAGCTCACAATGCTGCAGCCTTGTCTCCTAAAAATCATGGTCATGTACAGCTAATATCATATTTTACAGTGTATTTCATTAGTTCTTACATAAATAGACTGATTTTGTTCATCTTTAGGCAACTTGGGTCTTGGTTGACGTCAAGAAAATTTCAGGCAGCAGTTGCATTTGCTCAGAACCATGTTTGGCAGAACAGTATGTAGAAATGCTATATAAGAAAGGCTTACATGAAAATGCATGTCACCTGACAGTAAATGAACTTGGGCAACTCCATTTTTGACCAAACCAAATAATATTTCTACTAAATGTAACCTACAGACCAGGATATCATTAGGGAAGATACAAAGTGTCTGGTAATATTTATCAAAGTCAAAGGCTTACGGCAGTTATTCTCTGCACAGAAGTTCCCACTAAATATTTAATGTATCGGATTTAATGTACATCTGTCCAGGTACTCCTAAAATTTGGGCACTTCTTTCTGCATTGATATAAACCTACTCAAATTAAAGCAGACGTCTAACATTTAATTGTAGTGTTATTGTTGTATCTATTATTATTTCAAATTGAATGAGATGCAGAAAAAATGTGTAAACTGTGCATTTTAAATATTGTTTTATGTGTATCTGTGCACATTTTGGATGGTGTGGGTAAGATTTATGTCAAGTAGTCTGATTCCTCTCCAAAAATATGAATATATTCTTGTGTTTAAGCAGAGCCTTGGGGAAGAGAGGGAAGATGTGTGTCTGTGTGTGTTATAGTAGAAACTGCTGATCTCAATGCATCTCTAGAGAAACAGCATGAGGTAGACTTGCAGAGAGAGAGAAGCTTTCTGAGGATTTAAATATACAGGACAGACACTGAAAGTCACTGCAAGGGCATCTTCACACAGATTTATGTTTTGTGTGTTATTTGTATGTATGTTTTTCATTCACATGCTACTTGACTGCTTTGCCAAATAGGTTTTGAAGGAGATGCAGTTGGATGTCGTAGACCAACAACATCCCTTGTATCATATTTAAGTGCAAATTATTTGACTTAGATGTAAGAGACCCAGATAATCTGGCTTGTGTCCCCAGTGTTAGTGTCCCTGTGCTTTAAGCCTCTGAACACCAAGCGGTTTCTGGGTAAGTTTGGCTCCTGTCACATTTTTACTCACTGCAGGCTCTTTTTTTTTTAACTGCAATATAAAGTCTTGAACTACTGAGAAAACCTCAAAACCACGGCTAGAAATAGAGAGCTCAAAAATGTCTACAAATATCTTACTGCTTACATTTTTATTGTGTATGCATACTTGTCTTCTATTTTCTGTGGAAACATTGCCTGCAGTTCAGCCCATTTCAGCTGAAAAATCCCAGACTTTTTTGTCTCATTGCTGTTGGTCATAACTACAGACATGGCTTCATGGTTGTGTCGAGGAACACAGAATATTTAGGGTTTTTTTTTGTTTAATCTGGTGAATGCGAATTTCAAACATTTTTCAAAATCATTTTTGACAATTTTTGACTCAGAAAAAGTAAAGTGAGATTGATGAAATATCACAAGGTTAAGCTTAGACTTAGTTAAATTTCCAGAGAAAACGGCATGTCACAGATAAGTAGTTTAAGGACTGTCAGAAAGATAAACATCTGAAGATTCTTTATGTGTGGCTCCGCCCACCAGCAAATTTTGAGTTCCAGAGAATTATCCAATCAAGTGTTCTGAGTTGACCAATATTTCTTTCACTTAGTTGCAAATTATGGGCTCGTCCGGGATTTGAACCCGGGACCTCTCACACCCAAAGCGAGAATCATACCCCTAGACCAACGAGCCACATGCTTTGCAGTTTCAAAAGTTTTTGAAACGGTAGTCTTATTTTGATCTTTCTTTGAATACGATGCGTAGAGCCTCGTTTTATGTTCGGTGTCAGGATTTATTTTTATTTATTTTTTTAATTCATTGCCTTCAAGATAATCTGATTGGAAGTGGAAAACATACTTTATTTCATTTCAATGTATTATTTCCTTGGCATGCTGTGTCTGCTTAATCCGTCTTTGACAGGAGATATTACATTCAAATATTAAACTTGTTGTGTTGAGTGACTTCGTGGCTAAATATGAGCTAATCTGCCAGGATTGCAGAGGAAATCCTCCACTCTGTCCTTCACATAGAAATCCAAGTCAAGAAGAAAGCGCTATCAAAATAAAGTGAATGCAGCTTTATTCTTCCTCCTACATGGATGGCTTCCCCAGCTGGTGAACCTTGTGGGCTTTGTCTTATAGATACACACCACTAAAGTCCACAGGTGTGGCTCAAACTCACCGTGCAGAATCTAAAGGATCACTGGGAGAGCTGAACGACCTTGAAATATTAGCAGAGCTGGATTACCAAGGTTGTACATTATTATTCCACAGATGGGTTGGAGGTTGAATTGGAGGATGGATGAAAGTACAAAATGATGAAAAAAGGATGAGAAGATGAATGGATACCCACGGTTAAGGAGGGAAGGGTTTATAACCTCTCATTAAACTTAAGTCTGATGGATGGATGAAAGGAGGAGACGGGGGTGATAATGAAAACAGGAGAATTATGGGTGCCTCTTTGCCCTCGTGTATCCTGTGGGTGTAGAGAAAAAAGGGGCTGATTGAATGACTCAAAAAGTCTCTTTGGTTTCGACTCTCTCATCTTGACTGCTTCGACCTGGTGGAGTGGTAAATAGTCCTCTCTAAGTTTTGCGTAGTCTGTGTCTGGTTATAATAGGATGTGGAGGGATTTTCATGACGTCTCTGTCTGTTGAGGTTTGTCCACATTTTCTGTCTTCCCTCCTCTCTTCTCACGCTTGTCTCATTTCCCTCTTTTCACAGAATAACTTTCTGCCACCTGCCCTTCCAGAGTAAATGGTTGTACATTGGCACAGAACGAGGAAACATCCACATTGTCAACGTGGAGTCCTTTATGCTCTCAGGCTACGTCATCATGTGGAACAAAGCCATTGAACTGTAAGTGGTCTTGCCCGCCTTTTGACCCCCTGATGCTCTCTCGCAGATTTCTATCCCGAAGGTTCTTTGCTTTTCTTCTATTTTTATTCTTCAAAGTCAGCACGATTTAACATGCTACTGTATAGTTTTTGTCATATGAAGGATTTTTCAGACTGAATCACTGATGAACAAAAAGTTCTTGACCTCACCCTGAAACACGTGGCATAACTCCAACCTTTGGGCATAAGTGTCTTTTATAAAGCCTTATATCACTTTCCAGCAAGCTCAAATGTCTGAAGCAATCAAAGACAAAAGGAGAGGAAAGCTTCAAGCTGGTTGCTCTTGCTCCAGGACAATGTGCCCATCCACAGGTGGCAAAAGCAGCCAAACGTGACTAACTGTTGACCCATGCACCTTCCTCACCCACCCCGATCTGTTTCCCAAACTAAAATCCCACTTGTACGGTTGCTATTTTCAGATTGATGATTAATGTCATGCATGCTGTTGAGTAGTATCTGGAGACTCAAGATGTGATAGTAAAGGGATAGTGAAGGTTGAAAATTGGTGGACCAAGTGCTTTGAAATTAAAAGAAACTATGTTGAAAAATATTGCACAAGCAATCTTTCTCCTGTGATGTCTCCTTGATGAGGCCAAGTGTTTTCTGAAACACCCATGTAGACTAATATTTGAACTAATTCAATCACTCAATTCATACAGCACAGATGGTAAAAGCAGCTAAATGTGACTTTGAACTGTTGCACCTTACTCACCCAACCTGCACTGTCTGACATCTGTCCATTTCCTACACTAAAATCCCACCTGTGTGGTCGCCATTTTCAGACTGATGATGATGATGTCACGCATGCTGCTACATAGTATCTGGAGACTCAAGATGTGACCTTCTTCTGTGAAAGAATAGTAAAGCTTGAACATTGTTGGACCAAGTGAATTGAAGTAAAAGGAGTCTATGTTGAAAAATAATGCAAGAACAATCTTTCTCCTGTGATGTTTTTGTGGTGAGGCTGAGAACTTTTTGAAGACCCCTTGTAGATCGATATCTGAAGTCATTCATTCACTCAGTTCATATTGCTGGCTCTGGAACACTGAGGTTCTGTTGACTCACGCTGAAAACACTTACAGCGATGCGAGGAATGCTGTGTAATCTGCATTTTACCTTTCGAAAGGTTATTGTGGTTTAACTATAATGAGATAAGAAAGGATCATTAGTCAGTGTATCATTTCCCGGCGCAGTATCAGATTCCAGGTAGTGAGCAACCTGTCTCTTTGCCGTTTCAATGGATCTGTCAGCTTGACAGGCTCCATTTTGGTTCCCTGCTGTAGAGACTTAAATTATTCACTGGAGCGTTTTGCTTCACGCTTTCCCCCTCATCTTCTTCTGAGCATGTGTGTGTAGATGTGTGTGTCTGAGGCAAAAGAGGAGGCAGAGGAAGGGAGAGGAGGGGGTGGAACAGGTGTCTGCTGAGATCAGTGTATGGTACACACAGACGTCTCGTCTCGTTGACAGGGCTGCAGGGGAGAGAAGGCGAGAGTGAGTGGTGGGAGAGAGGAGGAGGAGGAGGAGGAGGAGGAAGAGTGTGTGACAGAGTTAGACGAGTGGAATGGATGAGACGGGGCTTTTGCCTGGGGAAAAGGACGTGCAGAGAGGAAGAGTGATGCAGGAGAGGAATGGACTGGTGACAGAAGGTAGACACCGATCAGGCATAACATTATGACCACCTGCCTAATATTGTGTTGGTCTCCTTTATGCTGCTAAAAGTCCTCTAGCCCAGTGGGACATTGACACAGGACCTCTGGGGATGTCACCCCAGCACTGAATTCTGTCCTGTGGATTGCAGAGTGGGACCTACCTAGATCAGGCTTATCCTGGACCATCCCACAGATGCTCAGTAAGATCTGGATCCGGGGAGTGTGGAACCAGGGTGAACACCTTAGCTCTGTCGTGTTCACCGGGCCACTCCTGAGCAGTTTTTGCAGTGTGTCGGGGTGCATTGTCATCCTGAGGGTGGCAACTGGCATCAAGGACTGCTGTTACCATTGAGGGGTGGAGGGTTGTCTGACCTTAGGTGGATGGTACATGTCAAACATCCACATGAATGTCAGGACTTAATGTTTCCCAGCAGAATGTTGGATTATAATAAGATGACCAATGTTATTCACTTCACCTGTCAGTGGTCATAATGTTGTGGCTGATCGGTGTAAATGCAGGTAACAGAGGGCAAAGCATTCACAAGAAAGAAGTTGTGCAGATAAGTGGGAAGAGAAAGGTAGCTTGGGAAAGGTTTCCAATTAACAAAAAAAATAGGCAAAAGAGGAAGTTATAATGATGAGATAGAGAGTAGATGCGAGTGATAGAGAGATAGATACCAGGGTGCCCTCTAACTCAAGGGCAAGCTGCATCTTTTGCTTTTTTTTTCAAGTTTATCCTCCACTTTTTTCTCCTTCACCTGCTTTTACTTATATGTCTTTTCCTTGACCATTCCGTCAGCAAATCATTTCAAAGCTCTTCCCGTGGCCATGAGAACAAGCTAAATGCATACATCCGTCTCAGGAATGTAAGAAATAGATGGCTGATTGAAAAAATCTCCTTTAATGGCTGTAATGGTTGTGGCCATAACCTGTGGGAGCAGCGGGAGTTCATTCGCTTGTTCAAGGACACTGTGACACATAAACAGGAGGATCCAGGTACTGAAACCTGTACCAACCCTGTAATTAGTGTAAGGTAAGATCTGTGTGCCGCAAAACACAGCCAGCTCAAAATGTGAAAATTTGTGACCTTGAGCTCTGAAACACAGTGCAGGTTTTTTTTTTTTTTTTTTTTTTGCTTTCCTGATTGGAAGTTTTTGCCATTTTAGCTGCAAGAATTTGTACCTTGCTGAGGAAAAAATGGTAAATTTATCTTTTGCAAAAGAGAGAAAGGCAGAATTTGCCAAGCATCTCTCTCAAACAGAGGTACAATAGTCTTCCTGAAGGTACATCCGTCCTTTGTAAAACTGCAGAGATCGCAGTAGTTCTAAATTAAACCACACAAATGAAAACAAAATGTCATACAGCTTGTAATCGAATCTTTAAACGGACTCCATATTCCTATCTATCTCAGTATCACAAATAGTCAAGCAGCAAATAGACTCTCAGTGTTGCCAAGATATCCAAGATGATGAAAATCTACATCTCATATGAAATAACTAAAATGGAAAGCACCTATACATAATTAACATATGCTTTAGTTTGCTTTATTGCCAATTTTAACTCTCCTCAAAATACTGTTGAATCATATTGACCTGAATTACCTGCATACCCTCCCCTTTTTCTCATTCCTGCTCTTCCCATATATCCGATGGGCATATAAATCTACATCTACTCTCATCTTTGTCGTCACCCTCCATTTCCTCACAGCACCCAAAGATTAATTGTGCTCATCACCGTATATCATCCGACGTAGCGCTCTTTTCTGCCAAACCCCTCACAGCTTTGTTAAGCCGCCGAAACTTTCTCTGACGTGTTGCTGTTTTCCGTCCAAACCGTGGCAATTAGTTGGAGGAAATTAGGTTTCTTTATCTTCTGGGTTTGGGCTTCAATCGCTCACGCAGCTATCCCGCGTGTGGGTTATTACGACTCGGGAATCGGTTCTCGGATTTGTTGCAGACGCGCTCGGTTTGCATACCTGTTTGAGTGTGCGTCTGTGGTTTGCTTTGATGCAGATCACAGAGGTGTGAGGTGATTCTCTTTGTGTCTCACTGCCAGCTGTACGGCTGCCGTCCAGATACAAAAGCTTCTGTATCCTCTGCTATTGTCCTCTTGTGAGGCTGTCATCACACGAAGATAGCACTTTATCTAAATTACTGCTGTTCAGCGATAAATATCACTCAACAGCAACATTTTTTAGATCCGATTAAGTGCTTATGTCAGCCATTTCTTCTCTAATGTGAGAGAATTTGCTGCTTTATTGCTGCATTATTACAACCAAAGCAATTCCAATTGGAATACGTTGCTTTGGGCTCTTGGAATCTCTAATGAGGATTTTTTTCCACTGTTTCCTGACCTGAACTCCAAACTAGACCATGTGCGTTCATACTATTGTCACCTACACAAAATGTTATTGAACAAATTACATCTATTTCAAGTCCTTCCCAGTACACCTCTGTTCTACTATGGCTGCTGTAATGAGGCTAAGTGTGTTCTTTGTGTGTGCTGGGGGTCATCATCCCTCGGGCCCTGCTATTTGAAGAAAAGCTGCAGTTGCTGTGCCAGTGGCCTCGGGCCTGGCCTGGCCTGGCCTGGCCTGGCCCAGTGCTCTGTGTATTTGCATGACTCACACCTCTGTTCCCAAGCTACTGTACTAGACTATTAGACAAACACACATCCTACACCAACTGCATGGCACTATAGTTCAGTCTGCCCTATAGCTATTAAGGCCATTGCATTAAGGCCACATGTGAATCTGCATTGGTTCACATGATGTACATTCTTTCTGCATGTATGCACTGCGCAGTATATGCAGGAATGTTTATATTCATGTATCCTGCAGTGTCTTTGTGCGTGTGTTTGATTTGATTCGGCTAAAGGGTCACTGGGTACAGAGACTCAGGGAGAAGTGGGACAGGAGTGGCAAATGTTAACAGCTTACTATGACACATAGTTCATAGTTCATGGGAACATGTTGACCCGAGGCGTCTCCTGTTCCGTCCACTTTCATTTTCTCCGGCTCGCCCACTCAGGACCCCGAAGCGATTGTAAATACTTGGTTGATTTTTTGTATGCCTCTGCTTGCTGCATGCTCGGTTTTTATTCATGAGTGAGGTCCTCAGCTGGTACCACAGTGCGCTATTAAAGCATCACAGCGTCCAATATCCTCACAACCATTCACACCAGTTCCAGGGTTTGAGGCTCCAGGTGTAGTTACCTTTATCCATGGGACAAAATCATAAATCAGTTTGCTGTTGATTAATCCAAGAGGTTACTTTTCCTCCAAAAAATGACTACTTCATTTAAGTTCACTTTATTTTTGAGCTTTATGAGTGTTTTTACCAGCCACAAGGACAAAAGATAATTAAAACCTTTCCCAACTACAGAATACAAAAAAAAAACTGTTGGTGGTTTTGCCTTTTCTGGCAGAGCATCTTTTAGAATATTGCCTGTGTGTTTTTGCTTCAGGCGGTCGTGCATTGCATTACTAATGCTGCTGTTGTATGTCATCCAAACTTTGCAGTGCACAAATCACCAATATTTGAGGATAATTTGAAAAATTCCAATGCTTTCGAAGCAATGGCTCTTTGGAAACTTTTACACTGATCCTAATTAGCTTCTAGTACAACTAAGTCAGATTCTGCAAGAGCCGCTGTTTTCTAAATCTGTACTGCTGGAGCCAAAAATGACTAAATTACGCCGCAGTAACAGTGATATATATGTTACAATGAACTGAACCATTTTAGAGGGGAGGAAAAAACATGCAAGTGCTTAAAATATTGATGTTGATGGATTTTCAGCATTGACATAATTTATCATGTCAACTAATCGCAGCAGTTCTAACTGATTCATATCATTTTGTTCAGGTCATTAGATGTATTTGCAGACTGTTGCATGTTTCACCTGTTTGCTTCAGCAAAAAACAAAGCCTGAATAGCTAAGCAAACATTTGAAGGACCAATCCACCATTTTTGAAAACAGTATTATTTACTGTGTTGCATATCTGTCATTTTAATATAAAGAAGACATGTAGCATAGCCTAGCATAAAGACAGGAAGCAGGGGAAACAGCTAGCCTGCTTCTGTCCGAACATAAAAAAAAAAAAAACAACTTTGTTGAAAAGAGCATTTTGCAATTTTATAAGGGATTATGCCATTATATTTTAGGATGCTGGGTGAATCAGGACAGGCTAGCTATCCCCAACTTTTTCCAATCTTTATGCTCAGCTAAACTAATCTGCTAGGAGCTGTGGCTTCACATTTGACTCTTATGATATTTTTTCCCCTCCCCATCTCCTTCTTTTCATCTACATGTGTCTTCTGGTACTTTCCAGGCTGTCAATGCAATTAAGACATAATAAATACATTTAAATATAGAGGAATGGTATAAATCTTCTCATTTAAGTCATTCCAAGAAGCGTATTTCTCAAACATTGCAATAGATTGCAATAGATGTAACTTCATGGTTGCTCCTGTTGCTTTTGCAGTTTTTGCATACAATTTTAACAACAAAACAAGATGCGCATCATGACTGATAGCTGATAACGGGGCTGTCATTCAACTGTAAGAGAGGAGATACAGCCAAATGCTACGGGTTCAGCTTTAGGATTTAGTATGAAGGTTTTCTACACTCATTTAGGATTGATATGGTTCGTCAGCTATGTCACCTGGGACAGGAAATATAAGTCATAGCAATCATATAATTGTATGAAGAATCGTACATGATTTCAGTGTTAACACACACATCTCCAGTCTGCTGGGGTGTCACGAGGCCACAGCGTGGGCGGCCTACAAACGGGCTGTTCAAAAGCCATGTTGCTGCAGAGGCACTGTCATGGTGACTGCATCTCTGCTGCCTCAGAGGTTGTCACCTGTGATGACACCAGATGTTCAGGGCTTCACTGAGCATGTGCGTCTGTCAGTGTTTGTCTGTGTATGCAGTGAAGCTTTCTAACAGGCACGCTGAATTATTATATGAGCATTTATTCACTTACGTAATATCAGAAGTCATTCATTTCTTCAATTTAATTTCAACTGAACCTGAAATTTTATTTATATAACACCAATTCACATCATACATCATCTCAAGGCACTTAACATAGTACAAAATTGTAGAGAAAAACAAAAGAAATCCAAGGATTTCTTGGATTTACAAGTGCTTTGGTAATGTTGGGACGAAAAAACTCCACTTTTTACAGGCAAGAACCCTTCAGCAGAACCAGGCACAGGTTGAGCAGCAATCTGCTTCGACCTTTTGGGGTGAGGGTAAAGATCAGAGAGAAAACAGACAGACAATGCATAAGAAACACAGTTCATGTATTATTTTGTGTTAAGCAGGAAATGTGGGTGTGTCTAGACTGGAGAGATGTTTTCCAGTTTAATGATGTGTTACCTTTCCTATTGCTTAAAGTTCCCCTCTGTGTCGCACACGCAGCCCAAGACAATTGCTGTATGATGTGTGTGTGTGTGTGTGTGTGTGTGTGTGTGTGTGTGTGCACTCAGGTCTTTTCATGTGTGCTTGTACTGCGTACATACAATAATGGCCAATTTTCTCTAATGCACTGAAGGAATTGCTGCGCAAAGAAGGATTTGGTGCCGTAAAGGTTGATAAGAGATGATTGACTGAACTGAAGGTACCAAGGGGTGAAGATTTTCAAGATTTTATGATGTCCCTAATGAGCATTATATGTGCTATGGAGTATTTATTTTAACTCTGAGTGTGTTAAAGAGGAATCTGTAGCTGAAAAACAAGACCGTGTCAACTGTGGAAGAGACGATAGGAACAACAAGCATACAGAGGCGCAAATACAGTAGTATTTTTAGTGGTATGTATACACAATAAAACATCTCATCATTGTTTGTGTGTTTATGGCAGAGTATATTTTCTCATTTGAACTGCAGACAATGTCTGGAGAATTAGCTTATTGTTTGAAGTTGCTCTTTCACACATGTAGCACACAACAGGAGCTGGTCTGTGTCAAATAGGATCTCACTACTAGAAATACTCTGTTTGGTTTAGGTAAGAGGTGCTGCCTGAGTAGAACACGCAGAAAGCAGGTTAATCGTAGGTTGCGGTCAATTACTTTGTTTTTAATTTGGTCAGAGACAACCAAGTCCTTGAATTTACCCATGTTGGTGGTGGCCCGTATCGACAGAAGTTCCCAAAACTCTTCCAGGTAGACATTTCCGCTGATATCTTTGTGTAAAAGGGCCCTTATTCGTGATGCTTAGGGTCTTCTGCCAGCCACATGATAGAAATGTTATCATCATTATCATTGCTCGCTATGAATTCCCCAGACAATGACCTGTTCTATTCCCACACTGGCTCAGTTACATTTTAATGTCCGGTCCGACTGATTCGGACATCTGCATTCTCACACACGGCTCCTCCAGGTAACGTCGAGATAAGTTCAGCTCTTGCAGTGCATGTGTGAAATCAGCTTATGGATGTTTTCTTTTTTTTTTTTTTTTTTTTTTTTTGGGAGCCTGTCTGCACTCTGCCCATCCTGCCTCTGTTGCCATGGTGATTCCTTTATCTTCAAACCGGAGCGTGTGTTTGTGGACTTTGTAAACATGTTCATGTCTGACTTATTTACTGGTTAATAACAGCTTTTAGCTAAGCAGATTTCTTGTACATTAAAGCACTTAAACATGGTAAAAGACACCACATGGGACAGGGGGGTTCAGCAATTAAGTTGCATTTTGAGAGTAATCGTGCATTTTGGCACTAAGGGTATTGTTTACGAAGGGGGTAGGTGTTAAGATGTGTCTTAATTGCGCTGACATGCAAATGTGTGTGTGGACGGCTGCTAGCTGAGAGACAGGCAGCGAAGGGGGATTAGATAAATCAACAGCTCCGGCTGCAGCAGAGCTTAGGTAATAAGGCTCCAGCACTAACAGGCTAAATATAGAGACAACTGACTGACTGCCTGCCTGCCCACTAACTGCTACCTTCTAACACACACATACGCATGCACACAACTACACATTCTCTTACATCCTTCCCGTCTTTCGATCTTTGCTCTTATTCATAGATTCGTGCAGGTATGCTTAGCTAAACTGAACAAACAGCGCCAACATTCATCCCTTGCTAATTGATTTCCGTCCAAAATCATGTTCTGACCGAAAAATGCATCTTTTTATAGTTAGATGTCAGATTATAGGATGAATAAAACACTCTCTCCCCTCGTTTTTGCACTACTTACATTTGGTTGTGGCTCCTTTGCTCTGCTGTTCCTTGTCAGGCATCCCTGTCCTTGCTTCGTGGAGATGGGGTTACGTTTCAGGCTCTTAGCAGTCACTGTTTTTGCAGCGGTGACCTTCCCCGGCATTCCTCGGCCGACATCATCTCTTTAAGGCAAGGCAGGTTGCTTACATTCTGCTGCCACGTGGCACACAGAGAGGAGATTTGACATAAGACTGTCTGGAGGATAAAGCACAGACAGGAGGGGCCGAGGAGACGACAGCGAAGTCGAGCATTTTCCCCCTGTCTTCTCCGCCGACATGCAAATGGACGCACACACCGACAAGCGCGTGCACGGACACATGGCCGCTGGGGACGACTGCCTGGCCTGACAGAGCCATTCATCACAACCCTCAGTGAGCTCATGTCTTTGAGTCGCCTTTTAGAGCCTTGGAGTGATTGGCAGCGCTTTCCTCCCAGCAGACCTCTTCCACAGGTTCAAAGACACTTGCTCTGCACCTTAACCCTCTCAATACGTCACTATATGGTGCTAGTGAACTATACTGAGACCTCGTGAGGTACTGGATCAACCGTTACATACTGTTTGGGTCAAAGTTGGCCTGTTTTGTCATTTGACAGCTGTAAAAACACCCTGAACGTCATTCTTTTAGCCTGAAATCTGATGACTTTTCCTAAAGTGACACAAAATACACAAAAATGAAAATAAAATTTTATACACTACCGTTCAAAAGTTTGGAGTCACCCAGGCATTTTCGTGTTTTCCATGAAAACTCATACTTTTATTCATGTGCTAACATAATTGCACAAGGGTTTTCTAATCATCAATGAGCCTTTCAACACCATTAGCTAACACAATGTAGCATTAGAACACAGGAGTGATGGTTGCTGGAAATGTTCCTCTGTACCTCTATGTAGATATTCCATTAAAAATCAGCTGTTTCCAGCTACAATAGTCATTTACCACATTAACAATGTCTAGACTGGATTTATCATTCACTTAATGTTATCTTCATTGAAAAAACCTTCCTTTCTTTCAAAAATAAAGACATCTCTAAGTGACCCCAAACTTTTGAACAGTAGTGTAAGCAGTTGAAATAAGGTTAATAGGGTAGGCTTTTGTACAGGAGCTACAAATTTTTGTACTGTGAAGCTGTTTTGGATCAATTTGACCTGTATCTGTTGAGATGAATTTTAGATCTACCACTGATTACAGCCCCTCCGATGAAGAAGGTTAGTTTCACAGATGTAAAGCTTCCTACCACTGCTTTGAATGCAGAGACTAGTCCATAATAAGCATTCTATTATCTAATGTTTTGTGCTCCAAGTGGTAAATGTTTAATTATTATTGATAATTAGGATTTATTATGATATAGCGGTGAGTACAGCATTTAATGGTTGCAATGGTTAAGCATGGTTATATCATAAATTCCAACAGTTCCAAAATGTTCATGCCACTTTCAAATGGCATGATCAAAACTGACCCAGACCATACCGTGAAGGCATAAAATATGAACAATATGTAAGGATTCAGAGTAAAACACTGTATTTTACCCTGTTTTTGTCTCTTTTGTAAGGTCCTCCAAGGCTCACCCAGGACCAGTCGTCCACATAAGTGATAACCCCATGGACGAGGGAAAGGTAAAGAGCTACGTTTTTCACAACACACACACACACACACACACACACACACACACACACACACACACACACACACACACACACAAGGATGTGGATATGAACACATTTAGACTATACGTTTGGATCAGTATCTACATCAACTTATTTCAGCCATTCACAGCAAATTCATCTGCAGAATGATGTTACTTCACTTAGTCCAATGTTAACATAACTTGGGATGTTTTTGACCACTGCTACACCTATGGAGCTATGTGGCACACATCCACAAACAGATGCACTCAGACATACAGTTATGAACATGAAACACATTCCCGCTCCACTGACCATCAGTCAACAGTGGGATCAAACCAAGAAACAGCAAAGGTAGTCAAGAGTAAGACTGCAAGCAAGCATGAATGTAAGCAGGGCACTATTTAACCCTCTGAACACCAAAACCTGCTAATGGGTTTGAAAGGTATATTAGCTTTTTTTAAAAATAATGGCAAAATAACGTCACGTATCAGGGTCAGAAACTGTAAAAAACATAAAGAATCAATGGATTTTCACTCGCGGCAATCCCTAAACCTGTTTGTCAGAAAGCTAAACCACATCTCAGCAAAAAATTGTGGTATTTAATCCGAAATCGCTTTATTCTACATGGTCCCTGAAACTTTTTCCATAAGCACAATTTTTGCAGATGTTTGCATTAACCAGATTTCATAAAAATCTGAAAATTTTGTGCATCTTGACACAACTGTGAAGCTATTAGCTGTGATCAACAGTCACATGACAAAAATTTAGGGACTTTTCAGCTGAACTGTAGGTTATATACAGAGCAGATGGGATACAAGTACAAACACAACTATTTTCCTCATTTACTGCAGTAGTTTTCGTTTTCTTGTAATATCTTTGTGATGAAAAGCTTTTGTCATTTCATATTCCAGCTATTTCTCAAAAAACATGTTTTTTTTTTATATCATTCCATGAAAATTTTTAAGTTACCTTTAATAGTTTCAAAGACATTGCAATATTTGTATTACTGCACCAAGCTCTTTGTCACTGGTAATATCAAAGAAGAAGTGATGACGTGCACAAACTTGGAGGGAGGGAGAGCAGCAACAGCTGGAGGAAAAGTGGAAAAACATCAACAAAATGGATGTTGACATTCTTCTATTGCTGTTCTGTGTAATATTCTTCATTTTCAATCATCAATAAACATATTTCAAACATGAAATCATTCTTGAATGGACAAAAATATAGCACAAACAATGATACAAATGATTATTCATAACCAAAATGACAAAAACAATGGCATAAGAACACACTGATTCTGATATGGATCATTTTTGACCCACTTATGGAAGAGTGTAGGGTCTAATCACATCTGCATCTAAGGGTTAAGTGATGCCACTGACAAAGAAGATAAAAATTCTTATATATAATGCACTTGATGCAACTTTTGTATACACTGTAGTGTGTGTCTATGTCTACCCCGTGCTGCTTCACTGTCCCATGAAAGACACATACTGTAAAGATTGTGTTGTTTATTCCTATTGCATACATAATGTGACACATATTTGAATTTGAAAGTACTGAGACTGACTCTGAGAGTGCTTTTTTCTATAAATAACTTGTCAGAATAATAATTTTTTAAAATAAAAGCCCTAAGTTCTTTATCTGCAACCCTTCTTGTGTTTTGTGTTATCATCGCATGTGAACCAGGCAGACAGGTTTCTGCCTGAGCCACTGTAGTCTGCTTACAGCCTGCCTTCCTTTCATGCAGTGCGTCATGTCAAATGTATTACTTCTTTTTCTGCCCATCATGAGGTCTATTCTCTCCCCTGTCTGTCATCTCTCCTACCTATCTCACTGACTGCCTGTCGCTCTCCCTCTCCAGCTTATAATTGGATTTGAGTCTGGGATCGTGGTCCTGTGGGATCTGAAATCAAAGAAGGCAGACTATCGCTACACTTATGATGAGGTAGGCAAATCTCCCCGGTTTTCTTTTCTTCTCTAACAGCTTGCAGTCATTCCTCCGAATTGTGATCTACAGTGTCTTTTTTTCTGTACAGAAACTGGGAATTAAATCACATATTCATGAACTGAAGTGTATACAGTCGTGCACGTGTGTGTGTGTGTCACTGCTTGAGTTTGAGATGTGTTACGACAGATGGCAAGGATTGTGAGTGAAGCATGTCTATGCAGATCTCATACACACATACTGTACATGCACACACCTTCCTGAAAGCGAGCTTCTTTGCTCTTTTTGTTTTAAACCTGATGACGGTACTAAAAGAGAGTGCTGACAGGGAAGGAATAAGTCTTTTTACTTCCTGCTTCACTTCAGTGAAGTAGAGGAAGGCGGGTTTGTCTTTATAAGAAATAGCAGCTCTAATTGGTGTTTTTTTTTTTCCATGTAGAGGAAGCCAAAGTTTGCTTTAGCAGTGAAGAGTGTTCCAGCCAATTTTAACTGGACTCACAAACTAGATTTTTGCTGTCCAACCTCCTGTAGCTGGGTAGCAAAACATGTTTGTTTCTTCTTCAGAAAGTCTGAAAATAAGCTGATATGGAGAATTTTTATGTGCTCCCGAATTAATTTGGCTTCAACCGGACTCCATCCTGATGGTACCAGGTGATGAATAGGAATCCAAATGCCTAAAATGCTTCAGACTTGCTCCACAGCATTGTCTCTCTGGGTAGCGACGCAGTTACAGCTTAAGAAGAGATGTTTTCCCCATCAGCTGTGTCACTTACAAAGAAGAACAGTTTGTGAAATGCATATTTTAACAATGCTATGATTTATACAGTAGAGCACCACGTGTTCATGTCTTCAGAGAGAGTGTGCAAAGTTTCCTATCTAGACCCAGCATGTGGCCTCAGCTTTGTCTTGATAATTTAGCAGTACTGTAGTATCCAGATGAAATCAAGATTTCCTCTCATAATGCACAATTTGCATCTTTTTCAGCTGGCATTTGCATCTGCTGCATCACTTCCCCAACGTTTCCTACATGGATGCCAAATTCCAATTGTTTTATTGCTAATATAAATGTCACATTCTGCATATGAGCCCATTAATAACTAATGTATGTGTTTCTGCTCAATCTGATTACAGTCTGACCTCCCACAGTACACGATTAGAGCCTTAGTGGGAAATTGAATATGTCTGTGAATGGGAGCTCTCATTCATAAACTTGTCATTGAGGCTTAAGCCAACTGAATTGATGCTGACACACACATACACACAGTCAGCATGTACATGGTCATACAGCGGCGTCGGTGGTACTTAGACATAGAGCTAAACTGCCTGTTTAAGATAATGAGATTATCGTAACCCTCATGCTGGGGCTCACCTTGTCGGCGGTGCTGTAAGCGCTCAGAGATACCCGGAGTCTCAGACATAAAAATGATAGTGGATTTTGTATGTTCAGTATGTAGGGAGCTCTCGCTCGCTGGCTCGCTCGTTCTCTCTCTGCCTTCGCTCTGTCTCTCAGATAAGCTAATATCCTCCCACTGCTCCTGGGCATTACACTCTGTGGTACTGAATCTCCCACAGGAGCTCATCTCCTCGCTCCAAACCCTCACAGATACACCTCTCCAGAGACGAGGAGGAGATTGGATAGGGGAATGGAGGTGCTCCTCATTTGGCTCACTGTGATTTGCACTGACGGACTCCAAGAAAAGGGTCTGCAGCACACAACCGTTCTTTGGTGGGGTAATTCTCCCAGCTAATAAATCCAAATGGTTTTCAGAGTCAAAGTTTAATTTGGCCCCAGACTGTCCTTTAAGGGCTGCTGTGCTGCATCAGTAGTGACGTGTGGTTATGACTGCGCTGTGACGTTTCTGATATTACTGTTGTGGACAGCGCTGTAGCCGACACTAATTAAATTGACTAAAGAGCGAGTGTCGTGGGATATAAACATACCGGGGCTTTATGATGGAAGGCGTAGGTGGTGTGGACACAATATGTTCTTGGTATTCACTCATAAAGTCAGCATTAAAAACCACGTCATGGAAACTTTGATTCGTAACAATGGCTAAACAATTAGTCAGTCATCAATGATATCAATACTAACAAGAAAAGCTGCAAAACCTGAAAGAATATGGAATCACTGGCGTACTGCATTTGATTTTCAAAATCTTTTTCTGATGGTCACATAAGAAATCTCATTAACTATATTTTTTGCCTCCACAGATTAAATAAGCATAAGTGAAAGTCAGAGGATCACCAAAGTAAATCAATCCTTAGATGCCTGTCTAGAAAGCTTAAAAATCCCTCTCTGGTCATGGAATAAGCCCCAAACTTGTTTCCATTTATCAATATTGAAGTTACATCCGTGAAAACAGTAATTGGAGTAATTGAGCACCATGTATAAACTGGAAACTGATTCTGAAGAAGAATGGCAATGCAGAAAGCCACACAATGCAAACTGACAAGATTGTTACCGACATTTGTTATGAATGAAAACTTGGTAGTCTGAATCTGGGTTTTTAAGACTAGAAAGCTAGACATAAGATTCATTCCCTTGGGGAAATTTAAGAAATGTTGTGTTTGGAGGATGCGGGTATCGATCCCGCTACCTCTCGCATGCTAAGCAAGCGCTCTACCATTTGAGCTAATCCCCCTGGTTGATTGCTGTTAATATACCACAGCTGGTGGTGATGCATAGTGAAATTCAGAGGCTCACCAAAGTAAGTCACTAATTAGATGCCTGTCTAGAGAGCCTAAAACCCCCTCTATGGTCATGGAATAAACCCCAAACTTGTTTCCATTTATCAGCATTGAAGTTACATCCATGAAAACAATCCCTTCCTACCTTAAAATGGCTTACATGTAAGTCTTTTCCATTGATTCTGTAGAATGTACAATTCTATGAAGTCCCTCTGGACATTCCTCCACTACTTGCTGCAGCTCAAGCACACCAGCTCAAGACTCTGCTAAAACACTGTAAGATTACTCTACTCTGCATAATGCCAAGTTGTAATATTGGAGTAATTTTGAGCACTACATGTAAACTGACTGAAGAAGAATGGTGATGCGGAAAGCCACACAATGCAAACTGACAGGACTGTTATTGACATTTGTTATGTATACAACCATAGAAGTTTGAATTTGTGTTTTTAAGACTAGAAAGCTACACATAAGATTAATTCCCTTGGGGAAATTTAAGAAATGTTGTCTTTGGAGGATGCGGGCATCGATCCCGCTACCTCTCGCATGCTAAGCGAGCGCTCTACCATTTGAGCTAATCCCCCTGGTTGACTGGTGGCAATATACTGAACTGGAAATGCTGGTTTTGAGTACCATCTTCACTTCTGATATGTCCTCCAGTAAATCAAAAACACCATATGAACATGTGAACAGGGTTAAAAGAAACTTGATTTTCACATGACGGTGGCTTTAAACTTTGCATGCAGCTTCTTCAATCACCAAGGCTGATGGTTACAAATAGCAGCGAATGGAATTTGTAAATGCTAGATGAAAGTTGGAGGATCCCCAAAGTAAATCACAATTTAGACTGAAGTTGCAGTGCCTGTCTAACAATCCTTTCAATACCTGTCTGGTCATTGATTAAACCCCTAAATTGGTCTCCATAGATCAAAATCAAAGTTATGTCCATGTGAACAATCCATTCCTACATTAGTATGGGCCTAAATGTGACTCTTCACCATTACTTCTTCGAAATTATGTAGATCAGTGAAGTCAGTGCCATCTCCAGCTCACCCATGATTCTGGCCAAACACTGTAAGACTACTCTAGCCTGTACAGTGACAAGCCACATCATGCAAACTGACAGGATTGGTTTCTTATATTTGTTACATATAAAACCCTGGACGTCTGAATCTGTGTTTTAAGACTCAAAAGATAGATCATTTAGTTATCTCCTTGAGGAATTTCAAGAAAGAGTGGCCTTTGGAGGATGCGGGCATCGATCCCGCTACCGCTTGCATGCTAAGCGAGCGCTCTACCATTTGAGCTAATCCCCCTGGTTGATTGCTGGCAATATACTGCAGTACCGAGGTGGAAATGCTGGTGTTGAGTACCAGTTTCACTCATATCTTCAAATAAACCTAAAACACCATATGAACATGTAAACAAGGTAAAACAATTGATGTACACATGATGGGAGCTCTAAACTCTACATGTAGCCTCATCACAAAGACTCATGGCAGCTTTGACTTTTCTGATTATCTCAAACCAAAACCAGAACTCTTACAAAAATACTCCATTCTTAGACAGATGACAAGGCTATAGGTGCAGATTTCATTGTAAACATCCGCATGCATTTTAAGTAGATGTGTACTTCTTTGTTTACCATCAAACTCTTCAGAATGTGTTAAAGGCTTGTGCAAATGTCTTTCAGTTAAACAAAGGTATACCTAGCAAATAAACCAACTGTATGAAGTTGTCAGGTAAGGGACTTCTTTGATTAAGGGTGAATTATTGTGCATGGGTTATTTATCTTTCGAGTGAGGGGCAGGCAAACAGGATTTTCCTCTCCCTGTTCCTTTTCAGCAAATGGAATGTGTAAATAGAATTATATCTTGATTGAGAATTATTTTTTTTCTTCTATTTATTTTCTGGAGTTTTGCATTTCCCAGAGCGGAGTAAATAAAAAGTGAAATGAAAATCTTCCTTCCAACAGTCAATCTCCCAACAGTTTGCTGATATATTGTACATCTAAAACTAAGGACCAAAGTCTCAGTTGTACCGTGAGTTAATAACTCACAGAACTTTTTCTTAATCCAGTCATAACCAATGATGATGCATCATTTTTTTTGGTTTTTGTTCAATGCAGAAAAGTGTCTAAACTGGGAAATCAAAATTAACTGGAGCATTTGGGGTTTATATCGGGACGGCAGTACAACAACAGAAGCAGAATGGATTTCAAAATGTATTGCTCAGTGGGTTTCACTCTTGACATTTTTGCCGTCAAATGCTTGTTTTTTTTAGATTGGCTCAATGTTTGTTTTGTTTTTTTTAATCCATGCCCTACACTGTGTTGTGGGAACAAAATATCTTTGTACACAGTCACATTGTGGGAACTGACCTCCATTTTGGGGAAAAAAAACAAAATTAAAAAAAAAGCAAAGTCCCCATAACTTGGATTATTCAACTGTAAGGTGAGCTCTTGGTTTAAGGTTAAGTTGTTGGTTGGTGTTACCCAAGTATTAATTATGAATAGTGTTACGGTAAGTAGGAAATGAATGTACATCAGTGTATTGTCATCTGAAGTGATGGAAACCTTACTGTGTGTGGATGTATGTGTGTCACACTTCAGGGTTGTTCTGTGTCCCAGTGTGACACAATGCTGGCAGAAGCTCTTCTAACCAGTGCTGTGATATGCATACTTGAATGTCTCTCTGTTTTCCTTCCCTATCTCATGTTGTGTGTTCATCATCTTCGGCGTGAACATGTGTGTGTGTCTATGTGCGGGGCTCTTGTGTGACTGTAATAAGTCTTGACTGAATTCTGGCATCCCCCAAAGACCAGTCTGTGAAAACTGACCTAATGTAATAAATAATGGAATTAGCCTTTTTAATTGGTATTGTTTGATTTGATGAGCACCATGTGTTTCAATTACCCTGCTCATTTTCCAATTAAGCGCCGTGCTTTGTCGCCTATTGAGGCTGTCACAGCACACAATGCTGCTGACAGAAGCCTTGCTGTCAAAGCATCTACAGATGGGAGAATGAGGGACTTTTCTAATAGCACTTAGATGATTTTTAGCATTTAGTGTTTTCTTGAAGTGATTTTTAATGTGAATTGCACCCAGCTTACAGAAAAACATCTTCTACTGGTATCTCAGCTCATTAATGTCTGTCTGCACATAAACACAATCGGAACAAGACCTAAAATGTTAGTCCAGAAGAATATTTCCTGTTGATATTATTACAAGTACAACTTTTGTATTGCACTTCATTTCCACGGTGTGGGAGGCTAAACATTTTACAGAATCTGAAGTTTGTTCATTCAGGAAATAACCACATTAACACTACCTTTCACTGCGCACCGGTGAATCACTTAAGGCAATAAAATAATTTTTAAAAATCACTGGCAGACTATCTCTCCTTCTAGACAGCTACATCCCACTGTCCTCACCACTTCCCCTACGCCACTGCTGCCAGCTTCAAAAGAACGCCGAGGCCATTACTCATCGCGCCTAATTATTTCTGAGCAAACAATCTTCATGAACAGGAAATCAAGAATCTCCACAGACAAAGAGTGCTTGAAAAAAAATCATTATAGATTTCAGAACTTTAGCTATGAGTCAGACGGAATACCATTGAGAAACCAAAGTAATGAGACCTGCGAGTCTCCAGAAAGTCATTTTTAATGGTTTCATCTGTGTGATTTGAGATCTGGCTAAGGCAAGACGATGCAAAGGATGGCATACTTTAACAGCAAGGGTTCATTACCCCACAAAGCATGTAAATATGAGAGCATTTACTATGGAACAGATAAAAGTGGGTTTATTGTGATGAGCGGATCGCTGGTGTCATACGAGTACAAGCTGACGCTTCAGTATCCCCCATGCCATCTCATGTAGCTATTTTCTTCAAAACTCAGCATGTTCAGCGAGCCTGACACGCAGCGCCGCTTATGATTAATGACACACTGAAAGCAAAATTGGTATACACCTTTAAAAATTGCTGCTGCAATTGGAAGAGATTGACTTAACCTGATCGTGTGCTCACATCAGCATTGACAGCGAGGCAATCATCCATTTCAGATGAACAGTCTGAGACAAAAAGAAGCAATTGGGAGGCAAGGAAATGGGAGTTTTAGGAAGAATTTAGCAAAATGTGGAACAGTACAAGGTGGAGAGGAGGTGTCTTCATGAAGCATGACCAACAAGAACATTTTTCAGAGTCTCTATCCAATACTAGACATCACGTCAGAGTCCTGTATTCATGTCTGGAAGACAAAACTTCTCCCTGACAAAGCGTTTGGTTTGTGGGACGTTTTGCTGAAATCTCATGTTGCAACGCTGCTTTTGAAGCCGTTGCCATTATCAAAATGTTCACTGATTTTAATTATCAGCTATGAAAAGGGCATCAATAAGCAACGCTGCCCTTTACTGGCCTACTTTGGTCATTATGTGTTTTCTCGTCAGTAGATAAATCACCATGAGACGGCCTTACAAAAGCCACAGGATTGTTCAGATGATGGGAAAGATGAGAGGACAGAGGGGGCACCGTCTCTTTAATTTGTGCCCGTCTTTCCTTATTATTCTCTTTATCTGTAAGCTTGTCTCTGTATCAGAGATCTGTATCTACGTTTGGTTCTTTATGTGTTTTTTTCACCCGTGCGCTCATCTGGGTTTTGAAGCTCGCACTAAAGGTCACCTCTCAAGCGTCCAGCTTTTAGCATCAGTGGCTTTTCCACTAAAATGCTATCAGCTGTGTTTCAGTTGCTTTGCATGTTGAAGACACATCCATTTCCTCGAGCAAATTCTGTATCTTCGTGAAAATGTATAACAATGCTACTAAGACCTTCCTAGTGTCATTTCTTTTTCTTTTTTTTGCTCCATATTCAACAAATGGGTTTGTTCTAATATATGCATTTGTGGCACAGGAAATGCTCTGGGGTCAGGGAACTCTTTTATCTCACTTTAACCATCTGTGCAAGAGTGCAAAGGCACGAGCTTTTAAAATACATATGAGCATTATAGACCATATGGCTATGGTAATGCAACAAACTTGTGGCATAGTGGACATGGTGGCACATGATGTTTCATTCCGCTGAACCGCTGTTTCCCTCCCCTGCCTTCCCACTTGTCATTTCTTAGGCTATCCACTCAGTTGCCTGGCATCACGAGGGCAAGCAGTTCATTTGCAGTCACTCAGATGGAACTCTGACCATATGGAACATCAGAGGCCAGGGCAAGCCCATGCAGACAATCACACCGCACGGTAAGGAGGTGAAAACACACACACACACACGCACGCACGCACGCACGCACGCACGCACGCACGCACACACACACACAGGCTATGTCAGAAATCACTACCTAATTCACACATTTACTGCTTTGTTAATGATACATACAAAAGATTACATACACATGTAAATCCCATGTATATCATGTCAGTCTTGAGTTTCCATTGACTCCTAAAACTCTTAATTTTCTAAGATGGAATCATTGAAACACGTCTTGTCTCATAAGAGTCAGCAGCTGTAGTCAATCGTAATCACTCATGAGAATCTAAGAGGTCGTTCCACTGAGAAAATTTGACGAATACAGCTTTCTACATCACCAAAACTGGTTCAAATTGCTCCATGTACACTACCATTTAAAAGTTTGGGGTCACCCCAACACTTTCATGTTTTCTATGAAAACTCGCTCTTTTATCCATGTGCTAACATAACTGCACAAGGGTTTTCTAATCATCAATTAGCCTTTCAACACCATTAGCTAACACAATGTAGCATTAGAACACAGGAGTGATGGTTGCTGGAAATGTTCCTCTGTACCTCTATGGAGATATTCCATTAAAAATCAGCTGTTTCCAGCTACAATAGTCATTTACCACATTAACAATGTCTAGACTGGATTTATGATTAATGATATCTTCGTTAAAAAAAATGATTTTCTCTCTAAAATAAGGACATTTCTAAGTGACCCTAAACTTTTGAACAGTAGTGTATATTTTTGACTCAGCAGATTTTGTTGTATTTTCAACAGACCTGTAATGAATCTATAAAAGGACCAAAATGCGTGATTGTGTTTTTGTGTTGTAATGATTTCATCATAGAAAATTCAGAGTCATAGGAGTCACTGGAAATTCAGGACTTTCTTGAGATGCATGTTTTTTGCAAGTGTATGTAAACTTTTGTTCACAACTGTATATTACACTGGGAGTGATTTCAAACATAGTAAGGTGCATGATGTTCTCATCATACAATACTTGAGGTGGTATTCTGTTATTTTGGAAATTCAAGGCCAATCAGTTTTAAACTGGTATACAGTAGTGATATACTACTAGCACATAATATTTCATAAATTTTATCTTTGAAGACATTTCTTGTTGCAATGATAGAATCCCAAATAAACCTAATTTGCTACTCAAAGGGGAATTTCTGGTGTATTTCCAGTTAATAGCATCTAAGTGTCATGGTAACTTTGTGCTCATCTTCGCCTCTGTTGCAGTGATTTTGGGAAACAACATTTAATGCAGGACAATTAGCATGAGCTCCCTGCAGCTTTCCAAAGACAGATTTCTATCTGAATCATTGTACACATTTATTGTCAAGTTTGTCTCAAAGTAGACACGAAAATTTGATTGTATCATCTTGTGAAGAGCTTAACGTTCGGTCTGACCAGTCTCGGTCTTTTCTTTCAGTTGATTTTGTCGTAGTACAACACCATCTCCATGACACCAATCTTAATCAAAGTTGTAGACTTCTTCGCTGTAGTTCCAAAGACCATGAACATGTGGAGATTTTTTCCAATCTGGCATCCACAGATCCTTGTCTTTTTGAAAGAACAGCTAGTGCAAGAACACCACTAGTTTCCTGAAATGCATTGTTTTCCAGGACGTCATGTTCCTCTGCCTGCCTCACTCATTACCTCACAGACATTTAAAATCAACCTCACATTTGTAAACAAGCCGGTATGGACAGAAGAATACGCTGGTGATTAGGTCAGTTGGCTTGTATTCCCAGATGGAGATCTCTAATGCAGTTAAAAGTCTGTTCAGGCAGCCAGTTTTTGCGTGTAACTTCGGTCAGATGAGAAAACAAATGTTTAAAATTACTCGTGTGCAAATCGGCTTTCTTTTTGAAAGCTGCAGGGAGCTCATGCTAATTGCCCCGCTAAACGCCATTCACAAGCTGTTTTCCTCCAATCTCTATAATCTCTATAACAGAGATGTTGAGTGCAAACTTAGCATAGAGCCACAGTCGCCACATTAATGGGAAAAGGGGAAAAATTCTCCATTTAGGCACAAAGGTAATGATAAGTAATAATCCCCTGCTTGATCTTTTTTGCAAAACAGTTGCCATTTCAACCCCTGAACACAGAGAGAATAATATCACAATGATGAAAGCAGATCACATGTGAGTGCATTTGGATTGTGAAATGCCCCATAAATAATGCAGCTTGTATTGATATTCTGTGATAAAGCGGCTGCCTGTGGGCAGTGCAGAGACTTCTGAGTCAGTGGATCCAGTGTCGGGGTCAGGACTCCTGCTAAGGGTTGTGAGATAAATCTAAATTGTTGTGAGATGTTTACTGGACCAGAAAACTGAGAAGAAGAAAAAAGTTTTCCACAGTTCAATGTTAACTTTTTTACTGCTTATTTTGGTAAAATCCGTAAAAACTGTAACGGAAATGTAACTTGTGCTAAGGAGTTGCAAATAAACGCTTTATTGTATTGAAGGATTTAAACAAAAAATGGGGAGCTGAACACACCTGACACCTTTAAAAATACTTGTGGGCATTAGATTTTATGTATGGTGTGCTACATGGAGATATGTGCGTCAGTTTTCTCTGAAAGGAAGCACTGATTCTGCCTCGTCCGGTTTCTTCAAGGTCTTATATTACTGTACAAAACTCGCTAGCAGAGCCCTCTGCAACCTCTGTCAGTGCAGCCATCCCTCAAGAGTCTCCCTGCATGTGGCTCCCTTGCCGTTTCCTCATTTCAGTTAGAGGGATTATTGTCAGTTCAATCATGTCCTGCCTCTGTTTGCTTTACTTTGCGTCCGCATGCTTTAGTTGCCGGCGCTCTGTTTATTTCCCACAGAAAGCGAGTCTGCTCTTCTGAAGATGCATTTTAATCCATACTCCCCTGCATCCCCCACTCTCACACACACACACACACACACACACACACACACACACACACACACACACACACACATGCCTACTCACCTCACAGAGTACTTTGACAATTCACCCAGATGAAGGCCAAGAAGAAATAGAGTGTGACAGCGGCAACTGGACAGAGAGAGGAAGGGAGTCTGAAAGAGGAACAAAGGATGGAATTAAATCAAAGAGAGAAGAAGAAAAAATGACAACTTCTAACCAGCTTCTCAAGCTGGTTTTGAGTGTAGAAAGGATTTCACCACACAGGGTTTTTAATTAGTTGTTTCTCCCACTGCAGCATGCATAATTAGTGTGGTATTTAATGGTCAATTATGCAAATTCGTTTGACAGGTTTAAGTCAGGCTTATAAGTTCTCCTTTAATTGTCTTTTTAGATATCTGTTATTTAGATATAGTTATTAAAAGTGTTATTATCATACAGAGCTGTCTTTTCTAACCTGCAATAGGGGTCATTTATTGGCTCTCTGGGTATAATTTAGCGATTTTCAGCTGCTCACTGTGCATTGTCATTCAAAAATATGCACAGAGAAGCATTCATGTGACGGATATGCACATTTTCTTCAAGCAGACGTCTCCTCGAGGTTTCAATAGATGGACTCTGTAAATCATCCATGATCCTCTCACCTTACTTTGCATGTCCCTGCCCCTGCATTTGTCTTTCTCCTCTCTGATGAATAGGCTTCTGTTATTGTCTGGCCACCGTTCAGCACAGCATTTTAAGTGCTGCTTCTGGGAGGGGAACGGAGAAAAAAAATGAGATGACAGGAACAATGAGAAGAAAGGAGGTGAAGGAGTGAAGTAGCAAACTCAAGTAACTTCTGTTTGTTCTATTTTAGGAAAACAGCCCAAGGATGGGAAGAAGCCAGAGCCTTGTAAACCCATTCTTAAAGTGGAGTACAAAACAACCAGAAATGGGTACATTCCCTCTTTCTCCCCCTCTCTTTCATACTCTTACATGCATGCACACGTTTTGGAATGAATTTGCTTACTTGTACACATCCGTGATGAAAGGCACAACAAGGTTATTTACCTGAGTTAAAAGCTGTTGGAGAGGCAGTCTTAGATAAGGAGCTACCCACAAGTCAGTCTTATGTAAGGTTGAAAAATATGCAAAAACATATGGTACTGACTCTTGACTTAACTATTAGGCTGTTATTTATAATCTAAGTATAAAGTCAGAGGTGTGTTAATGTTGAAGGTATGAAGCTCCACTCTTCATTGCATCAGTTTTTTCAACTCAACTTTTATTATTCTTATTTATTTGTGTGTATTTTCGAGGAAATTTTTACGCATCTGAGTTCTACCCTTGAATATGTTAACAAACACACTGCTGGGTAAATGTCTTAATGTTAACAATATGGAGAATGAAATTAGATCATTGCTTACTCTACATGAGGGGAGAGACCTCACTCCTCTCTAACAAATGTAACAGCTTTCATAGTGAACACAAACTCTTTTCCTATTGGCTAGTTGTAAATAGGTTGTAAATTTAAACCTTTTTGAGGTGTTTCATACCATGTAAGAAATGCTGAGTCCATCTTACCAAGAACAAAAGCCTTTTAGGGGTGTAAACATCTTCTCTAGTTGGTTTCAGACCTCAACCTTTTCACCCTTTTGGTTACTCTTCCAACTAAGCCTCATAAAAGTTGCTCAACTAACATGAAAATTGTTCCCCAGCAACAAAGATATACATACATTAAATGAACACAAAGATAATAAATGATAACTTTAGAGCATATGGTTGATTTTAGTTTTACAGTATCAGCTACAACATAACACACTCTACAATTACTGCAAAAAAAAACCCACATTAAAATAGTGTTTTTTAAGTTCCTTTGTAATCAGATTAACTATTTTTTCCTGCTAACTTATTCCAAAGCCTGATGCAAATCCATATTATCACTTAGTCCCCTGCTGGTTACACTAAACATCAAGAATGCTTAATGTATAAGAATATGCATTAATTAAATGTGTTTAATATACGTTCTCAAGCAAAAGCCAAGTATATGAAAAGCCCTGTGCGTTAGTCTTTTTCCCATGTTTGTGTGTGTGTTCCAGGGAACCCTTCATAATCTTGTCCGGTGGTCTGTCCTATGACACGGTGGGCCGGCGGCCATGTCTGACAGTAATGCATGGGAAGAGTACTGCTGTGCTGGAGATGGATTATCCTATAGTAGACTTCCTCACACTATGTGAGACACCATATCCTAATGGTGAGTGTGTGTCTTGGTCTAAATGTGCACCGGAGTGTGTTTGCCAGTTGTTTAGTGCATGTCTGAGCATTCTGTTTGTATGTTAATTGTCGTCGCTTCCTCCTTTTGGACTGTCAGACACACACATATAAATATCTAAATACGCACACACCTTTCTGTTTTTTAATTATGTGGGATTGCTTGCCCATGTGTTAGTGCATTTCTGTAATAAATATGAAATTTCCCAAGGGTAAGGATCCCACTTTTCAGTTTCATTATCTGACGCGCAGAATATTACATTTTCATTTCGTCCCTTAGCACACAATAGCCTTCCATCTAAATTAAATTATTATCTTATTTCCTGTACTGAGGAGTCAACAGTTAAAACAAGTCCAACTGGAGTTTGATGATATGGGAACGGTATGTGTGTAAGCTAGTATGTAATCTCTGCTGCTGTGCTATCTGGCGCATATACAGCTACGGGAAGGATTAGTCAGTTATGTAACAATGGTGGCTTCATTATGTCACTGGCAACCTGATGTCACCCCCCACTGATTTCATCTGGTAATGGACATTACTGGGTCTTTGGATTACACAATATATGTCGAGCTGATAGTGTGTGCCTGCACATGCTTAAACCATCACTAGTGTGTAGGGGAGCTTGATATTCCTTGATGATGTGACTGCAGACGATGCAGTGGCACTAAATGTAATGTGGACACCACTGTGTTTGAATGGAAGTATCGTAGCTCTCTCTAGCTCAGGCAGAAGAACTAACAGATAGGCACTGTTTTCAGATAAGGACAACAACTTACAATGCAGGTCATTAAAGTATATCTATTGTATGTCACTGCAGAGAAGCCAATGTGACAAATTCTTAGAACAACGACCACTCACTTGGTTTGTCTAAGCTTCCAGTCATACCTCATGACCTTCCTTAACAGATCAACAAAGTTTTCTAAGAAATGCAATGAAATGTCGATGAAATTACCCTGAAAAGGTGTCACAACACTGCAAACAGCCTGTAGATTGTTGCCTCAGTCCCCCCCTTCCCACCAAAACAGCTCTGAGCTCTTGAACCATTGACATGAGACCTCTGGGTTGCCTAGGTCTTTATTTTCTGGCACTGAGGCGTGAACATCAGATCCTTTGGGACCTGGGTTGCAGGGTGACGCCTCCATGGATCACGCTTTTTCTGCCACATCCTGTGAATACTTGAATAAATTGGGATCTGGGGATTTGGAGGCCGGGTCAATGGCTGGGGCTCTTGGTCGTGTTCCTCGAGCCATTCCTGGGCAATTTTCATGGTGTAATGGCGCTATTGTTTAAAATATTCATTGGCAAGTTTCGCCACTTGTTAGCCATCTTGGTCACACCCACAGGCAGTTATTGTACTCTAACAAGACCCAGCTTCTATCTCAGATGACAGGAGGAAAGCTATAACCACAATTTCAAACATCACCAGAACACAAGACCAACAAGTTTAGAATGACTAATCAAATCAAAGAAAAACTGCTTTAAAAAACGTAGTGACTCTGCTTCAAAATAAGGTTTTAAAAGCACTATATTTCTACTGCGCATGTGCACGACACTGTACTTGCCTCAGTGCAGAAACATGATTGACTGAATGTTTCCTGAATAGGTTGTTTTAAACCAGATAGGCTTTTTATGGGGAGGGGCAGGACATGTGCCATACAAGCTCCATGTTTGTCATTGCAGTAATCTCCTATAGATTTATATTCAGGATCCTTTAAGTGCTGAAGATGCATTGTCTAGCATCTGGGAGCGCTGTTAGCCTGCAGTGTCTAGGTGGGTTCCACATGTCAAAGTAGCATCCACATGAATGTACTGTAATGAGATGATCAGTGTTGGCAACTTTTAAGGTTGTGGTTGATTGCAGTACTGTATTTTCAACCTGAATGGTGCTATTTACATCACATTTACAGCTCAAACTAGTTTTCTGTCTTTGGTATCAAGATGGTTTTGATTTGATTAACTGGTCTGCAGTTAGTTTGTATCTCTCGGTAAGTCAGCAGTGAAAGTCACTATAATTACAGTTGCTAGATCAAGTTCCCAAATACCCCTTGCTTTCCCCCTCTTATGTGCATGATCTTAAGCGTGAACGTGCACAGGACACTGGAAAAGTGTTGCACAGATCGATCCGAGCTACTATGTTTGCTTCCCATATACAGAACCAAGGCTGCGTACCAACACCTGATTCTTTTTATAGTAGAATCACTGACCTCGCATTAACATAGTACAACAAAATACGTGATATTATTTACAAATCAAGCATCCAAGACAAGTGAAGAAGTGCCTACTGTCTATACATAATGCAAAGGCTGGTGCTTTACGACTGCAGCGGGTCAGACAATGCTTGAGGGCAACAAGCAATTTGTGGTTAGAAAGACAGTTTTGTATTTCCTTTCCTTCCCCATGAATTCTATCAAGGTCCCCTTCAGTGAGGCTTTTAACTCCCAGCTGCTCTGGTTAAGTGGCTGTCAGATTTGGGTAACTCTCTACTGGACATGTGATCAGTGTAAATCCATTAAAGTTAAACAACATTTGCATACATTCACTACAGAACTGAGCCGAATTCTAAGCGTGCATTGGCTCCATTGTGGTGCCTCTGCAGATTATACAGTTCTAAGTTTTTTTATTTATATATATATATATATATATATATATATATATATATATATATATATATATATATATATATATATATATATATATATATATATATGATGAATTCATTGAGTACAACAGTTACAACAGTTAAAATCTATAATGAGGGACTCATCTGAAGACGGAATATGAAATTCTGCTCTCAGATCAGACTGATACAAATATACAACCAGAGCAATATCCCCTCGTAGTTATAAATCACATAGATTCATAAAATTTGAATGTTAAGCTTTCCTGCCCTCACATCCTGAGGGCATAGATATGATTTGCCGTACAAAATGTGAGGAATTCCTCCCATGTGGGTTGCAGATTTCAGGGAGCTCTTTCTCAAGGAATTACAAGACTGATTAAAAAAAAAAGTGCTGTGATAAATGGCTCGCCTCTGTGTGTTTCGTTTTTGCAGATTTTCAGGAACCTTACGCTGTGGTGGTCCTTCTAGAAAAGGATTTAGTGGTGATCGACCTTGCACAAAATGGGTGAGTCCGACTATCTATTAAATACCACTTCATCATCTTGGCTCCTTTTGTTTCTTTAATGTGGACCACAGTTGACCCACTGGTGCTTGTTATCTCAGTTATTCTTTGCCCTCTTCTTTATATCATGAGGCAGCCTACTTATATAATTTGTATTCTTCAGCCAATGTCCAGAATTTATTGAATGCCAACTTGAAGCAGGCATGCAGTCCTGAATGGGACTAATGGACTGATGCTGGCAGACAGACTAATGTCATTAAGAGTGACTTTGTCTGTGCTGTCCTCTGTGCAGTTACCCCATATTCGAGAACCCCTATCCTCTGACTATCCATGAGTCTCCTGTGACCTGCTGCGAGTACTTTGCCGACTGCCCTGTGGACCTCATACCTGCACTTTACTCTGTTGGCTCGCGGCAGAAGCGACAGGGCTACAGCAAAAAGGTACCGCTGCAATACAACGCTATATGTTCTGACATTGCATACTGATGTTGGTGTTGCCGTTCATTCTGTAAAACAGAACATTTTTCACTATAACATATCACTGGTAGACATCAGGCTGGGGATGGAGACGCACTAAATCAAAAAGGTTCCAGGTTTACAGCTTTGCAGGGAAAAAGGAGAAATTATTTCAAGACGAAGAGATGTTCATTTGTTCTCAGTAGATTGGAAGCAGTGCA
This sequence comes from Amphiprion ocellaris, assembly GCF_022539595.1. NCBI lineage: Eukaryota > Metazoa > Chordata > Actinopteri > Pomacentridae > Amphiprion > Amphiprion ocellaris. The sequence continues at coordinate 4,625,036 of NC_072777.1, forward strand.
TCCACAAGACATTCTTTTTGAGTTGAGGTACTTTGAGACTTGAAGAAACAGAAACAGTTTTATTTCTTAATTATGTATTTAGGCTGCACAGTGGCTTGGTGGTTAGCACTGTTGCCTTGCATCTATTCCTGGGCCTGGGATCTTTCTGCATGGAGTTTGCATGTTCTCCCTGTAAATGCGTAGGTTTTCTCCGGGTTCTCCAGCTTCCTCCCAAAGTCCAAAAACATGCTGAGGTTAACTGGTAACTCTAAATTGTCTGTAGGTGTGAACATGAGTGTGATTGTCTCTATATGTAGCCCTGTGATAGACTGGTGACCTGTCCAGGGTGTCCCCTACCTTCACCCCAAGTCAGATGAGATAGGCTCCAGCCTCCCTGCAACTCTAATGAGGATTCAGCGATGGATTATGTATTTAATAAGTTTCCTTTAAAAACCTACCTAATTTGCTGCAGTACAAACTGCATACCATTTAAATGAATGGAAATATTGTTCTTGATTTTCTGCATACTTTTCTTCAGAATTTTCCGTTTTCTACAGATTTATCTGACCTGCTGTGCACAGACTAAAAGCCTATTTAATATGAAACTGCAGCTATTTGTTGAAAATAGACTTTGAACAACATCACTAGATTTGGAAATATTTGAAAAATCAAACACATCAGGAAAATTTTCAGGAAATTCTGAAACTGTAATATAAGCAGAGTTCTGATGCAACAAAAAAAAAAAATCACAAACTATTTCTTCCCATCACTGAAAGCAGACTCAACTGGAAATAAAATTAGTTACAACTGCTTATGAACTAGCTTACCTACCGTCACAGTTTCAGGTTGTATAACAGCGTAATACTAACCTGAGGGTGCGATTTGCCCTCACGTCATTCTGGATAGCGGCACCATAAAAGAGCTAAATGCCTAAATTACAAATTTAAATGTCCCACGCTGCACCCTCTAACCATCATGCCATGCACCAAGAACAACAAGGTTACCAGATAAAGGACACGTTAACACACCACTCCACATACTACTGCTGCAACTGCATTCAGCATGAGCAAATTCGCCTCGTGCTAAAAGTATATTTCTCAATATTTCCATGAAACTAAACGGACCATATAACATTGTCATATTACCTAATGATCCTCCCCTGTGGCTGTGCATCACCTCTCTCCTCTCATTCTTATCCCCTGTATCGTCTAAAACATACCCCCTGCTCTTCCAGCCATTATGTATGTTTATGTTCTTCTCCCCGTCGCCTCGCTCAAGCTTTCTGTCAGAAATGTCAGCATGCACTGACCCAAGCTGCTTCTTCTTTTGTCTTTTTTTTGGTTAAGTAAAAGCCTGACTGAGCTGTAGGAGGGCATTCTCACATAAAGATCACAATGAGTCATCCCGGTGACCTTTGCATTTGTCAACGTGTTCAAAGCCAAACCCCCACGAACCCACACACATATGGAAACACACTAAGGTGCATAATGCATAATTGCAAGGAGACACAGTGAGAGACTTACACAAAAAGGGTCCCTGGCTGTGCTCCTGCACTCACACATGTGCAGTTTTATCATGTCGTCTGTTTCCAAAATCAATGTGTTTACTGACACCCTGTTTATTGACATAGCTGCTCCTGTACTGTCTCATCCGCTAATGTAATGTGTGTGTGTGTTTCTCTCAAGGAATGGCCCATTAGTGGTGGAAACTGGGGTCAAGGCACACAAAGCTACCCCGAGATCATCATCACAGGGTAAGACAATACTGATTTCATTATCATTATTATCTCGCCGCAATTACTTTCACCTCCCTCTGCAGTGCCAGGTCAGCACAGCCAAGGAGCTTCATTTTTTTCCGTACTGTAGGCCTTTATTTATTCCAATCATGTGCACTTTGCTCCGATTTAATGTTTATTATCCAGCACTAAGCTGTCAACACGGGGAGAAGGGGTGTTTTTAACAGAACACACACACTGAAGAAATGACATTGAGCTATGGGTTTGGCAGCAGGAGGCTCTCACACCCTCCCCATCCTCCCTCCCTCCTCGCCGCTACGTGCCGGATTACTATTCTGTCCAGGTTTACTCTCTCTCCGAGCGCCACAGCCTGCAAAATATTTTCTCTCCCAATCCACTCAGCTGAATTGGCAACAAAACAAAGAAAAACGAGGGGGGAAAAAAACCCAAAAACGATAACCGAAATTCATGACCTTTTCTGCGATACCAAGTGGAGAAGAGTTAATTATCAATAAGTCAGCGTTGTTTTACTAAAAAAAAAAAAAAAAAACAATTATTGCCAAAAGAACGTTGTTTCCTCTACACACTTTGACCACAACATTGGGAACCTATTTTTGTCTAAAATAAAACTTTATGCCATAGTATTAAAATTTCCCAATTTTATTTTGAAGGGCAGAACAAAGTTAAAAAGGTGTCTCAAAATGGAAATCAAAATATTTTTGACCATATAGTACACTAACTCATTACCTCTTGGTCAAACAACCTTAGAAATCATGCAATTCAGAATTTACATCTTTTAAAGATCATCCTCAGACTTAACATATTTCTAAAGGGCATATCAGTGGTTAGGGTAAAGGATTATGTAGGAAATGAGCTCAGCATTTCACTTTTTAAAATATATAGTATTCTTTGATTTACATAACATTTGAATGTAAATGCTTAAGAACAGCAAAGTTATGTCACATTGTTCTCTCTCTTACATTTCCAGGCATGCTGATGGGACTGTAAAGTTCTGGGATGCCTCTGCAAGTAAGTTTTGCTCTCAAATTCCAAGTATTGGTTCTTTCAAACAGTAGAAGACAAAGGACACAGTGAACTTTGAGACCAAAAAAGAAAATTAAAGACAACTGGACTTTTTTGAAGCATATTTCTGCTTAGGAGCACTAGCATTCACAGACAAAAATCTTTTGTTTGAATTTCATCTCATGATAATCAATTTGATCATGTTCAGAGAGCTGTTTTGTCTCATTCAGCATTGAGGTTTACGTGTCTACGTGCCCCAGAATGCAGCTCATACTTTCTCCTCTTCCTGTTTTATTTTTTTTCCTAGTAATGCTCCAGGTGCTCTATAAGCTCAAAACAGCCAAGATATTTGACAGAAACCGGTCTAAAGAGGACAAGGGCAGCACTGAGGCGTCGGATGACGACCCCTTTGCCATTCAGATAATGGCCTGGTGCCCTGAGAGCCGGATGCTCTGTGTGGCCGGTGTGTCAGCCAACGTTATCATCTACCGCTTCAGCAAGCTGGAAGTAACTACTGAGGTGGTACAGGTGGGTAATAGTTTCCTTTTTGTACTGTCATTTCCATTTTTCTTTCAAATTTCTGAATTTCTTTTTTCTGATCTTCTCTTTTACTGCAAGTCTCACGCAGTCATGCAAACTAGGAACACTATGCACCTCTGAAGTCCTCCATCACCGGATATTGTGCTTTTGAATTGCCTTCACTGCTCACTTTTCCTCTCCTGCTTTAAGATGCTGAGACATACCCACCACACACACACACACACACACACACACACACACACGCACTCAAAAGATCTGCCTAGTCAAAGGCAGTATGGTTGCCATGCCAACAGACAGAGCAGTGAACAAGCAAAGCCAGACCATCATTATAATCTGCCTCAATAGCGACGTAAGTGCTCATGGCGGCGTAAAGGGAGTCGGTGTTTAATGAAATAAAGAGAAATGTAGTTTAATCCCTGCATGTGTGCTCGCAGTTTGCATATTGTAAATGCAACTGCACTTACAGTATCAGTGTTAAATCGGTTAGCAGAATAAAACTGCATGTATTTCCAAGTCTGGCAACATTTTACTTGCTAAGCAGTCGTTGCGGTGGTGTTTTTTGCACCAGACTTCGCAGAGATCACTTGTCAATCATAGCACGTGGGCAGCACTGTGATGTCTTCTAGCTGATTCCCTTTTTGTGTTCAGCACCGGTTGTCCTAAACATCTAAATCTTTTGTTGTTCCAAGCAAACAGCAAAAAGTGCCAACTTCAAGTGCCTTGCTAAGGAGCACCGTAGCAGCAGGTTAAAGAGAGGGATTGAGTGTTTCAGTGCCAATGAGCACCGGTGCATTTGTCAGAGCAATTTCAGGGCCTTTTTTTCCTCCACTCCAAGCGCTAGCGATGTGGATCTGTAATTAGGAGAGTAGTCTCCCCTCTGCACAAGGTCAAACACCTCTCTGTAACCTTGCAGAAAATGAAGGTAGACGAGGACGGAGACGGACGGGTGGTAGAATCTGAAGAAGGGCGCTGATCGCTCTTCACTCCCACATGCCAGTGGGGCTAATGAGACTGACAGAATGCAAAAGAGAGGAGCTTATGAGCATTGTGCATGTGTGTGTGAGTGTGTGTGCGAAGGCGGAGGTTGCAAAGGGGTAGCCTGAAGGAGGACTTAGAAGGAACGGAATATTTCAGCTTTGGAGGACCTCTTTGACTCTCAGTCTGCCCACACACACATGCACTAGCACGTCAAGCAAATCCTGATCATCAAAGTGACTCTGCGAACGCATGTCACTCACTGTCATACGGCTCTTCCCAAAGGAACTGTTGTTTACAAGAATTCTGATGCCTCTATCATGCGTTCTGTGATCTCCTCATATTTAAATTCGCTGATGCCTCCCCCCTTTTCTGCACGTCTCCGTGTTTGTTTTCTCATACAGCTACTAGAGGTGCGAATGCAGTACGAGCTGAACGACATAGAGTCTCCAGATGGCGGGGGCGAACAGACGTCGGCGCTCCCCACCCCTGGCGCCTCCCCTCAGACGAGCGGCCCACCTTCACACCCTTCCACCAGCAGCAACAACTCTGACGGAGGCAACATGCCCTGCCTCAAGTACGACACACACAGAAGCACTTACGTAAACTCTCACACACACTCACACACACAAGAGTCTTGCCTTTTTGCCTCAAGCGCACTTGCACAGACTTAGTCACCGCCTGAAGCATTCTCAGCCACAGCCGCCCCATCATTCCCTTGCAGCCACTCATGCCAGACCCTCAACAAACTGATTCAGGACTGCAGCTGCACCACTTGTCATTCGCTTTATGAAATGTTTTTTCTTTTTTCATGTCTTTCCCTTTCATTCTTTTTTTCTTGTTGTTGGTCCCTTCTGTCTCTACTCTCCTTCAATGTACTTCTCCTCCACAGAGTGCGCAGTGCTCCATTGAAGCAGTCTCCAGGTTACCAGGTAGATTTGGTGGTCCAGTTAGTGTGGGTGAGCGGAGAGCCTCCTCAGCCGATCACAAGTCTGGCGCTTAATTCCTCCTATGGCCTGTAAGTACCAGACCTCAGGACACTAAAGCTGGAAATTATTTTCTTTATATCGAGCAGTTTCATCTTAAGTTAGAAAATAATGTAACTAATTAAAGCTGCAAGCAGCGTTGAACGGGCCCTTACATACCCACACATGTCTAGACAGGGCGCATGTTGAAGTGTGGTGTTTGGTGGGGTATGACAAATGTCAAGGTGTTCAGACTTAGCTGACCAATTTCAAGGATTATATCACAAAGTTTCATGTAAATATAATGCATATAACTTCCTGTTACCAATAGGTGGTGCTAGGACTATGATTAAATTTTTTAATGTTGATGTCTTGTCCAGCAAATGAAATTTGGGCCAGATTAGATCATACATCAACAGGTAAAACATGTCATTTCCTGCTGCTAGCAGGTGGCGCTATGACTGTGAATAGATATTGGCATATGGATGTCATCAGGGCAGGACTCTGATCAAACATGTAAAGTTTAAGGCAGATTGGAACATTTACAGGGTAGTTAGGCAGCACTTCCTTTTTCATGCCGAAGCATCAAAGTTCAGACGTCCGCCATGGCTACGCCTTTTGCGGAAGATTTCAATAACTTTTAATCATTAAGGCCTGTTTTATATACTGGCCAAATTTGAGGTCTCTTGGAGTTACCCCCTATGAGGACTTAACCAATGAAAATGAGCTAAAATAACCAAAAAATCTCACAATTAATTAAAAATGGCAGACTTCCCATTGGGTTTGGGTTTTAGACGCCACTGATTTTTTTGAGTGCCCTGACATGCTACATATGCCTACCAAATTCAGTAGATGTAGAAGAAATGTCCTCTCTGTAGTAGATATTACAAATGTGTAGGGGGCGCTGTGGAGCCATTTTGCCACACACATGCACAAGTCACATAAAATATTACATTTTTCGCCAGTTCTGGTGTGTGTGCAAATGTCCATGAGTTTTTGAGCATGTTTAAACCCTCAAAACTTTGATTCTTTTGGGCGAAAAATAATTCCTTGCATTCCAATAGGGTCATATGTGCTGTCAGTGCTCGGACCCTAAAAATTGCTAAAAGCATCTTATGCAGGAAATGGACACATGTGCAAGAAGTAACTGCTTATGGCCCACAGTGGCATTTGGCCTGAAAACTTTAAAATCCTTTAAAAATTCTTTAAAATGTTTCTCAAACTTTTCCCCCTCCTACTCCTTCGACTTCCTCTCTGACTTTGTCATCCCTCCCCAGATTGGTGTTTGGCAACAGTAGCGGTCTGGCGGTGGTGGACTACGTCCAGAAGACGGTCGTGCTCAACTTGGGTACGGTCGAGCTTTACGGCTCCAACGACCCCTATCAGAGACAGCCCCGGTCGCCAAGAAAGACACGACAGCCGTCTGGAGGTAATAAGGAAAAAGGGACACGAAAGAGAGCAGAAACAAGAACAACTTTTCTGAACATACACAACAGACTTTTCTGCTTGCAGTAAATCAAACATAACCCATTGTCGTTTTTGTCCACAGTCAACTAATCACACAGCCGAGCCTGTTTATTTTGCCTGAATTGAAAAGCCAGGTGGCTGCGTACCAAACTTGCAAGTCACTCTGGCAAAACCGAGATCACTGAAACTTCATTCATTCCCATTCTTTTTACCCTCAGCAAACAAAACTTTATACACACGTGCATAACTAAGTACCACATGGCATTTGAATATATTGTTGTCATTAAGTTTGCAGAAGCACAATACTTGAGAGTATGAATGTCTTTATCACTGTGCATCAGGTTGGCCATTTCATATCATAGTTTACATTTTTTTGTGGATTTTTCACTAATTATATTATTGCCTTTGGTTTATTAAAATCCAGCTATTAAAGTTTATGCATTTTTTAAAGACCACCTCAAGTGGAAATCCTTTTTTTTTTTACCTTGCAAACCCATATGGTGTTTTATGTATGCTACAACACACATCATGAGCAAAATAAGCAGTCAGCGCCATGGCTGATCATTCCACCTTAAAAATGCAGCGTACAAACAACAGTCTCAAAGACATGGATGCAAACTTCCAGTGTTTCATATGCAAAAAAAAAAAAAAACTTAAGAAACCAGTCATGTCAATTTGCAGTGAACAATTTCCTGTTCCAAAACATGTAGGACTGAATAACTCCAATGTTACAGCTTACTACTGTGTCCTGCAGTATCGTTTTACAGTTTGAGCAAAGTCATAGTGAGCTGGTGTGTTTGAGCTGTAGATCTACACATTCTAAAGTAAGCAATGGTAGAGTTGCATCTCAGCCACTTTAAGGTATGAAGGGGTTACTTTCATTGAAAAAAACTTCTAGATATGAAGTACTGATACACAGATAGATTTTTTGCATTTAATCAAATCACTTCAGAGGGTGTTTAAAGTAGAAGGACTCTACATGATTCTGGTTTTTCTCCCCCTTCTAGTTCTTTTATGAAGAGCAGTTTTTCGACACTGACGTTCAACCAGGATTTTCCTGGTCTTATCCTAAAGGCAAAGTGAAACAACCAGAGACAGTTACACAGAACATCAAATATACTTGTCAGCTGTTGGTCTTGACTGTACAAGCACAGTGAATCTCACAGGGACGACGATCAAATTTGGTTTGTTCTTCCTTTCTGTTGCACGGCAGGTTTCAGGTTTAGGTTTTCATCGATCATGATGACTGGTTTTTGCCACTGGAGCCCACAAATCCACAGTCCCTGATCTAATCTGTAAACCGACCCAAATGTGAGAATGAATGACACACATTGGGTCTAAAAATGATGCCGTCCAGGTTTAGTTCACAAGGCTGGCACTCGACAGAGCCCTCCAACAACACAAACTCTTTCTTTTGGCTTTGACTGACTTTCTCGCTTTGTTCATCCACCTCTCTTTGTCTCTCATTCACAAGCACTGCCTCAGAGCCCATCCCTTTTACACACATCGCCAATGCAGCTTCATTGTACCAGTAAGGGGCAACAGAATCCTTTCAGTATGAACACACTGCCACCATGTGTTAGAGAACAGCAGTGCAGCCAGACGGACGATGCCGCAGTGTCATAATGATGTACTGCCCATGTTTAAGCTCAGGTTTGACTGATGAATTAATAAGGTGTGTGGATTCTGAGGGATTTCTTTTTGATGCAGCTGAATATGCTAAGCAGCTATGGCTGCAGTAACAGACACAAAATAATGTACAGACACACATTAAAAAGGCTTCGGCATACACAAGAAGATGCACATGTAAACACACACAGAGCATCTGGTGTCAGTGAGTGTTGAGCAGTGGGCTAGCACCTGTCAGAGCCTGGCAAGTGTGAGCAGTAGTCAGGCGTCCAGCTGTGTTTCTCTGCCAACAGGGATGGCTGTCTGCTTGGCTTTCTGCCTCACAGTACAATGTCACACACACACACACACACACACACACACACACACACACACACACACACACACACACACACACACACACACACACACACACACACACACACACACACACACACACTTATACCCATACGTGCACGTGGCGAAGGAAGGAATTAGCTTTCAGACCAGATAAAGACACATTGAAACTGCACAAAACTGACTGACTAGTCTGTTGGTCAGTGGATGGGCAAACCAGCCAACAGATCATATGGCCATTTATTCAGGGAGAAACACAATTCACTGTCTGAATGTCAGGCTCATTCCAGAATTGGAGGACATTTGGGCTTCAAAATTTTTGAAAAATAAACCTTCTGTTGTACAATTTTCTGCTACATACTCATCAGCAATAGGGAATAAACTATCAAAGGCTTGATTGGCTCAGCTTTCACATCAGTGGTAGCATTTTTATTCCATGTTTTATTTGTTGTTTGCTAACCCTACTCTAATCACAGTAACAGGGTTGCTAATCCATGCTACTGTGATCTTTTTCTCAGCAGTAGAAGCTAGATATTTAGCTGCTGTTACTGCTGACCAAGAGGACAAACTGACTGATGGAAAACAGTCCAAAGAATTAGTCTGATCCTGATAATATGAGGCAGAGTGAGACATTCAATCAAGGCTGACAATGTGATGAAAATATGAAAAATAGAAGAGAGGACATAGCTTTGCTCTACACATTCTTTAGGAAAACTGTTTGATGATGTTAATTCCAGTGTTTCATGTGATTCACTGTTTTCTTCTTCTTCTACCAGCTAAAAAGTTTATGCTAACAGGGTTGTTGTGGGACACACCTTCCATTCATAATAATTATTATTGAAAATATTATGTTGATTTAAAAAAATTTTTCCCACAATTACAAGAGTCATCAATGACAAAAATAATACCAAAAAAGGACTTTTAAATTTCATTCGAACTGTTTTATTTGAGATTTAATTTGGTCATCAGGAGGGTGGGACAAGAGAAAAATGGTACTTTAGGGGGAACTCCAGGTTCCAGCTTATTTGGTATTTTTAAAATACTTTCAAGCATTCTTTTCTCCTGTTTTTTAGAAGTAAATTTACATGACAACATTGTTTTTTTTAAGGTATTTTGCACACAAATTATTTGAAATTTGATGGGTGGAACGTAAAATGTCCATTAATTCTGGAATGACCCCACAAGTCTCCCAACAGATTTAGTTGAACTCATGTGAGAACCTAATTAGTAGTGCATATGGCAGCCTGGATACAAAGCCTGCTTCTTCAGCCAAAGGCTAAAGCTGTACGTCCAACGAATCACTTTTTGCAAGCTGAAAAAGCCAGACATGCTTCTGAAAACATTTAAGAGCACTTGAGGGCACTTTGGAGGAGACTCTTTATTTGGTATGATATGGGATATCTGCAGAATGTGTTGCAAGTACCCACTGTGAAAGAAATGTCCCTTCAAGCATTATTTTTCATGGAATGTCACCTGGTTAGATACGTTCAGAAAAGCAGTATTCACCTCCACTGCTGTTTAGCCGTTGTTTAGCACTCGTACAAGTGGAATATGACGGTTGGTGTAGTATTTGTTCTGCACCTCCTCCTCAGTGACTGATGTCTAGGTAAAAAATAGTCAGACTAACCATGATGTAGACGTCACTTTCTCCTCACCAACCTATCACGTTAATAATTAATTTAATTTTCATTTCAGAAGTTTTACCAAGGATTTGGATCATGGAGTCAGGCAGGCATGCTGGTTATTTGTTATTTTTTTCAGTAAATTAGTCATTTTAATGACAGTTCTCACCTCCGTGCATGTAAATGTTCCAACAAAACAATTGCACCCATCACTACTTTGCAGGAACACTGTTGCTGCATCCTTCACTTAGCTCAACCCAATACATTTGTGATCAATTTAAAGAAATACAAATAAGCCAAAGTGTCTTTTTTCCCTATAGCAGAATGATAAAGAGGTTCACAGTGGTCACTATGAACAGAGGTATAAAATGGCCCAAAAGACTACATGCAGCTCTAGACCTGTCTATGTTTGCAGTAGATCATCTGGTGCCAACACCTCCCACCCTGGGTTGATTTAACGGCTAGATAACCAGCTTCATTAGTCTAAATGCAGTCATTCAGCTTAGCGAAGCAGGGTAACAAAAACACCAGTATGTTGAACTTGGCTTGTAGTACAGGATCTGATATGATTCAAATTAATATTATCCATAATCCCACTTGATATCCAAGGTTCTCTCTGAGTTTGCAGTTTATTATAAAAAGTATAATGAAATATGATAACCCCAGTGCCTCTTTTTGACCTGCCTAGTTTTCTATTTAATGATGAACTGTCTGATTGCTGCTCCAGGTCTGTGCGACATCAACGAGGGCTCGGCCACATGTGAGGACCGCTGCAAGTCCCCTACTTCAGGTAATATGTCCTTCAGCATCTTATTGAAAGAAAAAAAACACAGCAGAGGCTTTTTACTCTGTAGATGTGAAGCCCAATCTGTGAACCAGATGAAAATATACCATATATATGCATGCAAGAGGGGTATTAGTTGGAGAAGAAGATTAATGTTTCAAAAGAGCCTGTACTTTTAATACTATTTTTCTTAGAGTTGTTGCTCATCAAAGTGGAACTGTATGGAAAGGTTTTTCTGTTTTTTTAACCATAAAATTGTCTGGCTGTCTATTTCATTTTACCTCAGTCTTTAGAAAAGCACAGTTTGAGTTTAATACCGTACATTTATGGGTTTTGGAGAGTATTTTCCCATTTGTGCATGCATTCTTTTACCACTTTGCAGAGTTCAGTAGACAGGAATAAATTTGTTTTAATCTCATGCAGAATCCTGGAAAACAGGGTTACAGGCTATAAATATATCCAATCGATGTGACGCTAATTCAATGTGACTGCTAGGAATTGTGAACTGAATGAAGATGTAAAACAAAACTCTGCATTCTGGTAAAGAAACCCATTAATTTACATTTGTTATAGCTAAAAAGGAATCAGTAAGTCACGTGTTATCACATATTCAGCAACTGCATAATTTTAAACATAGTTAATAGTCAAATATATGACTTTTCTTGCCAAGATTATGTGAATTTAGTTGGATTTGAAACAGGGATCTTTCTCTCTTTTGGCATAGAAGCAGATTCTTGCAAATACATTATCATATTAAGCAGTTTTCATATGTATATTTCCTGGATGAAAGTAATAAAATAGATCGTGCTGTAGGAAAAAAACACAACGTCAAATCTTCATCATCAGCTTTATGTTACTTACCACATAAAGGCACCTCCAAGTGCAAATAATCAGCCCTTTGATGAGCCAGTAGAAGAAGTGCTTTGTGTTTTGCAGATGCTCTGCTGCACTTAATCTGCGTCATTAGTGTTTCGGCTGAAGGTGCTTGAAGAGCGAACAGCACAGATTCATCTCATTAGAGCAAAGTTGACATTAGCGCCACGAAAATAAGGAGCTTTTTTAAAAAGGTCAGACAGAAAACAAATCTCAAAGTCTGGAGTCCTGCTGCTGTTGCCAGGTATGATGGCTGTCCAGCCCACATGTCTGCTGCCACCAGACTGTGGTTTGATACATCTGTCTGCTTTGCATTATTCATGGGACAGACAGAGATAAGGCGCTTTCCTGCAAAAACTGTCTCCTTTAACTAGTCGTTTAGTCTAGACCTGAGTGCTTCTTTCCTTTTTGGGTAAGTCATAAAAATCTGCTGGTGGAAGAAAATAATATTACTTACAGTTGCGTCTGTTTTTCCTTGAAATAAGTTGCATTATGATGAATAAAGACAGGATCAATATACGGATAGTGGAGCTTTATTCAAAAAGACTCTTGGAATAATTTAATTTGCATTAAAAAGAGCTAAAAATGACATACTTAGAGATGTCAGTGCTAAATCACAAGAGTATTACCACAGAGATGCCTTTTTTCCCTCTCCTTTTCTTGTTTTGCACATTTAATCTTCTGTTTTAAACTGAAAATACTTTAAATCAAAAGAATATTGTCTCATTGTGGTATCAAAGTGAAGCTGGAACTTTCATTTGTTTTCATTTTACGGATGAATGCATTAAACGATTAAACAACTGGCACTCTTTTACTTAAAAGACAAGAGACAGCTTAAGGAGTCTTAAACTGTGTCCTGAACCGGTTTTGTTGAAATTAAATGGCCACATTACTGCTCAGAGCAACAACAAAAAAAGGTTATTCATGACTGTAAACTGCAACAGCTTGAGTAGTAAAAAGACAAAAGGTGTTTCTAACTGCACATTTACTCTACTTTTCCCCCCTCACATCCCCAAAAGTGTTGATGTCAAACAGCAATCTACAGCAATTCTACAATGGAGGTGGTAGAGGAGGTAAGATTGGCCAAAGAGTTCCATGAGAAGCTGTGTAGGCAGGACGAACATGGTCCAGATTTGGTCCCCCTGTTTTTCCTTTGTTTTTTTATTTTTTATTCTTCTTTGTTGTGGAGAAACTGTCTCTGTCCTCCGTGTCATTAGTCACCACAGTGGGAAGAAATAGACAAGAGAATAAAGTTCCACTCTACTTCAGGGTTCGCCTATGTCCCTCTATCTTTTGGCTCTCTCTGTTTGTTTGATTTTTTATTAGAAGCATTTGTAGATAATTCATTATAACAATATAACATAGAAATGCTTATATTTGATATTTTGGCACATAATACGCTTGGATAATTGTATTTAGAGGACTGAAAGCTCTTGGAGCACAGGCAAACCCGGAGGGAAGGTGGGACTCCAGCTGTCTATAGACACCTTAGTCGTTAAATATACATATTGCATGCTACATGTATGTAGCACGAGTGTTGAACTGTAAATGTGCCTGCGTTTGATATCTGTCCATAGTACAGTATGATGACACCACAGAATGGAGGGCAACTCATCTGTCCAGCTGTGTCTTTGTGTGCCTCCGGTGTTTGTTGATGAAAGTAATAATCACAGGAATAAAAGTGCATTTAAATTAAGTCCAAAACAAAGGAAGGACTCGTTCAGATTCAAGCAACAGTGAGTAAGTATGATATGTGCAATGGCGTTTATATCGGATCTTGGGTTTTTCAACTTGACCAAGACTGACAACAATGTTGTGGATTCTTCTTAGATTGCCTTTGCATTATTTAAGGAGAATGGACCCTTTTTAAAGCCTGATTATTCACAAGACTCATGGCCACAACACCCCAAATACCAGCACAAGTGTTTCCACTTGTTTTTAGCTTAATTAGACCACTTGTAATCTCTTAAAGCTACAGTATGTGATATATCCTAAAAGCGTTTTCAGTGTTCATGGAGCATCCCTGACGGCAAACAATAAATCAAGTGCTTTGATGATGGGAATAAAAATAAATTGTCTGTGGCAGTGACAGGTCTGTAAAAAAACAATTCAATCATTGCATTTGGTCTGTATGAGATGATTGGATGCCCTACCTAACTAAGCGCCTGCCTGTCTGTACACACTTTTTGTGCATCGCTGTAGTGTTCCACAAAGCTCTGCTGACACACTGCTACAGCTAATTAGCAGGTAGCACAGAAACGGCGGACAATATACATTTTACAGTACCTCCTTAACCTAATACATTTTGTGCTACGAAACCTTCCAAAAGATTGCGTCTGGGTTTTAGTGTTTTTTGTGGCCTTCATCCACCTCCAGTTTCTTTAGGGTATATCTATCTGTATTTGGAGCTTGATTGTTTGATGCTATTGATCTTATGTTAGTCTATTTTGGCTTCTAATGGGACACTATGCAAATGTGGAGATGTGGCCTATTAGTGTGTCCTTAGGCATGAGGTAGTTGCTTTCTTTTTACACAAACACTCTTGTGGATTCGTCTTCCAGCCAGATTATGTGTTTTGGAGCAGTGGCTTTTTGAAGGAGTGGGTGGAATCTTTTTCAGATGTTTGGCAGGTGTTTCTTTGATCCTACATACTCGAGCTTTAGTTTAGCTTTATTCCAAATGTGAGTTTGGAAACATTACACCTTGATCATTTTTTAGCGAATGAAGATTAATGGAGTTTGGTGACCTCACGTCGTTTCCAGCATCGCTCCACCCATCAGCGGCCACAGCAGAAATCTAATTAACCTTCATACTTGATACCATATGCAGGGCCTTTAAAGTAAATAAAAGGTTTATGGTAAGCGACAGTGGATTTGTAAACTTAGGACAAGAGCTGGACAAGAGCGAGCTTTGAAAACTGGATAATCTGCGTGGTGTCCGATAATCAATTCCACTTTTTATTTTATTTTATTTTTTTAAATCGCTTAACTGTAAAAATAAATAACTAAATGGAACCTAACCTAATTTGAGCTTGAAGGTTTTTAGAATTTCACAGATCATTTCTGATGATAATTGTTTGGATTTCCTTTAATTATTACGTCGGTTTCTGTCAGTTTTTGAAACACAAAAAAACAGTTTGCTAGCCAGGACTTCATCACTTCTTAACTATTACTAGTTGATGTAACATTTCAGTGCGTGCATGATGAATGTCTCCTTTTATCATCACTGTCTCCTACTTCTTTCCTCTACAGACAGAGAAAATAATACCACAGGCCTTCATTCATGGTCATTTTTATGAAGTCTTTTAAAAGATGGAACGATTTGCGAACCAGTGTTAAAACGATATAATTAGCAGAAGAATTTTTAACCATCTTTCTCGCTATCTTCTTCCATCTCTCGTTCATTATTTTCTGTTCCTTGTTACTTCCTTGTTCTTGATGCATGCTCCTTTGGCATGAAGGTCCTGAATGGCACTGTTGATGTCTTACCAGTCCTCTCTTTCAGGGCTTGTGCAGCCAGAGGTCACCTCTTTTGTTTTGTCCTTCACAGCATGCCTCTGTGATATACAGAGTGGTCTCTGAATCCTTATGCAGTGTCTTCTTCTGTGTAATGCATTTTGGCTCCTATAGTCAATAAAACAATCCCCTGGCACTTGTTCCACAGCCTTTTGTCGTTTTGTGTACTTTGGCTTTGTGCACAATCCCAGTCCAATGCTAGTGATCTAGCTTTGCATGGCATCGTGTGTTAGCTTAGACGTGTGTTTGTAAAGAGGGATGTTCTCTTTTTTCCAGCAAAGATGTCACGGAAATTAAGCTTGCCTACTGAGCTAAAGCCAGACTTGGGTAAGCCTTGACTTCGTGTCTCCAAACAATTTGTATGAAATGCAGTATACTTTCGCCACTCCAACTGGACTCCACCACATCCCATTAGTCCGGTTCTATCTGGTTATTAGCCTCAAAATTGGCAAGCTGTGCAGATGTTCTCCTAAGTTTGCATGAGTCAAAAGTAGCACTGATCTGATCTGAATTGGAATTGTTTTGAGCTAAATCAAATTGTTGCAATTAAACTCCCACTTTTTGACCATGGTGGGGGTTTCACTAGAGGTCAGTGGTGCTGAGCTAAACTTTGCACAACCCATTTCACTCTGAAGCTTTCTGTAACTTTTGCAGCTTTCTTTTTCTCTTCTATGTTCTTCATGTCGTTCTTTTCTCTGTCTGATTGGTTCCTGAAAGCAGAAATGTTAGAAAGAAAAAAGCATTTTCATCTTCAAGGCTATAGAGCTTTCCTCTAAAGCACTAGAAGCAATGATTTTTTTTTATTTCAAAGGGTCAAAGAACAATGTGCAAGTGCCAAGACATTCACCTGTGTGCTTCTTTAAGGGCCAGATAGCTGCCGTTTGGAGATGGAATATTATGAATGATTCATCTGTGAAAATGTGCAACTGCACGACTACATTAGATTTGTTCAAATGGTACAATATAAGAGTACAGTAAAGGTTTTCAGGAGATGCTGCTCTGTTGAATATTGGCAATTTTATCTGTCCTAGAGACAAAGGTACACCAGCCATATACTTTCTTCTCATTACCTAGTTAGGAATGCAAATCCATCTCTAAGATTCCTTTAGCTACATTGTCAGTTTCTAAACAAATAGAATTCATACACATTTGGTATTCCTTGTTTTAAAATTTAAACCCACTTGCATTTAGTTCTGGAGTGTTACAATTAAAGGCCTATACAAAACAGTCTTTATATCATTTTATTTTGTAAGTGAAGTATGGTGTCTGTGTTGTCTGTCTTTTATGCCACTGCTTTGCGGGTGCTTTACCTCTCTCTGTTTTGTCCTTACTGTCCTCCTGTCTGTATGCCCGCCGCGGGGTGCCAACCCATTAGACCACCGGGACAATTCTTTCAGCCGCTCACGCTCCTCCAGCGTCACCAGCATCGACAAGGAAGCCCGGGAGGCCATCAGCTCTTTCCACTTCTGCGAGACCTTCGCCCGGAAGGGGGACAGCACTTTGACTCCCTGCCTGTATGTGGGAACCTCCCTGGGAACTGTGCTGGTTCTAGCTCTTACATTGCCACCTGCTGGGGAACAGCGACAACTGCAGCCAGTTCTCATTTCACCGACAGGTAGGAATCTCAGAAGAGAATGGGAAGGTAAACTTTTAGGAGGTCTGTCTTTGCAACTACTGCAGAAAATGTCCACTAAACAGTGAGCTCTAACAAACTTCGTTGCGTTCACCAGGCATGTTGGCTCGGCTGAAGGGAAGCATCTTGCGGATGGCTTTCCTGGACTCCACAGGTTCCCAGCTGCCTCCTGCGTACGAGCCTTGGTATGAACCCAACGTCTCAGCAGATGGCGAAGAACGAGAGAAGGTCCGTAAGCGCCGGCCCGTCTCCGTGTCCCCGTCCAGCTCCCAGGACCTCAGCGAGAGCCAATACGCCGTGGTGTGTTCAGAGAAACAGGCCAAAGTCATCTCCCTCCCCTCCCAGACTTGCATCTACAAACACAGTATCACAGAGACCTCCTTCATCTTACGGGCAGATGTGGTGCAGATGAGCCAAGGCGTGTGCGTGGCTTGTTTTTGCGCCAACGGCCACATCATGACCCTCAGGTGAGAACATGTCAGTCTGCATCTGGGGTCAGGCCAAAATAGTTGGTTATTAATAAAATGCATCCACCGAGTCGGTTTGAATCAATCATGTGTGCGAAGTTAGATTTAAGCACATTTGAACTGCCCTTTGCTGTATGTTTGATCAGCTTTACCGATAATTTTCACATTTCAGTGTTGCTGAGGGGTCAGTTTTGTCAATATTCTTCAGCATTGCAATGACAGTCCACACAGAATCACTCAGCAATCCAGCAAGAGAGTTCGGCAAGATCAGCTTTTTTAAAGTTTGGTACACAAACTTGCACCGGAGTGATTTTCATACAGTGTGTGGAAGGATATAAGTGCAGAGGGGTGGATCAGTGTGTCGCTCATCCTCATTAATCTTCACTTCCCCAGAGGAGAGAGACAGAGATAGAACAGCCTTCCATATGGGTGTCTGACAAAGCAAGGATGTCCATCTGTCTCCCTGTCTGTGTTGATTCGGGTTTCCATGTGAATGTGAATGTGTTTCCCTGTTCAAAACAATCAATAGTGCAGGGAAAGATCAAAATACGCTTAATATGATGCAGAAAGAGTTATTGAAGCTGATTCTATCTAGGAATACTGGCTCTCTAATACTGACTTCAACATCCACAATGACACAGCGAAGCTCGATGTGTTAGAGGAATTTAACGGCTGTTTCTAGTGTCCCGTACACTTAAAACCATATCATTTCTGTGCCTCCTGTCCAGTGTGCCGGGACTGAGGCCGCTCATGGATGTAAACTACCTACCTTTGACAGACATGCGGATAGCCAGGACGTTCTGTTTCACTAACCTGGGTCAGGCCATGTACCTCTGTTCCCCCACTGAGGTCCAGAGGATCACTTACAGTCAGGACACTTGTGAAAACCTACAGGTGAGGTAACATCTTGTGTACAGGACACATAGCATATGGATTTATTTATATCTCTTGTCTTGGTAGCATAAAAGATTTGCATATTGTACTGCATAGAAAGCAAATCATATTACATATACCATCTTTGGGAACATATATGCAGTGTATATACAGCATGTACTGTATATGTCACTTGAGGAACAGTGGAAAACAAAAACCATTATGAAAAGGCAGTCTATATTTACTGCAGAATAATAATAATAATAATTGATGTTTCAGGAGATGCTGGGTGAGCTATTTACACCAGTGGAGACACCGGAGGCACCTAACAGAGGGTTCTTCAAAGGTCTCTTTGGAGGAGGAGCACAGTCACTGGATAGAGAGGAGCTATGTATGTCCAACTCATACATGATACGCAGTTATGAACACAACTTTACATACACTTATAAAGACCATGTATATCATGGCAGTCTTGAGTTTCCAATTACTTCGATAACTCTTAATTTTTTGAGACCGAATGATTAAATTTGCTGGGTCAAAAATATGCAAACAGCAATGTCAATATTTAGTTAAAAGTCCCTTAACCATTTTCACCTCAAGTAGACCCTTTTAGTTGCTATCCATGAGTTTCTAGCAAGCGTCCAGCTGGATGTTTCACTACTCCTGTCCTCCTTCTGACACACAGTAGTTTCTTCATCACAGTTCACAGGTTCTTGATGGGGTTTAAGTCAGGACTTTGGAGAGACCAGTCTTAAACCTTATAATAAAGGTGGGAGTTTTCACGTAAAACATGAAATTGTCTGGGCGACCCCAAACTTTTGAACGGTAGTGTAGTGTATGTTGGCTTAGAGTCACCAGCTTTAGTCAGTCGTAATCACTCACAAGAAGTTAACAGGCCATGCCACGAAGAAAATTAGATTTACACAACTTTCTACATCACTAAAACTGATAATTCAGGTTACTGTATGTATATTTCTGACCCATCAGACTTTGTCATATTTACAGAAGACCTATGATAAAACTATGAAAGAGGCAAAATACTTGATTGTTTTTTGTGACAAAGACCAAGTGTGTCAATGATTCCATGAACGAAAATTAGGAGTTTAGGAATCATTGGAACTTCATCACTAACATGATTTACATGGACTTTACAATTTATGTAAACATTTGTTCACAACTGTACACCCACAAATATTCTTCACCAGATGCAGCTTCGCTTCACGTTTTTCTCTCCTTTCCGCCTTCACTCAGTTGGTGAGGTAACAGCTGGAAGAGCTTCACGGAGTCTGGCCCAGCACATCCCTGGCCCGGGTGGCATAGAGGGCATGAAGGGGGCTGCATCCGGCGTGGTGGGAGATCTGGCACGTGCCCGGATAGCACTGGATGAAAGAGGCCAAAAGCTGGGCGAACTGGAGGAGAGAACAGCTGCCATGATGGCCAGCGCCGATTCGTTTTCCAAACACGCCCACGAGGTGAAAGAAAGTGTCAAATACTTTAATCTGTTGAAACATAAGAGGTCCTCCAAACACACATGCAAGTACATGCTTCTGCAACATCAGGTCTTAAAGGATTTAAACGAGGAGAGACGTACAAGGACACCATACCAGCTTACTATAAGCAGTGCCTAACAGAAATAAGAAGTGTTGGCTTAAATAAATAACCTAATGAGGAATAATCTTCTAAAGGCAGAAGATAGTAATATTAATTACTGCTGTTTTCAATTCAGCTTTGAATCTTTTGCAAACTGATCAGGCTAATTATGACTGCTCATTTTCCGGATAGTCAGTAAAGAATTAATTAAAGGCCCAAAATTTAAAGCCGTCAATGAATGATGCATCATTTCACAAGTGTTAATCCTCTGGAAAACACTGTACAAGAACAAAACATACACTTCAGTACAATGGAATACTTTGTGTACTCAAATGCTGAATATTGAAAGCTGTTCCTCCAGTTATTTCAGAAATATTACGCCCTTATGCTATGTAGCCACTAGAGGGCAGCATACTCAAACTTAAATAAACAGTACGGTTGACCTTGCTGTAGTGTCACAGATTTTCTTTTCAGAAATTACACAGAATTTAAAATATGTTATATTTAATATATTTCCTGCGATTTTTATGACTTGGAGCAAAATTTCAGATATAAAGTGAACTTCAGTTGCAACGGACGGATCGATGAGGACCTTGAGAAGATCTTGTTCTCATGCAAACTTGTCCTTTGTTTCTAGATGATGCTGAAGTGCAAAGACAAAAAGTGGTACCAGTTCTGATCGGTGACAGAGGAGGAGTGGAGCTCTGCAGACACGACTGTCTGGCTGACTCTTCATCCATCAGCCCATCTGGACTCACCGTGAACCCCCCAAACCCATCCGTCTGTCCGTCCATCCATCCATCCATCCCTCCCTCCAAGCCTTCTTCACTGAGACACTCGGGATTTTATTCCCCAGCACAATGTCGAATACTGTTCTTACTCAGTCTTAGGGAGGAACTGAGGGGTAGACAGGGGAGAGGGACAACCTCAGAGGGAATAGGTAAATGGTGTCTTCTTTTTCTTTTTTTCTGTTCTTGTCTCAGTTTGTTTATCTCTGTTCAGCCTCTCCTCCGAGGTCGCTGATTGGTCCACGCACCTGGAGATCCTTTGTTTGCCAAATAATGTTCTTAACTGTCGTCTCCACTCTGTACCCTCGTGGCCAATATTCAAAGCGACGAACACAGCTGAAAAAAAGACAAATATCTTAACGAAGACACAAAGACTACAAAAAGATTATTCAAATGTAAAAAGCAAGAAAAAGAATCTAAATACATCATTATATATACATAGATCTAATAAATGTGCAATGCTGTCTTCACTTCCGAGTGACCGGTACTAAAGAAAGGAGATAAGGAGATGGAGGAGCTGGGTGTAAAAATTAAAAAATGAAAAAAAAAAGGCGAAGGAGGCGGCGTTGGAGAGCCATAAGGAAGTGCTGGGACAGTGATGCCTCCTCTATGCAGAGAGTCACAAGGATAAAACGCAACTCATTCTGATGTACATGTACTGGATATTTCCTCATCTTTCTCAATCTCTAGACTCTCCTCTGTATCTGACAGACTTTCATATTGTTACCAACAGTGTGTGTGTGTGTGTGTGTGTGTGTGCATGCGTGCGTGCGTGCGTGCGTGTGTGTGCGGGCGCAAGTTTGTGCGTGAGACTGCGTTACTTTCGATTTTCTCGCCATTCCTCGATTTGTTATTCGTTCTTTGCTCTGTCTGTATTATTGGAAAATCTCTTATTTTTCTATCGTTGTGAAAGTGCGCGCTGTTTGTTTGGTTTGTTGAAAAAAAAGAAGAAGAATAACACATTTTGTGACTTGTCTTCAACTTAATTTTTCCTTATGAAAAGGGCTGGAATCTATAAAGGAGGGCAAGGATATAAAAGGCATATATCATTTAGGACTCACTCACACGGCGACATCAGATTTCTTGATCCTTAAAGCGACGGCACACATTTATCGTTTTACCTGAGGATTTCATTTTTTAACTCTGGTGTCATAAGCTTCCACAATTTGACTCAGTCTGCGAATATGACTGTATAAATACCGATGAGAACCGTACGAAATACACTTACAGTCTAGCTGGATTTGTTGGGGTTTTGGAAGTTTCCAAATTCTGCCGCATACATCACTATGAGATGACTAACAGTATTCATATATGCAGGAGAACAGAAAAATGGAATCTTTTACACTTTAAAATGATAATTCCTTTGTTTTGTTTTCTTCTTTGATGACAGTTGTCAGTGTGAGAAGATTGTCCTGTGCGATTCCTTCGTTGCTCTTTATTTATTTATCGAGGTGCAACAGACAGTCGTGTTTGGTGTTAGAAACATTCGCCATCATTACCACCTTGTTTCTATTTCCATGTTTGCAGTGAAGCTCAAGTGTGGTGTTTTCTCCCATCTACCAGGCTTCTAACCTTTATTTGTATATAAGTAAATAGTTTGACAATCTCTGACCAACTGGAAAGTAAACGTAAAAGTTTTTAAAAAAAGAGGAGACAGGCCATATTTTTTCTGACGCCAAAGAGTTGCTTTAGCTTTTCCATTGCATTATCATTTTGGCCGTGGATTCTTGGAAGCCAGACAGTGCACAGTGATGTGTGTGATACAGTATAGTGCAGACCCAGGATCAGGCCTGTTTAGAAAATATCGTCACCTTCGCCACTTTGCAGGATTCAAGAAATGGAAAGTTGCAACGGAGCTCAGCCATTTATCGCAAGATATTGCATAAAATGTAACGATTAAGGTGTTGAAAGTTGCCAAGCTGTTGGTTGATATGGCGGTTTCATGAAAACAAAACCATCCCACTTACACTTCGCACAACATTTATGGTATTCATCTTATGTGTGTGTGTGTTTTGTATGTCTGTCTGTTTGTGTGTAAGGAGTGTGTCCATGGAAATTCTGTAATTTATAATGTTCTGTTCTGGTTGTTTTTTAATTGTTGTGTCCTGTCAGGAGTTTGTGTCCAGTTCAGTGTCTGTTCGACTAACTGAAGAAGCCACCAACAAAGATTAGAAAGATAACGATACGTTAAAGAGGAGCGCTAGAGGATGACTTTCTGGATTCTGGTTTCATGTTCAGTCTTTGCACACATGCTGAGACTGTCCTTCACTTTTTCAGTGTTTGCCTTTGACCTCTGAATTCCTCCAGTGAGTCTCAACTGACTCCTTTCGGTTCCACAGCTACAGATTTGGCCTTTTCAGTGTTTAGTAAGCATTGTAGTGTGAATGTTGGCAGGTAGCTCTGTCTTTTTCATCCCCAAGGTGAAGAAGAAGAAGAAAAAAAACCTTCAGGAAAATCTTTTAGCTCTAAGTCATCCCAAGAAGATGCTGTTTAATGTCTTTCTCTTTGACCCCACTGTTGACGTGTTTGTGTCTTTATTTTTACAATGTTGTTTCTTTATTTTTTTTCTCTCCATCTATGAGTGATTTGTTTCTTGTCCATACACTACAGTTTGCAGTATTCTTTCCTGAACCGATCCACACAAACAATAAGAGGGAGTCCTGTCTATCTGCCATATGCCATCTTCTGTCCTGGATTCAACAGTTATCAGTGGGTTGCAGTATTTTTCTCATTGTAGCCAATTTTCTTGTACAGTTTTATGCAACTTTCACATGGATGTTTATGACTTTATCTGCTGCCACAAAAATTTAGAAATTCTGTAGATAGAGATTACTGTGCAATGGAAAATAAAAGTGGAAAATGTATTTTTGTGTCCCATTTTTAAAGTCTTACACGCAGAAAAATGATTAGATTCTTGCAGTGCAGTATTTGGACTTAGTGCAGGCTTGGAAATATGTTCAGACGATGCTTCATAATATTGTAAAAAATACACTAGGTGGCAGCAAACTCACATGATTCTCTCAACATGCAACGTGACTGAAGAGGGAAAACACAAAGACCAAAATGCAAGCCTGTGAGTCATTTTCAGCAGATTTAGCTGCCTCATGTTTGACAGCATGTTAAGACAAGAATAGATTTATAGATTAAATAGAAATTGCTGCTGGAATTAAACCATAAATCCAAAGATCTGTTTAGTTTCTCAGTGTGAGGTCTAATGGAAAGTCTTTTTGTCAATGTCACTGTTGTAGCTTGCCTTCTTAATTCATGACCTGTTGTGTCTTTCTACTGCACTTTCCCACTTCTTCAAGCCAAGTAATTCCGTATCGATCAAACTAGATTCCCGGATTCTGGTTTCTTTAGGGTCTCCATCAATGAGGAAGTGGTCAGAGGAGCTCTTGAAGGTCATCTTTTGTTTTGTGTTTTTTTTTCTGGAAGTGCCTTCAAGTGACCCTTTTTTGGTTAAGTGTTGTGTCAGCGTCAAGAAACACTGTAATTATGTCCCGCTTGGTGGCTTTCTGTAGTGTTTTCCACATGGAACTCTACAATTATGAGCAGAGCTCTTGAATCAGAGATACAATTCTCCTAATCTCAGTCAAGATGCACATTATGGTCAGTGAGTTCATACTGTTTTGTCAGCGGCTTTAAGGTGTGGAACAATTGCTGAGAAAAGGCTTCCAGCTTGCCTGATAATTTCCTGCAAGAGGACAGATTTACACACTGTAACCCTACAGAATCACTGGATGCTTCCTGACAGGACTTGTGACTCACACTCAGTGACACATAGCCATGAAGAAACAAAGCAAAAGTGACCTTTTGTGGCAGCTAGGAGTCTCAATATATGGATGAATAAGCTGTAAACCATATTGCAAATGCAGCTATAGAGTGTTGGCTGGAGGGTTAAAGCAGACTATGATTAAATGTTGCCTTTTCTGTAGCTGAGTAATGAAGAGTCCAACTAAAACACATACATTATAGTTCAATCATCAGGTAAACTGTTGTTGTCATTCCTGGAATAATCACAAAATATCAAGATTTGTACACAAAATCCATACATTAAATCAATAAAACAATAATACACCTGAGGAAAATATAATAAAATACATAATCTACTACTTATATGCAGGAAATTACTACAACTGCCCCTACTCCCCCTCTTGCCCTCTCCTCATATTATTGAATAGATTTTATGGTCTCATCCCTTCTTTAAACAAAACTATCAGATAGAGTGGTGTCATCATTTTATTAGGTAGAGTGCATGTGTTTTTCCATCAAAGATAAGCTTCTGTGGCTGCGAGAGGTTGAAGGTTAAATTAAAGGGGAAAGTGAGAGATAAAGACAAAGGGAGGGAAATGGGGTAGGTGAGGATTAAAAAGAAAAACACACGTTAATTTGTGCAATCTGACTGAAGCCACGAAGAGAAGGTCACCGGGGAGGGTGTTTGTTGCTGCCTACCGTTTGACCTAGTGACTGATGGAGACGTATAGGGTCAGGCGATCCAGAGCTGCTCAGCAAATGACACGTCAGCGTGACTGTTGCCGTGGTGACTGGAAACGTGAATGACCCCGGCTCGTGTCTCCACAGCAGGAATCAAGTGTGACACCCAAAGGGAGGCTGAAGCCGCCTGTGTCTGTTTTAGCTCGATTTAATGCATCCCCCAATTAAAAACATAATAAAGAGCACTTTTGTGTGTCACAGACGAGCAGACTGTCGTCTTAAATGTATATTAATTATATGTGGACATCAAAACATGCTATTTGCTTCATGTTTATTGTTTAGGACTGCAGAAGCTCAGTGGAATCTGCCATTTAAAATGCAAGCAGGGAAAAGATGTCAGTCATGTTGTTAATGAACGTAAGGAACCTCATTCCAGGGACATGGACTGCATATTTTCAAGCTTGAGAATCCATAGAAGCATTTTCTTTCTATTCCCACTAATATGTTGAGTCAATGCAAGAGATAAACTGCAAAAGTATTAGTTTAGATTTGCTTATGTTTAGTAGAACAAGTTGATGTTTGCTCTATTTAGTTAAATTTCTGTTTTAATTGTATTGTGATCACATCTTTCTGAAGTTATTTCATCCACATGTATTGTTTTTTTCAATGTAAATGCAAAATAAGACTTTTAATGAGTCTTAAATGAGTCACATTACATTTAACCACCTGTTTTTCTTTACTTTAGGCAGCTTTGGTGCTACAACTTTACTGCTTCTTTTTTTAAAAAATTTTTTTAAGGAAATTTATTTTGTTTTTGCTCCATTTCCTGTTAAAGGGTGCCACACCCATTGTTCTCTGGCCTGTTCAAGCTCACTAGCAGCTTAACTATTAGCTTCTCCTGCTAAGCATGTAGCATTTCACATGAAAGACAACCTCAACCAGACATTTAGGATAACCTAGGTACACAAGTCAACATATTTTAAAGCAAAATGCTGTTCAGTAGGCCTGTCTTGGTTTTAGCAGCAGGAAGCACACAGGTGTAATTCCTAATAATAATGGCAGCATCCCATTAAGGTTCCAGCACTCTGCCATTGTGAATTTCTGCCACCTGCAGAGGCTCACTGGGGCACTTATTGGAACCAAGCCATGATTTAGAAAATTACTGGCGCTTGTTCTTGCTGTGACAATTTAATGTTGGATGTGAGGCAGAAAGACTCACTTCAGACTGGAAGTGGTGTTTTGTAATTTGCACGGGTCCTTGGATTTACTCTCCAGAAGTCCAAATGGATACGACGTCTTCACAATACTCAGGTAGGAATGATCTAAACTGTCTGATCTGCAGTTCTTTGTGTGTTTGGCGTTGATTGTTGTCTGCTGGTTTGTGCTCTTTATGCTGCTGTTGTGTGCAGTGTTTGTATTGGATTTGATTGGATTTGCTGTCACTGTTGAACAAATTTTTGGTGGCAAACACATAAAAAAAGAGTGGATACTGAGAGCACCACAGTTATCTGTAGTTTACCTTAATACTCGCCAGTAGCCGACACAGTGCAGGACTGCTGTGAAGGTGGAGACATGCAGTGGTGGAGTATTTGTGACGATTGATTAAAAATAAATAAATAAATAAATAAATAAAATGAAAGGAGCGGCGCTGGGATTTTAGCAGTGGTGGGCTGCCGCTGCAGAATGACTGTAGAGGAAATATTTACCACATTAACAATGTCTAGACTGTCTTTCTGATTAATTTAATGTTATCTTCATTTAAAAAAAAACTGCTTCTCTTTCAAAAATAAAGACATTTCTAAGTGACCCCAAACTTTTCAATGGTAGCATATATATAAATTTAGCCCATAGTTGTCCACATTGCTGGCATGTTTCCTGCACATCTGTATGCATCTCAAATAATGCATATTATGTTGAATATATTGTTTGCATGTGTTTAAACGGCTGCACAGCAGTGATCCACAGAGACGCCCACTAGATAATTTGTTGTGTTCTTAGGTTATCAGCAGGGGAAAAGCAAATGGATGCTCACACAGAGTGGAGGAATAACTGCCACTGGGCTCTTTTCTGGATAAACACCACAAAGTGTGTTTATTGTGTGTTTGTGATGAGGCCAGACTACATATTTTTGGGTGTGTTAGCTGGTACTTTACTTGCTGCTCTATGAATTATTTAAAGGTTGTTCTTATTGTTATATCTGGTTTTATTCCAAATGTAACACCCTTATATTAATGTTGATATTAGTGGTATTTTGGGGTTTTTATCAGTAAAACGATTTCCTTTAAGTGAAGCAGTCGATGATGGAGATTTGACTCATTTTCCCCTGAAGCATCCCTTTCCAGTACATATTTGAAATTTGATCATAAATCCACATAAAGAGCCTTGAAATTCAGATAATTTCAGGTTGGCTAAAATCAGGACATTCCATAGTGCAGGACCTTTGTGTGTCATTATAGCAGTTCTTCTTTACAATAAATTACTACTGGAATGGTCAAGTTTGGAGCCAAACAAACACCTGGACTCACTGTAAAATGGATGGCTTCATTCCAAGATGCAAATAAGAGAGGAAAAATACACTCTTGTCCTACACTGGACATTTGGTTTTTCTTGTAGAAACATGTGCTTGATATTCTGTTAGAGTATCTGTTTGATTTGATGTAGTTTTTCTGCTGAAAAAGCATCCCCTCTGCTAATTTTAAACCTACATAAGTTGACATTTTAATACATATGTTTCTGTTTGTTGTTCCTGTAACCCGTTAATATCCAGGGAGGAAATGTGTTAATAGGATCGTTTCCAATCTGTCAAGTTGAGAAACATCTGCGCTCCTCAGAGTTGGTGATGTTAATGCCAGGTTTCCTCTCTCCCTCTCCCGTATATCAGTGCGTGTTGTGCTTGAGAAGGGGTGTCTAAAACAGACCTGGGTGTGGTTGAAAAAAATCTGACCTTGTAATTTAAAAGAGGCTCCAGCTCAGCGCTTCTGTCCCTGGAGTGGAGTGAAGAGAGAATGTTGGGATCTGTGGCCTGCTGGCGTCTGATTCGTCGGTCGCATGCTCTCCTGTTCGCCTTTGAGACGAGATATCGCTTCCATTAGTTCGTGAAACCCTGTGCTGTCCGTTTACTCTCACAAATGTAAAATAAAACGGTAAACCAACACATGCAGGCCTCTTTTAGATCGTCTCCAGAGAGGGACTGGGCACACATACAAAAGGCAATGTCATGGAATGCATACCAAAACAAAGTGGCCACCATCCAAACCCTCGGCACGACCAATTTCACTTTACTGTAATATGTGGTTTTGAAACACCACAGCACTAATAAACACAAGTTGAAGTTGTGTGTGTGTGTGTGTGTGTGTGTATAATTACAATGGGCACTGAAGTGGAGTTTAATCAGTCAAGTTCTGTGAGCCATGGCTACAGGATGGAAGACTTGTTCCTAGAGAGGAAAAAATGGTGGAAAACTTGTCTTGTTTTACATAAACGTTGCCGTCATGTTACAACTTGCCTGTTTTAATTTGTATATTGTGTAGGTATTTCTGCATGGAGTTTGCATGTTCTCCCTGCACATGTGTGGGTTTTCTCCAGGTTCTCCAGCTTCCTCCCACAGTCCAGAAACATGCTGAGGTTAATTGGTGATTCTAAATTGTCTGTAGGTGTGAAATGAGTGTGATTGTTTGTCTCTATATGTAGCTCTGTGATAGACTGTTACCTGTCCAGGTGTCTCCTGCCTTCACACTAAGTCAGCTGGGATAGACTCCAGCCCCCCACGACCCTAATGAGGATTAAGCGGTGTATAGATAATGGATGGATGGATGGATGGATGTAGATATTTCACATGCATTTGTGCTGTAAGGTTTATGAAATTAAAATCTCCTCATAGTCATTTTCATATAGGAGACTTTACTCACCATGTCAGTTGAGAGCTGTGTTATTGCCATTGAGCACTATTTCCTACTATTTCATCCCTTTTTGTCAAAGTGATTTCAGTGCAGGCATATGTTTTTATTATATGATAAGTGGCTCTGATGCATTCTTTGATGGCAAACTCAAGTGTAGTCCTAGCAAAAGGATGTGCCTGGGGGCTTTTTTTCATCCTGTCTGTGAAATCCTTGAACATTTTACTTGTCAAAATACTTAATTGTGTTTAGGAAAGAGTGGCTTGGCTTCTCCTGCAAACGGACCATTTGAATATGCAGAGCATGCTGCTTTTCAGCACAAAAAAGGGACGAAACTTTAATGGCTGGTTTGAAAGCAGCCGAACCGCATGACACAGTTTCACCATTAACCCATAACTGCATTCAACGGAGTTTGCAAAGTTTCCTTTTAATCAAGCATGTAATTAATTTCACCGCTTCCTTTTTTAATGATTGCTTTAACGTTGTGCTTTGATTGAATGTAGATTAATTTGAGGAGGAACACATCACAGAGCTGTATGCTTTGAATTTTTCTCTCTTTTCCTTCATAAATCTGATGGGCATCCAGGTGAGACTCACTCAGCCACTGGACCATCTGGCAGACACTTTCATGTGGCCTGGTTACCATAACAAATTCATTAAGGATGTACTCTCTCTGCCATAATGTATATTTGATCATACCAGGAGATCTAATCTGGTGGTTGCGCCTCATTAATAATTAACCATCCCGGCAAGGTATCTGTTTATGTTTCCTGTATGGCAACAAGAGACTGTCTGTGTTACTGAGGATAACGTGGAGCTACATTCTTTGTTGCTGCACAGCGACTCTGACTGTACTGTGCAGCTTTGTGTATAAAGAATGACAGTATGTGTCTACCGTGTTACCCAAGGCCGCTCCCAAATATTTGTTCAGTTTCCCAAGGAGACTGGTAATCCAAAGGTGCAGTCCGAGGGCTCTTGTGGGAGTAATAAATATCCATGATCCTTATCTAGGCCGCACAGATCCGTCATCTTTGGGGCAGAGAGGTTATCACTTCTCTGATTTAAGCACACCACTCATCTGTTCAAACTGGAAATGTCTGCAATTTCCCAACAGGGAACAATAGGGGGGATTTAAGAGCATTTACCTTGTGCAGCCTGCTTCAGAATGAACCATTAATGATAATCAAATCACAGACATTCATCCTCAGATTTTCATTGACTATTTCTTGAACCTCCTGCAAAAGCCACCAATTTCTGTCACGTTAGGATTCCGGATGTCTAAAAATGTTATTGGATAATTATGGTCTAATATAAGGGATTGTTACAAACAGACACTTATCTGCTCCGACTGCGGTGCCCTTTTATCAAAATGCCATCAAGCCGGTCAACAACAGGGAAGGAGACCATTCATTGTCCTAATTTGTCTGGCTAAGCGCTGACTGTTCCAAATCTGGATGCTAACTTACTGTTTAGACATTCTGTGGTGTTGGAGGTCAGGAGGAGCTGCAATAAGTGCAGCCTGTGCTCTTTTCTTTTGGTAGCGTAGTAAAAGGAATCATTTGGAGCAGCGTGACTTGTTTCTTACATGGTGGCACAGTTGTTTTCCCATGAAGTGTGGTCTTGAGGTAAAAGTGAAGCAAATGGAAAGCTCTTGTTGTATCTAACTTGGGAAATTGTTTGACATGGATTTGAGGAAGTAAACTTGGTCTTTTTTCTTTCTCTTAGTAAAGCCATAGAGATAACACAAGCTGTTTGATATATATAAAAGTGACTTTAAAAAAGACTTCAGAATGAAATGCAACATTGGTGACTAATTTTTCCACAAATCATCCATCCATGCATCCATCCATCCATCCATCCATCCATCCATCCATCCATCCATCCATCCATCCATCCATTTTTCTTCAACTTATGTGGGGTCAAGTCGTGGAGGCAGCAGGTTAAATAGGTCATTCCAGACGCCCCTCTCCCCAGCAATGCTTTCCAGCTTCTCTTGGGGGATCCCGAAGCATTCCCAGGCCGGATGAGATATATAAACCCTCCAGCGAGTTCTGGGTCTGCTCAGTGGTCTCCTCCCAGGCGGACGTGCTCGAAAAACTTTCCAAAGAAGTTTCCCAGGAGGCGTCCGAATCAGATGTCTGAATCACCTCAAGTGGCTCTTTGCTGGCTGTAGAGGTCTGAGCATTATTCGTTTACAGAAGAACAAAGCTATAGATGCCAATAGCTGAAGCTGGTCAGTGAGTCTTCCACACCTTTAGAGAGGACTTGGCAAATTGAAACATGGGCTTAGAAAGGATGGAAGTATCACAGTAAAAACAGTGTAAGCTATGGATATTGGTAATGGATGATTAGTCCACCTAATGCTTTAAACATCATTTAGAATTATTGATGAAAGGTAGCTTTTGCTCTGGATTATGTATATTGGAGATTGTTCTCATCATGACTCTTAAAACCTCAGCTGAACTAGGGTTGTGACTTGGGTATGTATACATTGTGAAGACTGAAAAATGTTGTTTTGTTGCTTTGTGTCATATCACATGACACAAGATGTTTAGATTACGTGTACAAAAGTCTCCAGAAAGAGAAAACTGTAGATGTGAATAGATGAAGCTGGTCAATGCACTGAAATGTGGGCTTAGAAAGGATGGAAGTATCTGGAAGTATTACAACAGAAACCATATAAGAGGTGGATGTTGGTAATAGAGGGTTACTCTACCTAATGCAATAAGCATTTTATACAATTATTGACAAAGACAGCTTTTCTTCTGACTCATGTATACTGCACATTGTTCTCGTCATGACTCTTAAAACCTTAACTGAACTAGGGTTGGGACTTGACTATGTATACACAGTAAAGACTGAAAAATGATGTAATTTCTTACCGTTTCCTTGATGTCACATGAAGCAGGATGCTAAGATTAAATGTATAAAAGTCTACAGAAGGAAAAATTGGAGATGTGAATAGCTAAAGCTGGTTGGTATGCTGAAACGTATACTTAGAAATGAAGGAAGTGTCACAATAGAAACCATTTAAGAGGTGGATGTTGGTAATGGAGGCTAATTTGGTAGCATCATTTAGAATTATTGGTGCAAGGTAGTTTTGGTTCTGAATTATGTATACTGCAAATTGTTCTCATCATTACTCTTAAAATCTGAGCTGAACTAGGGTTGTGCGTTGGGTATGTATACCCGGGAACAACTGAAAAATGCCATTTTTTTCTCCTTTACTTGATGTCTTATTGCTTTTCAATGAATTTGAATACCTGAAACACTGTGTGAGCAGAACAAAGTCTGCTCGATTTTCTGCATACTGCTCCATGCCCAACAATTCTTTTGTTTTTCTGAGTCACTTATAAGCAGGACACAAAGTGGGCAAATATCTGTCATATAAGACCAATGATGCAGCTGATATAATCAAAAGCTCCAGGACAGCTACTAAACAGACCCTGTGGTGAGATTGTTTGTCTTTAACACATGTGAGCCGCTCTCCCTTAAAATGGAATCATAGGTGTTTGTACACAGTGAGTCTTTATCCTCCTCCTATCTGCTTGAATAGCACACAGGGTCTAATTAACATGTCTGGCCAGTAAATTGCCCTGTTCTCCCCCAAACAGCAGTGATGAGGAGGGGGAGAAAAAAGAATGAACAAACTAAGCTGCTCAGCATACTGCCTGTACAAACAGAGAAGATGGTCTGGAGCATAATAAAAAGCACCCTCAAGTATACAGCTTTCCACTTTCAGTTTTCCTTTGTGTCATTTCAGATTACGCAAGATAATCATTTAATGCACTATTTTACAAAACAAGGTGCAACAAATTAACAGTATGTGGCAACACGTCTTTATCCTCCCGCTTTGGACTCGTGTGTCTTTGGCACAGGATATTCCCACTGCTGGAATTTTCACCGAATCAGGCGCCTCATTTTGGAATTTTTAAACGGCTGCCTGGCAGCTGCAGGCGTTTCCAGGGCAACTGTGTGATTGGGAAAAGGGGATTTGAATGGTCGCTGTCAGTGAGGAAAATTGAGTGCTGCCACAGGGATACATTTTTACCCGGTGAGGGTCTATGTTAAATGTGGGTCAATCATAAGCTTCTATTAAGTCTTCACCCTGGTGAGGCATATTAATTAGAATTTTGCTTGCCTTGTCTGTATTCCATTAAGAGCAACACGCTGCTTGCTGGTTTTCTTGAGCTGCAGTGTGATGTGTGATGAATGTGTGGCAGTATGAAGAGAAGAGGGGGAGAGAGAAAATAAAGAGATCTTCCAGTGCTTGCAGGCTAATGGAGGCAGATGTCATCCTACACTTTGCTTGCCTTTTGATCACAATTTTTTTCTTTTTTTTTTTCCCTCCCCAATCAAGCAACTCATCTAATAAACAGTTTGGTGGCATATGCAGGGGATAAAGAGCTATAAGTAGAGCAAAGTGTTTGCATTAAGTCCCACTTTCTCAACATATGAATATAGATTTTAGTCCAGATTGTTGATTAATGCTGTCTTTGCAGGGTTTGGCAATCCAATCAGAATCAGTGTGATTACATTCATCTCGTAGCTTTGTAAAATCAAGCAGTAAAAATCACAACACTGTCATGTTTCTCTAAAATTCGCCAAATACAATCCACACTACCCACTCGTGAACGATGATTAGTGCTTTTTCATTTATTTACTTTTTTTTTTTTTTAACATTAAATACATTCAGCTACTAATTAATTCATACATCCCAAGTGCTAATATTACAACTTAAAAGACTCGGATAAAGTCTCACAGCAGACCAGTGCAGACAGTCTTCATGACACTGATCTGTGCAAAAATGTCACTTCTAACACATTTGCCTTGTGCCTCTGGTGGTATGAATATTTTATGTCACTTCTAATGGCATGTTTCAAACCAGCAGCTAATGCATGCTTTGCAGGGGAAAGCAGGCAGAGGCAAACATCTGCAAATCAGGTTCTAAAACATCTGATTCCAGATGTTTTGTAGCTATGCCATCATCATTATCATTATTATTATTATTAGTAGTAGTAGTAGTAATATGTCTGAAGCGCTATCTGATGAGGAAGCCACACGGGGTCACAAGGTATTGTTTTGCAACTGTAGCTTTTCAAAGTAAAAGGCTCATGTTGTATATGTCTGATTGCAACTTCTAATATTCCTAAAAACATCACATGCACAAATTTCAGTTATTATCGAGTAGCTTTGCTTATGGCACATGCTACTTATCCCATCTGTGATTAGGGAATCTTCACAAATGTCTAATCCTTGTTGTTTTTCTAATGGAAGTTGATTTTTCTTTTTTTTTTTGCATAGGTCAGGAAAGTGACTCGCACAAGCTACAATAGATGATAATGCTTCATATCTTGTTAGAAATAATCAATCAGATTTTTTTACTCCGCCAAGGAATGCGCTGGAGTTATGTGACGATCTGCATACATTCGTCCATCTGTTAGTCTGTCTGTCTGTCTGTGTGCAACATTACTCAACAACGGAATAACAGATTTGGATGAAATTTTCAGGGAAGGTCAGAAATGACACAAGGATCACCTGATTAGATTTTGGCAGTGATGCAGCTTATAGTCTGGATCTATGGATTTGTTCAAGATTTCTGCATCATTGCGAGATAGCAGCACGGCATCACTGTAACTATGACAACAAGTGAACACTATGTCAGCTGCCTGCTGATGATCACATGATTGTGATCCTACTACAAGTCCACCACTGTGGACTTATCGGGACTTATCTGTTGGAAATGATACGACTAAGCAGCCTTGGTGGAGTACTGCGCATTCTGGGTGCTCTTCTTGTTTATACAGCACTTTTCATACAAATAAAATGCAACATAAAATGCTTTACAGATAA